>NC_135334.1:76038104-76366818 GCF_023851605.1 Tamandua tetradactyla | reverse complement strand
TTGTCCTTTCAGCATGTAAGTCTCTTTCTATTATATGTGTGTGTTGTTGTTTCCCTGTCAGTCTGGCCTCCCCACCTCTCTCCTCTATCCAAATTTTTCTTCTCCTGTTTTTTTACTGCCTCTATCTCTCTTCTCATTTCTTTTTATTTTTATGTGCTTTATCTCTTGCTCTCTTTGGGCTTACATCTCACCTGAAAAAAGCTCCCATCTGCATCTGGTAGTCAAATTTGTACTGATTGCAGAAGCTACAGTTTTGCTTTTTCATAGACCTCAGGCCTTGAAAACCTTTGACTCCTTGAGTAGTGGGCTTTTAAGGCTTCTTGTATCCCTATAACACTCCTAATGTCTCCTGGGGCATGGAGTTAGGAGTTGGTGTCAGAGTCTACTGGACCCTCTGAGATTAAACAAATGTTAATATTCCTTACCACAGCTGCGCCAAAAGCATATGATCATTATCCTGGAAACTGTCCTACTTCCATCCACCACTCCAACAACTAATTTTCTATTCTCAAGTGAGCATTAAAGAGTGGACTGTTGATGCCTATTTTGATCCAGAGGAATACTGAAACTTCATCTTTAATTAAGGACATTTGTATAGAGCCATAGTAATGAAAATGCAGTGATAAGTCCTTCTATTATAAGGCATTTGCTGCTTCTCAAAGGAAAGGGTAGTTCTTTATGTATACGTTAAGTAACAATTTATTAACAACAATTTATCAAGCTATAACAGTATTCAAATCATACTATGTGGGCCACCCAACACATAATTTTCCTTAACTGATACCTTGGTTATCCTACTTCTTCTCATTTATTCATAAAATTCAGAAACAATTTATCAATTTCCATCAACAAACATATTGGGAATTTACTGAGAATACAGTAAAGAGAGTAAAGAGAATAGATCAATTTGTAGTGAAAACCAATATTTAGAATAACAAGTGTTTCAATCCAAGAACATTGGTCATACTTAATTTTTCTCAAAATTGTATTACAGTTTTAGATGCAGAGATTTTGCATCTCTTACATTAGATTTTTCTCATGTGTTTGATGTGAATTTATGCTAGTAGAAATAGTCTTTTTCCTAAATATTTGCTGTTGGTATATAAAAATAAAATAAATTTTTATTTTGATATTTTTCTGGAAAAACTGAGAATACATACTTTTATTTCTAAGTAATGATAGTTTCTTTACCCCTTCTTCCCAATGCTTATATATTTATTTTATTAATCACTTTATTGCAGTGCTCATGAGAGTTTTTCTGTGTCAGATAGAAAATGCTGGGTGTTTATACCCCTGCCTCCTCATTTACCTGAATTCCCTGAATGTGACCTCAGGGACAGTTCTGAAGCTGACAATATTTCTTAATCCCTACATATGTAATAATATACTAATGTTACTATTCCTAATCTTATCTTTTTTTTTTTTTGGCATGGGCAAGCTCCAGGAATCGAACTCTGGTCTCACGCATGACAAGTGAGAATTCTGCCACTGAGCCACCATTGTACAACCTTATTCCTAATCTTGTTTTATCTTACCTTGAGTTAACTCTAGATTTCTATTATCTCTTTTAAAGCTCCCCAATCTACTATGTTATTCCTTCCTGTCCCTCTTACAGTGATTCCCATGCTATATTGCAAGTACAAAATATTATGTTCAAATATCATATTTATTCTGACCCCCAAATTTTCTAAGTTTGACTCAGCGTCCCTCATGAGGTACCCTTATTAGGGCTTAGTTCTTGCAGTCCCCACAGCTGCTTTAGTGCCTTAAGTTATTTGACCGTCCAGTGAAGCCACTGAAAGGCTTGAATTGATGACTGTAGTTGAATTATCTGAACCAACATTAGGACATTTCAGATGAACATCTTCCTCCCTGTTGGGGACAAAAGAAAACAGTGAATAAATTCCAAGTGGAATTCCTGCCCTGATACCCCCACCCCCACCCCTTTTCCAGGAAGCACAGACCATATAGCTGCTGGATTCTTCTGATATCATCAACACTGAGCTGGAAGGTTCTGGGGTCCTGATAGTCATAGGTGGGGTACATAATGGAGTTCTGATTCCCAGAGTGGTACAGACCCAAAGAATGACCTAGTTCATGAGTGGCAACCAGGAACAGATTAATGCCTGAAAGGATATGGATAAAAGGAAAAATTAGTTACTAACAAAAGAGAACGTGTACGTGAGAAAGAAGAGAGAAGTCATGAGAAAAAAGGAAATAATGGAGGGTGTGTAAAATGCTGAGAGCCAAATGAGTATATGTGGGAAACAGAATGGCAGAATGGATAGACACTTATATATGGGAGTGAGAAAGAGGTATGAAAAAAATCAAAAGACTGATGAATGGAAGCTGAAAAATTAAGGAAGAGAAAAGCACATTTTGTGGGTGCACCTGCGTTCAGAAATGATCTCATCTACCAAATTCACAGCAAATTTCACACCTGGTCCTGGCCTCCCTTAATTTTTCCCTCTTCCCTCTTTACTGTATCCAGGCCCAGTTGGAAAACATCAATCCCAACCTCCAAGCCCCTGGAGAGTTCTTAATTTCTACTAGGCAAGGTCTTTACCTCTATATGAAGTCGACCAATGTTCTCCTTTGTCAAAGTGGACAACTCCTGGAGTTTCAGAACTTGGAAGAAAGGCGTGGGCTAACACACCACCTGGCCCATCAAAAGGCCAGTCATCTCCATGTTCTGTGGAGGAAAGATAGCTGAGGTCACAAGGTGGGAGGAGACACAGCGGCAGAGGTGGTGTTATGCAAGCCTGAGTGCCTCAGCATGCTGTACAGTCTGGTACTGTGGGGTAGGGAGAGGCTAAGGCACAGTCTTTGCAGAGAAATTGTGTGGGACCAAAATCTAGCTACTCCTCATCTTCTTTGGTAACAGAATAGAGGGACATATGGCAGAGTAAAGGTTATAGGTTAGAGACAAAAAATCCTTTCCCCACATGGAAGGAAATGAAGAAAAAGAAACTCACACTCTGAGGTTTTTAAAGTAAGCAGAGGGTACCACTCCCCTACCTACCACTTTCCTAAAATAAAAAAAAATGTCTTTCTTGTGTTGTAGACTGATTCTTTTCATTAGGGCTTTGCCTATTATTTTTGAATTTTGATTTTTTTCAGAAGCTGGACAATGTGGGTTGGGTTTGCTTGTGGAGAAGTCCCCTTTGCCCTTTACATGAAACAATGTGCTCCCCAGCCCCATCAGTATCTTACCGAAGTCCCAGAATGAAATCTTGATGTCAGCATCTTGACCCTTCACTTGCTGGAAGATCAAGGGGGTCACATTGCCCCAGGTGGAAACCGCATCATATATAATGTCTTCCACTGTGGATGGCTTCATGCCGAATGGGTAATTGATAATGCTGAGAGGAGAAATCCTTAAGAAAAGTAGCTCAGAGGTCTGAGAATTATCATAGCTCTAAGAAACAGTGACTGTACTTTGGAGCAAATCACTTAACATTTTGTGGTCTCCCTTTGTTCACCTATAAAATTGAGTTAGTCTCAGACTAACTGCACCAAAAACCCAAGAAATAACACCTGCAAAATACAGATTCCTATGAACATTTTAATATTAACAAGCTCTATACATTATTCCCATGTAACTTAAAGTCTGAGAACTACAGCCCTACAGGGTGATTGTGCAAATCAAGCAAGTGAAAAAAAAAGGTATATGAGCTGAATTGAATGTATAACATTTATATAATTTAGAATTATTTGGTTTAGATGTCTCTAATATGTTTAAAAGGCTCCAAAGAAAGAGTAACCTAGAGACGGAGCAAGGTTTCAAAATTATATCTTACAAATGCATACACACACACACATACACATTTACAACTTGGGAAGAAAGTAGATTATTTAACTTAGGAAAGAATAGTGGGGCCATGGAAGATAGCATTTTATACAGGAAAAACATGCAGATTAAGGGCATTTGTCTATTATTTATGCCTACCATGGAGAAGAGAAACAAACAAAATTATGCAACCTATACCTATAAGGATAGAGGCATGGCTCGTCTTCCTAAGGAAGAGGCTAGATTTGAGGAAGCTAAAAAAGAACGGGTGGAATCGCCTTCTCTGAAGTAGATTTTGGGCTTTGGAGAGACTGACATGGAAAACAGAAGACAGTAGGGCTGCCCCAGGAGGGACATTGAGTCCTTTGAAGTAATGAATACACCCATCCCTCCAGGCACTAAAAACAAGCACCTATAGGTCAGAGTGAGCTTATTCCATCTGGGCCTTCCTGGAGAGATGGAGTAGTCAGTCACATCAGGTACCCCACAGCGGGGCCGGCGCAGCATGTCCAGTGTCTGCTTGTCCAGTAAGCCCGTCACATTCAGAGAGAAGAACTGCTGCAAGAACCGTATCTGTTCCCCCTCTGTAAGGAGTGGCAACTCCTTCTTGGTGAGGAAAAAATGATGGAAATAATCCTGGAGTGAGAGATTGGGAAGATATTCATACTTAAAGACAGTGAAGGTAGACCGATAGAATCAATAATCCAGGGCAAAGCCCCATTTCAGGATGCAGGATGGATGGTGGAGGATGGTGCATTGTCTCTGGCCTTCTTAAACTTCCTCTCCTTAGTCAAATGATAGCAACCATCCCTGATTCTTCATGGATGATAATATTAAATGCAAATGATAGAATAAAAATGACTTATATAAACTGTTAAAACATTCTACAAAAATAAAACCTCCAAGTTTCAGGGTAGAGGGGCCCAGGGATAAAGGGCATGAAGGTACTGGATGGGCATTCCTAGAGAACATGGTTCCTGGTTTTTCTACTTGTTGTAAGTTCTCTCAGTCAGGACAGAATCTGTGATTCTTAGGATGTAAACTTTGACTTGGTCTGCATTGCCCAACCATTTCATAAAATACCTTTAAAATTTTCATTCATCACCCATTCCTTGTCTCCTTTGATTTCCTTACCAGTGGCAGCTACTGAGTCTCAAGTTCTGAGAAATTATGTCTCATATTACAATCATGTTTTCTTTATATTTGAACCCCAGCTGGACTGAAAGTACTATATCTAATATACCTTGGTCTAACTCACATTTCTTATAGTGCTTGTTGCAAACCACTGATTTATCATTTTGTATGCATCTGCAATTAAGTACATGGCTAGCTGTTCACTCAAGGTCCCCTGCACTTTTAGAATTTAGCAAAGAAATTACCTCTCTTAAAAACTGGAATAATTTCTTTGATAAGGTAACAATAATTATGAAACTCAAATGTTTTTCTTTTTACCCTTTCAGGAAGTTCTGAAAGTATGATATGTAATCACAATAAAGATATGCTGTTTTGATAGCACTGGCTTTTTAAGCAAAGAGACTCTTTCTTTAATTGTGCCTTTATTTGGAAGTTGACCTTAGTCTTTTTTTTTCTTAGGTTCAGGCCAGGATATATACAAAGAAACCATATCTTTCAATTTTCATAGAACAACCAAAATAGAATTTTTGTGTTATAACTTCTTATTCACAGCACCCTATTTATAGACAAATCATTCATTGATTCATTGATCTAGGCACTTTCTCCCAACACTAACCTCATTCCAGCCTCAAGGAAAGTAGAGTACCCAAGCTATAACCACTGAAAGGCCTTTACTATGAATTATCCTCCCACCCCTTCATCACTGTCTACCCAGTCAACACAATTCCACGGAAATTTGCAGTGTTGCATTGCTCAGATAGGGCCACCAGTTATTTCAACAGGGTTGTACCCAACATCCCTCCAGAGCATCCATTTACACAGAATAAAATAAAAATAGTACCCTCTGGAACTGCTTCTGCAAAGAAGGTTCGTATCTCTTCAAAGATAAGAACAATGTAAAAGAACAACTAAAAGCCCAGATTTTCCCAGGACTTGTCAGATCTTCTCTGTTCCAGCTGAGGTTATAGAACCATGGCCTGTCACACAGGAGCCGAGCCTGAAGATGCTTTGACTAGATTTGGATCTGATTCTGTCTCACGGTCTGACTCGGGTGTGCAGACTAAGCTCCAGTCCTGATATATGAAACAAGGACCCAAAAAGATAGATCACTGGATGCTTCTGGCTTGCTATAAATCCCCTGAGTTCAGTGTTGGATAAAGGAGACAACTGAGAATTTACCATTCCACACTGGGCAGCTTCAGTATGTTTCAGTATGAAACATTTACAAAAGCCAAGACTCTGAGATTTGTGACCTTTCCGCCAGTCTATTATGAAAGTTCAGCCACCCAGAACAAGACAGTGGGAATCTAACTGAATAATATATCGTGCTATACTCTATTATTTGCATGTAAATTCTACATTCTTATGCCTTTACTTTATTATCAGTTAAGTTGGGTAGAGGGAGGTAAATGATTTACCATATCTTTCCAGACTAACTATTAGCAGGAATTTGGACTAAATCCCTGAACATTTACAAAGGATGTGACTGAAACCAGTGATAAAGATTTTTAGGTATCTTGGCTGCTTAGGAGATTTGGTACAAATTCAGTGTTTCTTGAGAAATGGAAAGGGTGTAGTGAACAGTTTGGGAGATTTCTCAGTCACTAAGCATGTATTAGCCCATTTAAATCACCTCTCCTTACCCCTCACACCCAAGAGAATCACACATCTGGATACCTGAGAGATGTCTAAGAGTGTGGGAGATGAGGGCTAAGGTTGACTTTCCCCCCCATGCACAATAGACACAATGCCTAGGGGTTACAGTATTTTTAGAGGCAGACAAAGATATTTTGATTTATTTATAATTAAAAGAAAAAAATTAACTTTTGACTGAAGAAAAATTTTAATATGTAATATTGACATATTCATCATTATGTATAAATGCATGCTTATATCTTAATCTTCATATATAAATATAATATGATCATACGTATATAAATATTAAAGATCTTTCATAAAGATAAATATGTCCATCATATGAGGAGGACCACGGAAGTGATAATGTGATAATATGTCCCTGACAAACACCTACCTTAACAAAGTCCCATCCTTTAAGATCTGTCCCAGGGGGCACGGGGAGGGCCAGGCACCAGGGCAGGAAGAGAATAGCTTTCACGATGGAAGGCAGCATGACAGTCACTCCTCACCTACCTGAATCCATGTACCAACACAGAGCCCAGGGTCTTTATAGCCCTTCCCAGCGATGCCCAGTGACTCATGCTGCCGGTTGTCCTTGCAATGTCGTCATTGCTGGGAGGTTGGAGGCACGGTGGTCAGCATGCCAGCGTAATGAGAACATTTGCAGTATTTATTTCCAGTTCCCTCTCACACTTGATGGCCCTCAGGACAATTGGCCATAACCTCAGTTAAGAAAATACTGGTAAGAGAGAAAGGAGACATATGAACAATTTATGAGAGCTTGGTCTATAGAATCATCCCTTTATCAAAGACACACAGGACCGTGCTCCAGAGGCTAAAGAGAGATGTGAGAGTAAAACTGAGGAAGGGGTAACATCTACTGTAATAAAGACCCAGACGAGAGTAGAAAAACCCATATATGAGACCCATATAGAAGAAATCTAGGAATAACCCATATAGAAGAAATCTAGGAATACACAAAGAGGTAGTAGATAACTGCTTGTTGAAGAAAATAAAGCTTCAGTAATAACCTGAGAGAGACACAGAGACATGTGCACGTAGCATCATGTTTCAGTGCTTGAGCTTTGCAATCATGCAGATCCAAGCATAAATCTTAACTCCACTACTTAATAGCTGTTATACATTCAGTGAGTTAACACTATAGAGCTTTAGTCTCTTTATCTTTAAAAACAGAGAAACTAATCATGTAATGGAGACCTAACTGTAGCACCAGATCTAGGGGTACAATAAGTTCACAACTAATAAAGCTGCTTTATTACTTTTATCCCATCATATGAATACAGGAACTGAAGCAAAAACAAAGATCTAGAAACACCAAGAGAAAAATGAGCTGGATACCACTCTTTACAGAGAACTTGCTGAGTGCCCAGACATGAAATGGTCTCTCCTACAGGGAAGACTCAATGGATGTGGTTCCATTATTTGCTCTCTAGGAACTCACCCTCCAGCAACTACATAAACACCTGTGACACTAGTCCTCAGATGACAGGGTTTGTCACTGCACTGTGCTTCTCTCCCACTCTCTTACCTCTGCCAATTCCACCAGAAAAAACACATAGGTTGGGAGACAGATTTTAGGCCACTAGACCACCTGCTCTCCTACTATGTACCTAGTAATAAACTTTTTCTCTTTTTGAAATCCCTGGGCCTCAGGAATTGGTTATTGAGTGTGTCGGGCAAAAGAATCCAAGGTTTTTATCTGGTAACAATTTGGCCACCCTCTGGGCTGAAAGCTTGAGTCTCTGGAGTCCCAACAGAGCAGGTAAACCAGGTAACTGAGCCTTTTGCACCCCCTGGACTGAATTTAATCTAGAGGCTTGGCAACCAGTGTTTCTTAGTTTCAACACCTTAAAAAGCTTCAGGGCAGGGCAGTCCATGGTGGCTCAGCAAGCAGAGTTCTCACCTGCCATGCCGGAGACCTGGGTTTGATTCCAAGAGTATGCCCATGCAAAAAAAAAATCTTCAAAAAGAGAAACCACTTCCAGTTCATGTCTGAACATCTGACTGGGTGAGTGGATCAAAGGGTAAAAGTGGATTAGGGAATAAATAGGCAGTTTGAGTCCCCTTGACCTAGGCCAGGGTCATGCTTCCAGAACAGTCCCCTTTACTCTGACCTCTACACCTTCTGACTTTGGGGACCATACTGTACAGGCTTTGTTTGAAGCACTGACCTAATTCAAAATTAACTGGTCTTTAATGAAATTAAGTAGGACTGTTCAAGTGTTAGCCAGTGAGTTGCTTAGGTATTGGTTAATTGTTAAATTGTTAAATGTGATGCATGTTTTATGTCTGTTTATTGTTAATTGATGTATTTGGTATGTGTTCTGTACAGGGTTTGAGTCCTGGCCTAAATTTTTCTGTGTACTCTACTAAAAAAAAATGAATAATCCAACAATTAATTGGTAATTAATGAAGTTAAGTAAATGCTAGCCAGTGTGTTAGCTGGATATAGTAAAGAGTTGATGTTTGTTTAATTGTTAGTCAGTGTGTTAAGCATTAAATGCCTGTTTGTTAGCTGGTGTGTTCAGTCTAGTTATTAATTTATATGTTCCTGCACTTGTATTGGTCAAATGTTCCTAACTGGTTACTGATTATGGAAATACAGCCTTTGGGCTGCATTAGACATTGAAAAGATTTTGGCTATGAGTCTATAAAAAAAGATTTTATTTCTGTAGCATAATCTGGCTTCAATATGATTTAAATGAAAAATACTACCATTATAGTTAAAGGTATTACAGTTAGAATTCTTCTGCAAGAAGGTAGAAATGGTATGAGATAATATATTCAGTCTTTTATTTGTCCCTCACAAAATTATTTCTCTTTCTGTTTCTTGTGTCACTAATTTTCTATTTGTGTCTACATTTTTAATGTATGTATTTTCACACCTCCAGATGGTAATAGCAATTAACAAGAAAATCCTTACAGAGTTCTATCTGAACTGCTTAGAAATAATTAGGTGACTGATATAAATACACAGATTGGTACTTCTGAAGTAAAAGAGGAAAACTCTCTGAGGAGCAAGATTCAAACTTTAGTTTTGCAATTACTATAAACAAATTTGGACATTAGAAAGAAACCATCCCTGAAATTTCCTTAAAGCAGCAGAAAACTGCCAAAGGGCTGCCTCTGGAAAAAGCAAAGACCTTTTCCAATGGTCCTGGTCACAGATTTTAGTAAAATAAATCTAATAATTGGAAATAGTTAAAGAAGGGCACAGAAACTCTCAAAATTACATGGCTGCCACCTAAAACTTTCAGACCCAAACTCAACAAGCCTGATATCTTTCTGTCTGTGCAATTTATCCCTGTCCTAAGGCCCCACCACCTAAAGCAGTTATAGGGGAGGGCTGGGATCAGAAAGATATGGCATGGTGTGGTTAGAATTATTTTTTTACTGGGCCTGGAGATTAGAAATGGCAAGCATAGAAATACTATAAACTAGGCCATATTTGTTAATATTTTTTACAGTGGTAACTAGTAATCAGATTATTATTAACATATAAATAGCCTTGGGATAGGACTAACTGAATGAAATCTAATTATCAAATTTCAGTAAATAAAATGAAAGATCTTTGAGAGATATTGACAAGTTTTTCCTTATTTTCCAGCTTATTTTCCAAAACTTGATAGTCAATGTACTTTTAAAATTGTCTGTATTTTAAGATATTATGAAAATAAAGAGTTTTTTTCAACCTCTGATAAAAGGAATTTTATGATACATTTTGAGTTGAACAAAGGTGATTTTATTCTGCTTGGGTGTGTTTGCCCTAAATCTATATAAGCTTACTGATAAAATAAGCTAGTAATTATAAATGCATTCTCAAAATTCCTCTTAAAATAGCCTGACTAGATAGGTTAAGTTACATCAACTGAGCAATACACTTGATAATAAAATTTATATAAATTATAATTAAGAATATGCTGATTCTTCAAATATACTCCATTTAGGAAGTTGGTTAAGTTTAGTAAGAAACATTTTTTTTTATAATTTTGATTACCTGGATTTCAAAGAATCAGGTTTTTGGTTACTTGGCCATTTGTTACCTCAGTATGTGAAATGATTTGAATTTGTAGTGGCTTTGTTAATGTCAGTCATAGTATTTCTATCAGTGATAGCTGTCATAAGTAGAGAAAACCTAATTCTTAGCTTCAAAGAGTTTATATTTTAGTTAGAATATACTTGTCCAAGGATATAGTATAAGACAGTGGTAACAAAGGAATAAAAATGCTGGAAGAATTTAAAACGCAAATAAAGAATGACCCAAGAAGTCCTCATAGAAGAGATGACACTTGTAAGACCTTTAAATAAAAAAGTAGCATTTAAAAAAATAGAACTCAAACAAGTTTTTAGAAACCATAACTTAATTTTGTAAACTAACATATTCCTGCTATTATTTAGCAGTTGGAAAAATGTTACTGAAAATTTGATTTTTTTTTCTGCATATAAATCCCTTAAAAATAAAAATGCTGATTGCATTTCAAATCTAGGGCTTTTCTGACCTTTGAAGGTAGTGCTGAATTATGCTGAGAGATATTGTAAATAATATTTTGTGTATTCTGAATGTAAAGTATATAAATACCTGGCTGTGTGCTAAACCCAGACATAAATTTCTTCCTTCTTCCATTATTTTGTGGTACCTCTGTCTCTTTCGCCTTTCATGAAAAGTCTTCAGTAAAAGAATCACACACCTACTAAGGAGATTAGATACAAATTGTTCATTAGTGCCTGTTTTGCTAGGAGTGAATATGAGAATATAAATGAGATCTCCCAATTCAGGGCATATAATAATCATAATAATTTATTGAACACTTGTGCTATCTCCCTTAATCAACACAACTACCTGTGAAGTAGACAGTTTATTTTTTTCACCTTCATCTTTGGGAAATGAGGTTTTGGTGAATTACACTCCAAGTGATATATTCATATGCAGAGGGTGTTCTACTCTGCAGGCAGCATCCTTAATCCCCAAACTAGGCTACCATTTTCAATGATACTTCTCTGCTTTTTCCAGTACCAGTGACCTTCGAATGCTTCTGGAACACTCAGTGTGTACCATGCAAGGTGATTTGGCAGACTCAGACGGGCAGCCACCCATAAAACTGACTCACCAACTAACTGAAACGAAGTAAATGAGTGACTTATCAAGGATTCAGCTGCAGATAAAAAAAATATATATGTGTTTGGGAGGGCCACGGTGGCTCAGCAGGCAGAGTTCTTACCTGCCATGCCAGAAACCCATATATAAGTATATTTGTGTGTTTGAATTTGATGGTATTTTTCAAAATTTAATATGCATATGAACCATCTAGGGGTCTTATTTAAAAAACATCCTGATTTAATATGTTTGGGACAGGCTTAATAGTCTAATTTTCTAACAGGCTCCTAGATGATGCCAATGATGCTGGTTGGAGGACCACAATTTTTGGTAGTTATGAGGGAAGGGGTATTGAGAATGTAGGGAATGTAGGAGCTGTTAATTCAACTAGGGCATTTCAAGAAAGGATACCAGTTTTTATATTTTATTTAAAAAATCAGGAACTATAAGAAACAGGAATCCATCTCTCCTCCTTGCCCAAAGCATCTGGTCTCCAGGGCTAAAGATTCTGGCTTGTGATCAAGACTTTTCCCAGCAGAGTCTGGATAGTTTTCAAATTCCTTCTCAGTAAATTATCTTGGTGGCATGAGAAAAGGCAGTTTTGCAGCCACAGGTATGCATAAGCTCCACTTCTGTTAGTCAGACAGGTAGGTGGGGGCAGAGGAGAGATTTTTTAGAGCTGGGAAACTGGTCCTTTTGTGATGACCCAGGCATCTGTGCTGGGAAAGAATGACTCAATCAATATGTAATTCATTTCAATTTAGCTCAAGTGCTTTTACAACAGGATCAGATTTAGGGCTGAGACTGAGGGAATGATTACCTGCCACAGAGTATGTGGGGGGTGGTATAGAGTCACCAAAGATCCCTACAGTAATACAGAGCAACATAGCTGTTTAATTATCATCATAGGGGAAGTATACCTTCTGAAATTATACTGCATTCATAATTTATTTTTTCCAGACAATGCCATATGACTTGTACAAAAATTAAGACTCAGATCTTGCCTTAAATCAATTCACCATCTCATAAAATGATCTATTAAATATGTAATTGTGAGACAGTGATAAGGCTTATAAACATGTTATAGAAATGTTATTCTAGTCATTAAATGGAGTGAGATATTCACTCTGCTGGGTTGGTCAGAGGAGTTAAGTAGAGGAGATGAAGTAACCTGAACCTCTCAGATTTTATAAGTTCTATGGGAACTTGGGGAAAATGTCTAGAACCTTAGTTCACTTCTTTCAGCTGGACTATAGATATGGATTCAGCAGTGAAAGGGGATAAGACTAGAGAGAGATGGGAAAATCCTGTAGGGATTTAGAGGCCATGCAAAATAATTTATATTATTGATGTCTTATGAACATGTATTTATATCAGCATTTATTCAAATAGTTACATTAACAAAATAGAGCTACAATAAGAGCAGCCAACATTCATTGATTGCTAAGTGCCATGAACTATGCTAGGCTCTTTTCATGAATTCTATCATTTAAATATTTGAAAAAAACTCCTTATACAGACAAAGATATTAGTTCTGAGAGAGTTAAATAACTTCTCCACAGTTATAGAGCTCACAGCTCACAGGACCTTCAAACTTAGCTTTCATATACACACACACAAAAGCATGTACACAAAACACACACACACATATATGAAAAGAGTTTAAAATAAGAAAGAATAGTCTCTTACTCTCCTTTGTCAAGCTTAGTATGCTGCCCAAAGGAAACCACTTTTAGATCTTTAAATTTCTTCTAGTGACAACTCCCAAATATTTCTATAGTGATAACTTCTAAATATAGAAATAATATGCCAATACTGTTATTTCTCGATTTGCGATTTTAGACAGTATCTATTGACTTATATATCTACCCTAGTGTTTCTAATATATTTATACAATTATTTTAGTTTCTTTATTGACTGTGCTAAACAGTTAAACAATATATTTATACTTGTTCAATAAAATATAAGCAGTACTTCTTGACTTCTCAATTTTTAAATGAGAATATCTGTGTCAACAAAAATTTCCCCCAACTCGCTATATTTTTGCTTCCAAATTGTTGAGTGGTCACTTTTATGCTGTTTTCTATGACAACAGAGAAACCACTAATAGTTTTTGTTTTAAAGTTGAAAATCAACACGTAATACTCCTAATTTTATTGCATAGCCTTTTTATTTGCAGTGATTTTATTATTTTCTTGGTGTTTTGAATTGTTTTGCCTTACTCACTCCTACAGATTGTTCTAAATTTGCAACTGCAGTACAATGCTTAGACATCCCCTTTTTCTGTCTAGACACTGCCCTGTTAGAGCCCTGCCTACACTGACTCAAGAGGGATAGAAGATCTCAACAGACCAATAACAAGCAGATAGTTTTAATCAGTAATGAAGATCTTCCCAATAAAAAACAGGACCAAATGTTTTCACTGGTGAATTTTATCATACTTTTCAAGATGAATTAACACCATTCCTGCCCTAAAATATATTAAGGAAACATTTCCTTAATACATTTCCTTAATATATTTTGGGGCTTTGCCATTAGGTGCATATATATATATATATATATATATTTTATGTGTGTGTGTGTTTTTTAAAGCAAGTTTCATAAACCACTTTAAAATTAAATGGAACAAGGGAAATATCTACAGATACAGATACCAGAGTTCTTGAATTCTAAGTATTAAACACTAACTTACATACATTTGATTAACTTTCAAAACTATATACATTCTCAAAATATCAGGCAGAAAGTTACTAGGAACATCAACTCTGCTCTAGTAATGACCTATGTCACTGACCATCTTCAAGTTTTTGGTTTCAAGAAAATATAAAGGTATAGATGTTTTTATAATTAACATGAAAATCTCTTATGATAACATTTAAAATCTATTTTTCCAATATTACTATAGCTACTTGTACTTTCTTCTGGTTAAAGCTTACATGGAACATCTATTTCCATCCTTTCAGCTTCAATCATTTGTACCCTCGTGTTTAAGATAAGACTCTTGTAAGCAGTACTAAGTTCATAGTACTTAATCCATTCTGTCAATTTTTGTCTTTTAATTAGTGATTTTAGTCCATTAACATTCAAAATATTACTGTAAAAGCAGATCTTGGATCTAGCATCTTATCCTATATCTATAAATATAGGTATTAGAGTTTCTTAAATTCTAAATACTAAATGCTAACTTTAATACCATTTTTGTAGCTTTCAAAACTGTGAACATTCTCGAAATATCAAGTAAAAAGTCATTACAAATTTCAACCTTTCTATAGTAATGACTTATGTTACCAAACATTTTTAAGCTTTGGATTTAAGGAAAATATAAAAATGCAAATGTTTTTACAATTAATATTTGAAAATCTTAACCTCCAAAAATAAATATTTTGGCTAGCTTACCCATAGGCATATTAAATAAAATATAATCATCATAAATCCTGTGTTTGTACACTAAGTTTCATAAACCAACTTAAAATTAAGGCAAACAAGGAAAAAATCTAGAAATACAAATATCAGAGTTTCTTAAATTTTAAATATTAAACCCTAACTTAAATACCATTTGATTAGCTTTCAAAACTGTATGGAATCTCAAAATATCAAATAAAAAGTTATTAGAAACATCAACTTTGCTATAGTAATTACCTGTATTAGTGGATATTTTCAAGTTTCTGATTTCAAGAAAATATAAAGATAAAATGATCTTACAACTAACATATGAAAATCTTATCTTCTATGATATCATAATATTTAAACTCTATTTTATCTGATATTACTATAGCTGTTTGTGCTTTTTTTGTTTACAGCTTGCATAAAATGACTATTTCTACCCTTTCACTTTCAATCTATCTGTATCCTTGAATCTAGCATAAGTCTTTTATGAGTAGCATATAGATAGATATTATTTAATCTGTTCTGTCAATCTGTGATTTTTCATGAGTTTAGTTCATTAAAATTCAAAATTACTACTGTAAATTACTACTGTAAAAGCAATTCTTGGGTCTAGCATCTTATCCTATAGTATTTTTTTATTTTTTATTTTTTTGCATTGGCAGGCACCAGGAATTGAACTTGGGTCTCCGGCGTAGCAGATGAGAACTCTACCTGCTGAGCCACCATGGCCTGTCCTTATCCTATCATTTTTATCACATCTATATATTATTTTCACATTTTTTTTTTGCATGCTGTGTTGCAGGGGTCACATTTCATTCTTTTTGCATGTGAATATCCCCTTATTGCAGCAGCATCTGCTGGATTTTTGTTTTTTTGTTTGCTTGTTTGGTTTGTTTGGGAAGTGCATAGGCTGGGAATTGAACCCAGGTCTCCTGCATAGCATGTGAGAATTCTACCACTGAACTACCCCTGCACCCCCTTTCTCTCTCTCGCTTTTTATCTTTTAAGTTACCCTTGCTAATACTCTTCAATTCTGTACCTTCCTCCAGACCTCCCTGTTCAGTCTTTTTGTCAGTCAACAGAACTCACTTTAATATTTCTTCTAGGGCAAGTCTCTTGTTGGAAAATTCTTGCAGCCATTGTTTATCTATGAAGGTTTTAATCTCATCATCAATTTTGCAGGACAACTTGGCAGGATAAAGAATTCTTGGCTGGAAGTCTTTCTCATTCAGAATCTTAAATATATCACATAACTGTTTATTGCCTCCATGGTGCCTGTTGAGTAGTCTGAGCTCTGTTTTATATAATTTTCCTTATATGTAATTTTGCTGGTTTGAAAGAATGTATGTCCCCTAGAAAAGCCATGTTTTAATCAAAATCCCATTTTGTAAAGGCAGAATAATCCCTATTCAATACTGTGTGTTTGAATCTGTAATTAGATCATCTCCCTGGAGATGTGATTTAATCAAGAGTAATTGTTAAACTGGATTAGGTGATGACATGTCTCCACCCATTTGGGTGGGTCTTGATAAATTTCTGGAGTCCTGTAAAAGAAGAAACATTTTGGAGAATGAGAGATTTAGAGAGAGCAGAGAAGGCTGCAGCACCATGAAGCAGAGAGTCCACCAGCCAGTGACCAGGAGATGAAGAAGGAAAACGCCCCCTGGGGAGCTTCATGTAACAGGAAGCCAGGAGAGAAAACTAACAGATGATGCCATGTTCACCACGTGCCCTTTCAGCTGAGAGAGAAACCCTGACTGTGTTCGCCTTGTGCCTTCTCACTTGAGAGAGAAAACTTGAACTTCATCGGTCTTCTTGAACCAAGGTATCTTTCCCTGGATGCATTAGATTGGACATTTCTGTAGGCTTGTTTTAATTGGGACATTTTCTTGGCCTTCAAACTGTAAACTAGCAACTTATTAAATTCCCCTTTTTAAAACCCATTCCGTTTCTGGTATATTGCATTCCGGCAGTTAACAAACTAGAACAGTAATAAATCTCTTTTCTCTTGCTGCTTTCATGACTTTGCTTGGATATGACATTCTGATAAGTACATTTCTTGGAGTAAGCTATTTGGATTTATTCTATTTGGGATTCATTGGACTTCTCTGGTTTGGATATTTATGTCTTTTATAAGGGTGGGGAAATTCTCCCCCATTATATCTTCTATTAACTTTCCTATTCCTTTGTTCTTCTCTTCTCCCTCTGGGATTCCAATAATTTTTATATTTGTATGCTTCGTGTTGTCTATCATTTACCTGAAATCAAGTTGCATTTTCCCCATCTTTCTTGTCATTTATTCTTTTGAACATTCAAGTTCATTTGTCCTGTCTTCTAATTTGTTTATTCTTTCTTCTGTCTCTTGAAATCTACTGTTGTGAGTCTCTATGTTTTTTATTTTTGTTCCCTCTAGCATTTATTTATTTTTAATCATATGTTTTTCATCTGTCAGTAAGGCAGATAAAAGGAGCATCAGACACAGGTTTTCACAATCACACAGTCAAATTGTGAAAGCTGTATAATTACACAATCATCTTCAAGAAACATGGCTACTGGAACACAGCTCTACATTTTCAGGCAGTTCCCTCCAGCCTCTCCATTACACTTTAACTAAAAAGGTGATATCTATATAATGTGTAGGAATAATCTCCAGGATAACCTCTTGACTCTGTTTGGAATCTCTCAGCCATTGACACTTTGTTTTGTCTCATTTCACTCTTCCCCTTTTTGGTAGAGAAGTTTTTCTCAATCCCTTGATGCTGAGTCTCAGCTCATTCTAGGATTTCTGTCCCACACTGCCAGGAATGTCCACACCCCTGGGAGTCATGTCCCATGTAATCTCTATGTTTTTAATTTCGTCTATAGTATCTTTCATCTCTGTAGATGTCTAATATTTTTCTATTTATTCTTTCAAATTTTTCTTTATGTTCCTCTAATGACTACTTGATATCCTTTATATTGTTATGAGAAACCTTAATTAGTTCTAAATTCTGAGTCCCCTCTGATGATTAAATTTGGTCAATTATTTGAGCCATGTCTGCCTGGTCCTTCACATGCTTCATTCCGTTGTGGATGTGTATTTTAATATCTTAATGAGGTTATTTTGCAGATTTAATTCCTTCCCACGTCTAAGATTTGGAATCTGAACTCCAGCCAGGGTTGCCGACCCTGGCACGCACCAAAATCCACCAACTCTGGACCTGGGGGATGAGCAGCATGCACCCAACAGAGACTTCTCCTGTGTGGTTAAAGGATCTAGCAGCCCCCAGACTCCTCCCTGGGATGATGCTGTGGTGCGGGACTGGGTATTTTAGCTTCACTCACCACAGCAAATCTGGAAATATGTGGAAGCCAGTTACAGCACTCAGCTCGTCCTGGTTCCTCAGCCTCACCTCTCCATCTGCACTCAGCTGTAATCTTCAGGCCTCCATGAGGGCGGGGAGGTGGCACCAGAACCCAAACAGTTCTCTTTCACAGGTTAGATGTCAGACCATCACACTCCATGACTCCTCCCCAGAGAACAGTCCTCCAAGTCCTTGCAAAAATAGAAAAACAAAACCAGGCACCTACTGCTGCAGGGGGTTATGTGGGCAGTGCATCAGCGCTTTACCTTGACCAGGTGGAGTTTGTGCACAGAAAAATCACTTCTGTTATCTTCAGTGTTCACCAGGGGCACTCTCAGCTACAAAGCTGAAGGGAAAATCATTCCAAGCCAGCTGTGGGAATAGGTAGAGTTATGACTAAGCACATTCACCCCATTCTCGCCATCTAAATTTCTTAGGTTTTTTGCCCAGTGCCTCCCCATGCAGGATGGAAGACTCTCCATGATCACTCACCCCCTGGATCTATCCTCTTGGTCATTTTTCTAACAGGTCTCTCACTACTGCACAGAGATGGGCTGACCTCAGGCTCTCCTACTAGGTCATCTTACCACAAGTCCACATATATATTTGTAATTGTTACTCTTTCTTGTCAAATTGACCCCTTTATCATTATCTTAGTCCCTCATGACTGTCTTTTGACTTAGTCAATTTTATCTGATCTTAATATAAAGCTACTCCAGCTCTCTTTTGTTAACTTTTTGCACGGTATGTATTTTTTCCATCCATTCACTTTCAGCATACCTGTATCTCTGAATTTAAGGTGTCTCTTGTAAGCAGCATGTGATTGGATCATGTTTTTTAATCCATTTTGCTGATTTTTGCCTTATGACTAGAGAGATTCATTCATTTACATTTAAACTAAATATTGATAATGTGGGAATTTCTTTTGCCATTTTGCTATTTTATCTTTGTTAAGTCTTAATGCCATTTTTGCCCAGCAATTCTTCAATTAATGCCTACTTTCATTTTTATTTGATTTATTGTATCATCCATTTTGAGTAGCTTCTTATTTCTTTCTGTACCATATTTTTCATATATTTTCTTTGTGCTTACATGGGGCTGAAGTGTAACATCCTAAATCTATAAAAATCACATTTTGATTTGGCACCATCTTAACGTCAATATCATATATCTACCTTGTTACTTTATCTCTCTATACCCTAGCCTTTTTGTTGTACTTGTTCTGAATTATATTCTTATACATTGTATTGCCAAAACCATAGATTTATAATTTTACTTATGCATTTGCATGTTTAAACTTATAAAGAAGTAAAAACTGGAGTTACATACTGAAAAAATATCATACTTAGGACTGTCAGATACACTTATCCATCTGGTTACATTTCACAGAGGTCTTTTTTTCTTTCTGTTGCTTAAATCCACTCTCATGTCTGAAAATCTCCCTTTAATAATATCTATAGGGCAGCTTTGGTGATGTCAAACTCCCTCAGCTTTTTAAAAATCTTGAAATGCTGTAGTTTCTCCCTCATTTTTGAAAGATAGTCTTGCCAGATATACAACTCTTGGATGGAAATTGTTTTCTTTTAGCACATTAAGAATTTCACCCCATTGCCTTCTACTCTCCTTGGTTTCTAATGAGAAATTGGAATTTAAGCTTATTGGGACTCCCTTGTACATAACACATTTCTTTTCTCTTGCAGCTTTCAGAACTCTCTCCCTTGTTCTTAGCATTTAACAGTATGACTATTATGCTTCTGTGCATATTTCTCTCCAAGTTTATCATGTTCAGAGTTCACAGGGCATCTTAGAAGAACATATTCACATCTTTTGCTAAGTTTGGGAAGTTTTTGTCATTATTTCTTCTGCCCTTTCTTATTTTCTTCTCCTTCTGGAACTTCCATAAGGCCTAATTGCTTTACTTGATAGTGACCCATAGGTCTATTAGGATAGTTTCATTTTTTCTAAATCTTTTTTTCCTCATTCTGACTCATTTCAATTGTTTTGTTTTCAAATTCACTGATTCTTTCTCTGTCAGCTCCTTCTGTTGTTGAAACCTTCTTGGGAACTTTTCCTTTCGTTATTGTGGTCTCAACTCCAGTAGTTCTGTTTGGTTCCTTTTTAAAATTTCTATCTCTTTATTGAGATTCTCATTATTCATTAATTGTTTCCCTTATATCCTCTAGTTCTTTCTCTGTGCTTTCCTTCATCTCCTCGAGTCTACAAAGGATCTTTTTTTTTTTAGTGGTCTCTATTTGGTTTGTCTGCAGCTGGATTTCTTCACTTATGTTTTCTGGATTTTTATCTTGTTCCTTCCATTGAGACATGATTTCCTGTCACACAATGTTCATTATATGATCCTGTGTCTTTGGGAGAGAGAACACATGAAACTGGGAGTGGAAGTAGAGTTCTTGTCACTATCACTCCTCACAACCCATTCAGGAAATCTTTGGTTTCCATCTCCACAATGCTGGTTTAAGGTTTGGGTTTCAAAGGGGGAAAGATTATACCAGGAGACATGGGGTACCACTAACTTCAGGTTACAGATGGCAATTGTCACTTCAGGCTTCTCAGTAAATGCTAAGAGACCAGCAAACAAAGAAAGGAAAAACTTAGATCTGCTGTTATTCATTATGCCCATTTTAGATGGCAATTTGAAAATGCAAAACTCACAGTTTTAGAAGTTCATACTGGCCAGTAATGATGTGCTAGCTGAGGGTGATAGGAATCTAAAATGGGTAGTGGAGGGGAGAGATGATTCATAAGAGTTGCAGCCTCAAGACTAGCTGAAGTGTAGGGGCCTATAGATAATTTCATTAACCTTGCTCTTGTCAGTTCCCAGTGAAAAGAGGTATTTTGGAGAAGCTGGTTGCAGAATTTATTACTGACATGGATCTAAGTGTACAAAGGGTGAACTGTAGTGGATGTGTTTTGCATCACCCAAGCCTCCTTGTCCTGTCATCCTGAAGCACCCATTCCACTGCTTGGGCTGTTAGAAATTGTCAGATATCATTTGAGCCCTTCTTGGGAATTTCTTTCAGCTGCACAGAGCCATCACACCCAAGGCCATGACCCCCTCCTTATGACCAGTTAAAAAGGTCCAGACCCCCCTTCATTTCAGGACAGTCCTGAAGGGTTATCCTAACTCCAGAATTCTCTTTTGGTTTGAATGTAGCCTTGTTTTCAATTGCCTCAAGTTCAACTTCTCCCCCCATTAGTTCTAATTCCTTCCTTCTCCTATAGATGTTGAACTTGATAACATTTCCTAATAAACTTCCTGCCCACAAATCTCCATTTCAGCATTTGATTCAAAAGAAACCCAACCTGTGATACCACCATCAGCAAAGACAAATACAAATGACACAAGAGAAAAATTTTCATACTAAATTACAAAAAGGCCTATTTTCATCCATATAGTAAGAACTCCTTAAAGTTAATAAATAAAATAAAAATGGGCAAAGGTCATACATGAATGAGCCTCTAAAAAGAAATGCAAATGCTCTTGATCACAAAAGAAAGATGAAAATCACCTATTTAATAAGTTATAAGTTTGCAAGTAGCAAAACTGTTATGTCATATTTGACATGAAACAGGTTCTCAGTAAGGAAGTTTTCATTAATCAATAGATTTATTAATGTATGGAAGATGAGTAGAAGAATGAGTAGGTAATTAGCAGACGTCTCTATGGATGGATAGTGAATGAAAGCATCAATTCTGTATTTGTCAGTGGAGGGGATCAGCACTTAACATCAAACTCTGCATTATAGAATATATATCAAACAATTAAAGAATAATATAGGATTATGTATAGTGATATACTCTTTATATATGATTGCTTGAAGGTAAAAGCTGAAGAGCAGCATATATAGAATAATGTCATTTCTGCAAAAAATCACTCTAAACCTAACAGAGTGTTCATGTATGAGAGAGAGAGAGAGAGAGGGAATGGATCATATCAAATGGTCAGCAGAGATTATGCTTGATTATGGGTGTAGGGAGAAGAAGAGAAGGCTGACATTCATCACCTTTTGAATCAAACACAATATTAATTATTTATTTTCAATAAGCAGTTTCTTCTTTTCAAATAAATATTATTACCTTATTTTTTAAAAGATATGATCTATTTCATTAAGAATTTGAAAATCCAATTTTATTAACCAAAACATAATGACACAGAAGCATAAAACATGATAACTGCTTAAGAAGAGCTGAGAACAAGTTGTTCTGAAATTGCAGAAGAGAGAGCAATTAATTCTACTTGATAGACCATTTTTCCACAAATGACTAATCTACATGCATTATGGGAATTCAGCTGACTCTCCTTAATCCAGTCTCACTTAAGGATTCACCTGTGGGCTTTTTATTACTTCTGGGTACAACTGGATGTCATCCCCAGAGACATGTGTTCTTCTAAAAATGACTAGAATCAAAATAACAAAGACAATCCACGTATTAAACAACAGGGGTTGGGGTAGCTTCATCCTGGATCCATCTCCTTTTGATCCTGAAATTAGATCCTGAATTAGTGGCCCACGTCCTTGGTGAGTACCTGAAAAGCCTGATATTCCAATTATGGATCTTATCAACCAAGAACATTCAGATGGATACCTTTGTCCCTGATAAATAATCGTGATTTTACTTTTTATTACCTGATTTAATCTCAGGATATATTCAAAACCTGAAAAACTCTTGGCAGTGTAGTCCTAACCACAGCAAAAAACATGATTTACCATGAAGTAAAGAATGTGATAAATGACCTCATTTAACAACTGCTGTATAGTGTACTTTTCCTAACTCTAACTCCATCCTTTCAAGCCCATACATTTTGTATCTGTTGCATATACTTCTTTTTCACATGTTTGCAAACTAGAAAATTTAGTTGGGTAGGCCCTTTTAAGCTGGAAATGCATACTAGTAAATCTACTGTGCAGGGTTCTACTTTCTTCTGGACTCTCCCAAAATACCACCCTTTAGAGCAAAATAAAAATAGCTTTTCTATAGAGGTATGGCACTTTCTAAATAAAGAAACACAATGTTTTTTTGTAGTTCTGTAAATTAGAAGTTGACAATGATGAGTAAATAATGTGAAGGTTCAAAATACTCTCATTGCTTAAATTTTCTTGACTGATCCATAAACAAAACTTTTTATTCTATTAAAAAACTTAGTGTGAACTCAAAGTTATTAATAGGGCTTTAGAATGCAGATCTAAAAAATGTATAATTGAGAAAAAGATTAAGACCTTTCAAGGATTACTATATGTCAAAAACTATTCCAACTTTTGTCAATCTGTGAAGCTTTGGGCAAAAGTTTTGTAGAGAACACATGGGTGGAAATCAAAAGACAAAAGGGCAGATTCTCCATATATCTATTGGAAGCACTGCTTGCAGTGGGGGTAGAAACAGGAGCAGGGAAGGCTAAGAGAGTGAAGCCTGAACTGGGTGAGTTCAATAGATAAGACAGGCATAAGAAGAGTTCCAGGCAAGACAGGCATAAGAAGGGTTCCAGGCAAGAAAAGATTTTTCTCAAACATCTCACTTAAGTCAATATTTTAATGTTAAATATGCTCTGAGGCCATCTATCCTAGAAGAAAATAACTAAATAACTAACTCAGTATTGTTATACATATCAAATAAGCAAACAATAACTCGTGCACAATCCCTGTATGAAACAATCTTTAATTTTCCGTTGAACATTCGTGGTCTAGGGATGTGTTGGGCATTCAATCATGTCATTCATAAAAGTCATATTCAATTCGCACCCCCTTGTCCTATGGATTGTTTGGAACTTTGAAGATGTTATTAGCTGAGGTGTATCCAAATTGAATGAGGTTATGCCTTAATCCAACTAGGCTGAAGACCTTATAAACAAAGGAAATTATGGAAGAAGAAGCTATGTGGAGCAGCCAGAAATTGAAAGTCAAGAGAACCTAGAAGAGAAAGGAGAAGATGCTGCCCTGCGTATTGCCAAGGAACCCCAAAGATTGCTGGACAGGCAGAAGATACTGACCCTGGGAGGAAGGAATCCTTCTAGCCTCTGACACTGTAAGCCCTAAATTCCCATTGTTAAAGATAACCCATTTTATGATATTTGTTTTAGCAATTAGGAAACTAAGGCAAGATGTGTTGTTGATTGGCATTTGCATGTAACTGGCATGATTGTGTCCATGTTTGATAAAGAAGTAGTCTAAGGTACCCTGCTTGGGACATGAAGCTGTTCTACTCCTCGAAAGTGGAAATAGCAGTTGTCACAGGCCAAGTCTGCTCCCTATAACAAGCTGCTACCTACAGTAGCTGGGGCAGGGTGAAAGCTGTCAAAACAATACTTAACCCTCTTTTGAAAAAGATCCCTAATACATTATAAAACACCTTTGCCAATAGTAAACTTCAGGGAATGAGGAAGGGCCAACCACCACATCTAATCATGGTGCATGAAAAAGATAAGGCATCAAATAGATGAGGAAATTTCCACCCAGTATAGAATTAAAAATAAAATTTCAAAGCAAATATGAAGGTTAAGACAAGAAAAAACTCTACACTTTCAATAATAGATTATTTACACATGAACAAAGAATAAAAAAGCACCTAAAATGTATTCTTAAAAAAGCATTCTGAAGTTCTCAAGAGCATAATAACAATAAAATGAATGAAAAGTGTTGGGAGAAATGATAGACATAAATTAGAATGTATAGTAATTTAAAATCACTTTCATTAAAAATTTAAAATATACTAAATGAAATAAAACTAATTAGTTGGAATAAATTTGACATAAATGAAGGGAAAATTAGTAAATTAGAAGATAGTACAAAAGTATGCACCCAAAATCCAACAGGAAGAAATGAAGAGTTTGAAAACATGAAGCAATCAAACTAGGAAGTTAGACTGAGTAGCTTCAGCATTTTTCAGGCAGACAAACTTCTGGATAGACAACATTAAAAAGAATAATGGGGCGGACCACGGTGGCTCAGCAGGTAAGAATGCTTGCCTGTCATGCCAGAGGACCTGGGTTTGATTCCCGGTGCCTGCCCATGTTAAAAAAAAGAACAATGGCTGAAAACTTTCACAACTGAAGAAGGACATGACTTCTCATGTTGAAAATGCACACTGCATGCCAAGCAAAATAAATTGATAGTAAATTCACCCCTGTACACTACATATTGAACTACAGAACATCAATGATAAAGAGAACATCTGAAAAGACAAGCAAAAAGAAAATCTTAACTTAAAGGAATATCAGAACATATGTCAGTCAGGGTGTCAGCAAGAAATACATACATGTTATGATATCACAACATTGTGACCATAATTAATGACACTGAATTATATATGTGAATGTAGTTTTAATTTTAGGTTGTTTATATGTTACTACAATAAAAATTTAAACAACAATAAATGATTGAATAACACAACCAGTGAACCCTATTGTAAACAATGCACTTTAGTTAATAGTGCAATTATGGAAATGTCTTTTTATGAACAGTTACAAATGTACCACACTTTAATGTAAGGTGTTAATAATAGGGTGGTATATAGGAAGTCTGTATTTTATGCATGATTTTTCTGTAAACCTATAATTTCTTTAATTAAGAAAAAAGCCAACTGAGGAGGGTTTATTAAAGGTTCTCTGCATAGACTTGTATGCAGGGATAGGGGAAAAGGGGAGCTGCAGATGCACACAGGGGTACAGGGTGGAAGGAAGGATGCAGAATGACCAGCACAGACTGAAAAGAGGCTTCCACAACAAAAGTACATAGTGCTCCTGTGGGCAGCTAGTAATTATTTAGAAAAATATAATAGTGAATAAATGATCCTATAAGTAATAATAACAACATTAAAAAGATCCTAAGAAATCTTTCAAAAATGCAAAATCCTCTATGGAGAAAATAATAAAGCATTCTCAAGAGAGAAATAGCAATATTGGAGAAAAGGAAAATAGATCTTTTTATAATGACAAGACTTGGTATAAAAATAAATCACTCCAAATTGTATCAAAAATCATTGGAATTTTAAATAAATTGTAAACAGGAGATTGACTCAAATATTTACATAAAAATGTAAGAGTCTCTGGTTTGTGGATTGGGAAACGGCATAACATAGTTGATCTCTCAGTCTTTGTATAAGAATTGCATCTGTTTTAACTTTGTATCTGTTATAAGATTTGATTTTATAAACTGACTTTTCTCTCCATTTTGTTGGATTTTGATATCTATTATCTTTCTCTCTATTTTTCCTTCATTTAGGGTTGTATCTAATAATTATGCCTAGAACGCTTATGTTCAGTAGAAACCAGTGAATGCAATTGGATGGAATTGGAATTTTGCCCCAACGTATTTGTACCATCACAGGAAGTCTCTTCTAAGCCTCTTGTCTCAACTCCCTCGTATTCCTGGCATGTCCATTCTCAACACCTCTGAAATGGAAATTTCTTCCTTCTTCTTGATTGGGATCCCAGGGATGGAGACTGCCCACATTTGGATTTCCATCCCCATATGCCTAATGTACCTTGCTGCCATTGTGGGGAACTGCACTATTCTCTTTTTCATAAGAACAGAGCCTTCTCTGCATGAACCCATGTACTATTTTCTCTCCATGCTTGCTCTTTCTGACCTAGGATTATCTCTCTCCTCTCTTCCTACCATGCTGAGGATTTTCTTGCTCAATGCCCCAGAAATTTCTCCTGATGCCTGTATTACCCAAGAGTTCTTCATTCATAGCTTCTCAGCTATGGAATCATCTGTACTTCTCATTATGTCCTTTGATCGCTTTATTGCCATCTGCAATCCCCTGAGATATACCTCTATACTAACCAGTGCCAGGGTCACCAAATTAGGGCTTGCTTTTTCTCTCAAAAATATTTTGTTGAGCCTTCCTTTCCCTTTCACTCTAAAACATCTCAGATACTGTAAAAAGAATCTCCTCTCCCACTCCTACTGCCTCCATCAGGATGTCATGAAGCTGGCCTGCTCTGACAACAAGGTCAATGTCATCTATGGCTTATTTGTGGCTCTCACAGGCATTCTTGACTTAACATTTATTTTCATGTCCTACATGTTGATACTGAAAACTGTGCTGAGCATAGCATCCCAGAGAGAAAGACTCAAGGTCCTCAATACATGTGTTTCCCACATCTGTGCTGTGCTCATCTTCTACGTGCCCATTATCTCCCTAGCTGTCATTTACCGGTTTGCCAAACACAGTTCCCCAATCATTAGAATCCTGATGGCTGATGTCTTCCTCCTGGTGCCTCCACTGATGAACCCCATTGTGTACTGTGTAAAAAGCCAGCAGATAAGAAGTCTTGTCCTAGGGAAACTATGTCAGAAACAAAGATGATAGGGATGCTTCACCATAGTCAAACCCAGTTAGTAAATGATAGCAGAACAAGTGGAGAACAAATAAGTAAGGGACCATACCATATTTCAACTATGATGAGATATCACCTCTCAAAAATTTATTGAGATTAGAGAATCAGCCTTGCAAATTTGTTGACTTAGGATTTAGGCTTGAGGCCTGATGTTAAGAGAAAATGCATTCCCACTTTCCATTTTCACCCAGTTTGCTTAACCAGTCTATGAACACAAGGTAGGTTTACCATTTTCATCATGTTTGAAGGAATATTCTAATGTGTTTATTTGACAGTTTTCAGTATACATTTATCTGACAACTGGATGGGCTCAATAGCAATAAGAAGAGATTGGAATTTTAACTTATATGAAATATTTCTCTGCACTCAGAGCCTGATACTGAGATGAAGCAATGAATGACACATGCATGCCTGCAATCATTGGAAAAGGAACTTGAAAACATTACAAAATTTTTTTAAATGTTCATTCTTTCCAGTCAATGATTTTTTTTTCTGGAGCATTTAAATGTCACCTGCTAAGCTATGCAGTGTAAGTCAGCTTCCTGTCTTCCAGATCTCTCTATAAGTTTATATAATACAATACCTAATTTTACTGGGCTTTTCTGTCCCTCTGCCATGTATTATTTGTCTTTCCCATGCAAGAATAAAAACCATTTGAAAGGATAATTTTCAAAAAAGATAAAATTGTTACTCTCACACAGATATAAAGTGAACATCCATTAAATATCTTATTTAACTCATTTTTTAATGACAGAGCCAGGCAATTGTAATGACACATTCAAAGGAGACTTAATAGAACAAACACAATTATTGATCAATAATATTGAAAGGAATTTGAAAAGGGTACAAAAAAGGCTTCTACCCCAGCGGGGAGAGGGAGACCAATTGAACCTCTATAAGACAAATGCCTTTGCATGTCCACAAACATGAATTATTTTAATTGCTATTCATTCTACAACTTGAAAAATTTTAGATAATGAAATAGTTCAAAAGCCATAAAAAGCATGGAGTCTCATACAATCAGAATCAGATAACCCAGAAGGATATGCTCTAAACAATGCCTAGTTTTCCAGTGAGCACGCATTTTCCCCTATAACTACATCCTTTTAATAAATAAACTCAATAAAAGATTATACTTGATCACAAAGCAAAGCTGACCTCAATAGATTTTGCCAGATTATTTATATAGGTCAGCAATAATATTGTTTAATCATATAGGTGTCCTTAATTTTGTAGTACTGGAAATATCCATAAGGAATCTCAAATTAGAGTTTGGTTTGCTGTGTCAGGACTCGCAAAGCAAGGCTAAGAAATTTTTCCTTCAAATTTCACCTGCATTTCCTATATATTTGGGCAAATTCTTCTTTTGTTGAGGTCTCAAAATCTTAAGTCCTCTGGCAAGCCTTGAAGTGACCTTCCTTTCCACCTGTAAGACTGGACTCTGTAAGCTCGGTTACCAGGCCAGTTTTCCTGGAAGGATTTTTTCAACACTGACTCTATAAAGTCACCCTTAGTTCCATAGAAGTGGCTGCCATACCTGGTTAACTG
Organism: Tamandua tetradactyla; assembly: GCF_023851605.1. NCBI lineage: Eukaryota > Metazoa > Chordata > Mammalia > Pilosa > Myrmecophagidae > Tamandua > Tamandua tetradactyla. The sequence goes on along the minus strand of NC_135334.1, from coordinate 76,337,503 downwards.
AAAACATTCAATTGTGGCATTCATGGCAAGGAAGGCCTTAGTTGCATAATTCATTTTTCCAATTATATTCTGGCAAAAAGGAATAAAACACAGGCTCTTATTGAACATACAGATATATCTAATCTGTAATGTAAAGCAAAGATACTTAATAAGAGTTTCTGAACTCTGAAGAGTCAGAGAAAATCAAATATTTCAAAATTTTTCATCCCCATTGATAAAAGCAAAGTCTACTATATTATTATTTCTTGCAGATAGCTTAATGACAAAAATAAAGGCCACCTTTTATCCCAGAAATAGATCATTAAACAGCATTAACAATAGTCAATACCCAATACAATGTCCCTTATCAGCTATTGTAGTCGTGTGCAATTATTTATTGTCCTGGTGGATCTTATGGAAGCATCTCATGAAACTATCTGCTTCTTGACCAAAAAGAATGTCCCAGAAACCCAGAATAAGACAACTGAAATAGACTGAAGTTCCCTGAGGGTTTATTCTTTGTAGTTTGATATGTCTACTACAGTCCTTTTCTGTGGGCTCTGAGAAGGTCCTTCCTTGTTAAAGACACAGAACTCTGGCCTGCTGCTGATTGCAGAATTTTCAGGCAAACATCAAAATAAAACAAAACTATCTATAGCTTTTAGATAACTAAAACCATCTTAAAATGACTATGATTAATTTATTACTGGTCATTTTCAAATGTGAAAGTTCTGATGAGTGTTCAGAACATAAATAATGCAATTGACAGAAGAATTTGTTGCATCCATGGCAAACAAAATAAGGAAAAGGCATTACAAAAAAAAAAGAAGTTTTAAACAAAATGTTTCTAAGAGTATAGGATATGATAGTGTATTTTCAAGGATACTGAATGTTGCATCAATGTATAATAATATAGAGCATAATTTTTACAGGAGAAAAAATCTTGATATACATCAACAATACCCCAGCAATACCAGGCAAAGGTAAATAATGGGGGAGAGACAAGAGTTAAGGGAGATTTAGATTTCCTATTTGGTGAGGGTGTGGTTATTGGTTATCTTTCTCTTGGGAACAATGAAGTTATGTAATACTGAGAGTGTTGATGTACTGTTGACTTTGGACATTATACATGCTGCCCAATGAATGGAGGTGGCTGAAGGAAGCACTGACTGACAAGTAGATTGGCCAACAATGGTGTATACATATGGTCGAATATTGTGCTGCTACAAAAAGGAACAAAGTTGTGAGACATACAACATTGTGAATGAACCTATGGGACATTTGGTGAGGCAAAATGAGCCAGAAACAAAGGAGCAAATATTGTATGGCCTCATTTAGAAGATAAGTATAAGTAAATGGGGACCTAAAGTTTAAGTTCTTATACAGTCACATTTAGTCCAGAGTGGTAATTGTTATTTCTGGATTTTGAGAGGCTGTTTTATGTATGTATAACCTGGTGTTTAGACATAAGAATGAAGCTGATCAGGTTGGAATTAAGGTAATTCAGAATACAGGGGTAAAGAAGACATTTTCTATGTTTTGGAACTTCATCTACTCTTTGAGACTAAAGGAAGGAAGGTTTATTTTGTCCAGAACTTAAATTTTTTGTAGCACATAATCTAACTCAACCAGTCTGGATAGATCATTTAAACAATTGAAACACAGGGAGCCCAGAATAAGAATGAAGGCCTTTAATCCTAAATAGCTTAATATAATGCCTGGACACATCCCAAAGTATATTAAGCAGATACTAAAAAAGTATTGGCAAAGTCCCTTGAGAGATGAGAAAAAACATGGTACTATTAAACTTTATCATCAGAAAAAACCTGGATACCATGTCAAACATTAGGGACACCAAATCAATAGAATAAGCCCTTGATCTTGAGGCTTGTTCTTGTGAAGCTTATGTATGTAGCAGAGAAGCTTAGCCTCCTTATAGGTATGATTAAGAGTTACTTCCAGAGGACCTCTTCTGTTGTTCAGATGTGGCCTCTCTCTCTCTAAGCCCAATTCTGCAAGTGAAATCATTGCCCTCCCCCCTATGTGGGAATGACATCCAGGGATGAAAGTCTCCCTGGCCAGCATAAGCCTAGCCCTGTGGGAACAACAGTGCCATCCTGACCAAAAGGGAGAAAAGAAGTGTAATGAATAAGGAAAGTATCAGTGGCTGAGAGAACTCAAATAGAGTCGAGAGGCTACTCTGGAGGTCACTCTTACGCAAGCTTCAATTAGACATTGCTACCTACTATAACTTGCCAAAACCCAACCAAAACCATCATTGCCAATACTAAAGAACACCTATGGCATTATATAAGATTCTACAAATGATCCATGCAAATAAGTAACTTTCCAGAAATCTACAACCTCCAGTTAATACCCTAGACCAGACAAATTCTAAAATGCAGAGGGACCAGCCTCTCCAGATCATCAACTAGTTCCATACCCCATCCCATATTATCGATAGACTCTTTCAACATGAAAAATTCAAATGGCATAGCCCAAATGCCCCTAAAGAGTGGGAGGAAGATCAAAGGTAATGGTAGAGTTATACAGAGAAGGTCAAATGAGTATGATTGTTGAATCATTATATTAATATTTCTTTTAGTCTCTAGTATCTTAGAGCAGCTTGAAGTAAAAATCTAAAATTGTGGAATTGTAACCCATACCAAACTCTGAAGTCTGTTATACAACTAATTGCTGTGATAGTGCTTTGAAATTTATTGTTTTTTTAATATGCTATTTTTCACACACACAAAAAACTTAGTGAATTTGATATTTTGAAAGATTTAGGACAATATTCCATACCATAAATGCAAAGCCTGAAGTGGCACAAGTTGTTTAGTCTATGTCTGTTTTATGTCATTGCTAAAAGTACTGTCAGTATGTGCCATACTGTATATTTCTTTATCTTTACTAAGTCTTGTCTAGTGTGTTTTTAAAATGCCATTGCAAATTTCAGCTTCCATTTTCAAAAACAAAAAACCCCAAATAAACCTTCCATTGCACTGAAAAAAAAAAAAAAAGCAAGGAATGAGAAAAGCAGCAGAAAGCACGACAAATAGAAATTATCAGTTGTAAAACTACCTTGTTGGGTTTAAGGAGAAAAGTAATTTTCTAGGCCATTTTAGTCACTTTTGGAATCTCAAGAGAGTCAAGAGAACCAGTTTTAGAGGTTTCATGACCAGGAGAAATGCTCCAAGGCCCTATTGCCTGATGGTTATGGTGGAGGCAGAGCCTAGGTTATCAGCATCTGCTTCCCAGCACCATTTCTTTGGATGCTCAATAAGTGCTAGTATTTACTTTTGTAATCATTGCCACCTCTTTGAAATTTACTATTTTTTCATTTTATTTGAAATGGTTGGTGTATTCTTGTTAAATATAAAGATGTACATTATATATATATATATATGGAGATTAAATAATACACTCTTAAACCAGTGGATCAAAGTAGAAATTCCTAGAGAAATTGGTAAATATCTGGAGGCAAATGAAAATGAGAATACATGCATTAGAAATTATGGGATGTAGCAAGGCAGTGGTGAGAGGGAAATTTATTGCCCTAAATGTCCATGTTATAAAAGAAGAAAGGGCAAATTTGATGGCTTCACAGGGGAATTTCATCAAACATTCCCAAGGAATTAACACCAATCCTGTTCAAAATCTTCCAAAAAATTGAGAAAAAGGAATACTACCTAACTCATTAGAATGATGGTTAACATCATTCCAATACCAAAACTGGATAAAGATACTACAAGAAAGTGAAACTACAAGCTAATATCCCTGATGAATATTGATGCAAAAATTCTCAACAAAATACTAACAAATTGAATCCAGTGACACATTAAAAGAATTATATACCATGACCAAGTGAAGTTTATAGCAGAAATGACAAGGTTTTACACAAGAAAATCAATCAATGTAATATAACACTTAACAAATCGAAAGCAAAAACTCACATGATCATCTCAACTGATGCTGGAAAAGAATTCAACAAAACTCAGCATCTTTTTCTGTTAAAAACACTTTAAAATCTAGGTATCGGAGGAAAATTCCTCAATATGATAAAAGGTTTATCTGAAAAACCAATAGCCAGCATTCTACTCAATGGTGAGAGACTGGAAGTCTTCTGCTTAAGGTCAGGAATGAGAGAAGGGTACACTCTGTCATCACTATTATTCAACATTGCACTAGAAGTCCTAGTTGGAGTGATTAGACAGGAGAAGAAATAAAAGGCATCCAAATTGGAAAGGAAAAAGAAAAACTTTCTTTTTTTGCAGATGACTAGGAAAATCCTGAGAAATCTACAACAAAGCTTCTTGAGCTAATGTACAAATTCAGCAAAGCGGCAGAATATGAGATTAATGTGCAAAAATCAGTAATGCTTCTACACACAAGCAATGACCTAACTGAGGAGACAATTAAGGACAAAATTCCATTCAAAATAGCAACTAAAAGAATCGAGAATACGCTGTGCATGCGGAAGATGGAGCTCCTGTGGCCTGAGTTGCCATGGGCCATGGTCTCCTCCTGCTGCTGCTGTAACTTTTACCATAAAAATCAGGATTAATTTAGAAGATAATGCTCAATATGTTTCCATGAGAACAGACCTCACTGTAATATATCACTGGTTTATTTAACTCAAAAATTTACGGATCTCGTCAGATCTGCTCCTGGAGATATTCTTGACTTAGAACTGTCTGTGACAAATCTGGGAGTGTGAAAACAAAGAGTGTATGACCAATGTTTTAGATGGACTCGACCTGGTTGAAAAAAAAAGTCTAAGAACCATATTCGATGGACAGGATCTGAACTCAGCAATTTTGGAGCAATACCCTAACAAAAGAAGCTACAGAAAGAACTTTCTGATTTATCAGCAATGGAAGATGCTTTGGATGATTTCATTAAGGATTATGCTCATGAGTTGTTTGAACTAACAGATGACAAAGAAAATGAAAGACTAGCATACTTGATGTATCAGGATATTCATAGCATCCAAGACGTCCATGAACAAATTGTTATTGCAGTTAAAGCTTCAGCAGAAACCAGATTGGATGTTCCAGCTCCCAGAGAAGACTGTAACAGTAAATATAAGGAACACCAAAGGACCTACTAACATTTCTTTATGTGAAGTGGAACAGGATAGCACAAGTAACAAAATACCTAAGGATGGAGGGACACCTCATCAGGCCTTCAGAACATCCTAATGAAGAAGAAAATCCTTCTCAGCACAAGTGAAGAATTACCTGAAGTGAGCAGCTGACTACCTAATAGCATTTGAGGATTCTATGTATTAAGTTTTTGGGGGGACATCATAAAGGATGAATTATACATCGAATTTGATTCTTAGAGTGATAAATCATCTGTGGAGGTGTCTTGTTCACAGTTAGTAGCATCATTGAGAACAGTAGTATCTCCTTCCTAGTCAATAGTGTTAAGAGGAGTAGAATCTTAGAGCAGTCCACTGCTTAGGTTAATGGATAATTATGGTTTATACATTCAAAAGCAATTCTTTATCATTTTCACTGCTTTTGGTCAGTGACATAGACATCTTGCCTACTAAAATAACTTCATCACAAAGAGTATCACTGAAACAGATAATCAGACCTGAAATGGATAGTTCTTTGAGGACTCTACTCTTTTTCTTCAAGGATTATGAATAGTATATAAAAAATAAATTGCAAGTGCATGCAGTGGTAGAATGCTACCCTTTCATGCAGGTCAATTCCCTGACCATGCACTCAAAAAAATAAAATAAATAAATTGCCCTACACTGGTCCATGTTTGCATTTAACTGTTATAAATTAAGTAGGTATACACAATGAACCTGAATGTGACGTCTTTGTTTGTATCTGTATGTTTAGATTACTTACAAAAAATGTCAAGTGAAATTTCACCACTGTACAGCCAAAACAAAATATATATAGAAAACAACTGAAAAAAAATCAAGTATCTAGGAATAAACTTAACCAAGTTTGTAAAGGACCTGTACCCAGAAAACTACAAAACATTGCTAAAATAAAACAAAGTATATCTAAACAGGTGGAAAGATTTCCCCTGATCATGGATAGGAAGGTTAATGTATTTAAGATGACAATTCTACCCAAATTGATCTACAGATTCAACATAATACCAATCAAAATTCCAACAGCCTACTTTTGAAGACTTGGAAAAATTAGTTAGCAAGTTCATCTGGAAGAGAGAAAGACCCTGAATAACCAAAATATGTTTTTAAAAAGAAGAATGAGATGGGAGGACTAACACTTCCTGATTTCAAAGCTTATTATAAAGCCACAATGGTCAAAACATCATGCTACTGGCACACAAAAAAAGTAAAAATATTGACCAATGGAATCAAATAAAAAATGCAGAGACAGATGACCAAATCTATGGTCAATTGATCTTCAACAAGGTCCCCAAACCACTGAACTGGGACAGAATAGTCTTTTCAATAAATGGGCATGGGAGAACTGGATATCAAAAGCCAAAAGAATCAAACAGGACCCTTACGTTATACCCTATACAAAAAATCAACTCAAAGTGGATCAAGCACCAAAATACTAGGGCCAGTAACATAAAACTCCTAGAAGAAAATATAAGAAAACATCTTCAATATCTAGTAACAGGAGGCAGCTTCTTAAACTTTACACACAAAGCACAAGGAACAAAAGGAAAAATAGATAAATGGAAACTCCTCAAAGTCAAATGCTTCTGTGCCTCAAAGGACTTTATCAAAAAGGTGAAGAGGCAGCCAACTCAATATATATTTGGAAATCACATATTGGATAAAGTTTTGATATCCTGTATACATAAAGAAATAATACAAATCAACAACAAAAGAACAAACTACCCAGTCATAAAATGGGCTAAAGATATGCTAGACATTTTTTGAAGAGCAAAAACAGGTGGCTAAAAAGCACATTAAGAGATGCTCATTTTCATTAACTATAAGGGAAATGCAGATCAAGATGACAATCAGATATCACCTCACACCTACAACAGCTTCTGTTAAATAAACAGGAAACTACAAATGTTGGAGAGGATGTGGAGAAATTAGGATACCTATCACTGCTGGTGGGAATGTCTAATGGTACTGTTGTTGTGAAACACAATTTGGCAATTCCTTATAAAATCAAATATTGAGTTGTCCTACAACCTGGCAATACCACTACTTGCATATACCCAGAAGAGCTGAAAGCAGTGAAACAAACGGATTTTAGCAAACTGATGTTCATAGCATCATTATTCACAATTGTCAAAAAATGGAAACATCTCGTGTCCATCAACAGACAAGTGGATAAGTAAAATGTGATATATGCATATGATGGAATATCACACAGCAGTAAGATGAACCAAGGTCCTGAAACATGTGACAACCTGGATGAAGCCTGAGGACATAATGCTGAGTGAAATAAGCCCAACACAAAGGATATATACTGTATTATTTCACTATTATGACCTCTGTAAAGGTAAACTCAGAGGCTTATAACATAGAATATAGGGAATCTAGCCATACACAAAAGCTAGAGATGGGTGAATAGTTAGCTAATGAAGATGAGCTTCAGTGTAAGGGAATGGATAGAAGTGAAGACATTTCATTAGTGATTTATAAGTAATATTGCCATATTGAAGGTGAACATGATTGAAAGTGGTTTTATAGAGTCATGTATCCCACTATTTAACAATACAAATATAAATAAGTTCTTGCATGAACTAGTTCATAGGTATGAATCTTGTTCAAAGAGTCAATAGTAAAGGTGTGTAGGGGGAAAACTACAATTGCATGCTATGGCCTATATTTAACAGGAAGACACAACAGTATCACAGCAATACCAGGGGTAAAAAATGGAGGGTGATGGGTTGAAGGACAGGTGCTAAGAGAAGATTTGGATTTTCTATTTGATGAGGGTGTGTTTATCTCTTGGGATTATTTTTGTGTTATTCTTCTCTCAGGAGCAATGAAAATTGTCTAAAATTGATAGTGTTGATGATTGTACAATTAAGTAAGGATAATGTGACACATGGACTGTTTACTTTGGACATTAGCCATGATCCCCAATAGATGAAGGTGGGTGAAGGACACATTGACAGAGAACTAGAATGGAGAATTTTTGTGTATATGTATATGATGGAATATGTTGCAGCTACAGAAAGGAATGAAGTCGAGGCATGCAACAAGGTGAATGTACTTTGGGAAATTATGTTGTGCGAAATAAGCCAGAAGCAAACAAACAAAAATATTGTATGGTCTTTTATAGAAAGTACTTAATAGGAAAATTGGGCCTAGATTGTAATCTCTTATAGGAGCCACATTTAGTCCACAGCTGTAAATGATATTTCTAGATATTAAGATGTTGCGATATCCTGGGGAACTTTGGGTAACTGTGTGACACCTTAGACATAGAGTTGGAGTTCTGCAGGTCTGAAAGTAATTATTATTACATACAATAACTTAAAGAAATGAAAAAGAGATCGGGCTTCAATTAGAGATAAGAACTAAGCCAACCCGGTTGGGACTAAGGTAATCAGAATATAGGGGTGAGGAGGACAGTGTCTGTATTTATAACTTCATCTACTGTATGAGATCAAAGGAGGAGAGGTTTATTTTGTCCAAAACCTAGAATTTCTGTAGCATATAATCTGACTCAACCTGTCTGGATAGCTCATTTAAACAACCCAAACACATGAAACCCAGAATAGTAATGTAGGCTTGTAGTTCTGTATACCTTAATGTGATATCCAGATAGATCCCAGAATATGTTGGGCTTATAATTAATGTCCCTTGAGGGACTGGAGACAACATGGAACCATTAAACTTTACCACTGGGAAAATACCTGATACAGTTTCAAACATTAGGGGCTCTCAAGTCAATAAGCCTTGATCCTTAGGTTTGCTCTTATGAAGTCTATTTCTGTAAAGGAAAAGTTAAGCCTACCTTTTAGTTATACCTAAAAGTTAGTTCCAAAGAACTTTTATTGCCCTGATGTGGCTTCTTTCTCTCTAAGCCCAACTCTGCGAGTAAAATCATTATCCTCCCCACTTCATGAGACATGACAACCAGGGGTGAAAGTCTCCCCCGCACTATGGAACATGACTCCCAGTTATGAGCCTTATGGGATCAGTGGAATCAACAGAGCCTTCCTGACCAAAAGGGAGAAGTATAACTACTTGTTACAGTGTAACAAAATAGGGTATCAGTGGCTGAGAATTCAAATAGAGTCAGGAGACTTTACTGGAGGCTACTCTTACACAAGCTTCAGCTAGATACTGCTAATTACCATGGTTTTCCAAACTCCAACCAAAACCATTTCTGACAACCCTAAAGAAAATCTAGACTTTTATGTTTATTGTTTTTGTGTGTATGTATATATATATATTTCACAATAAAAATGTGAAAAATCTAAAAAAATCAAAACCATTTCAATTTATTAAAAGTAAACCCCCTGTACCTTTAAAAGGTTATTCAAAATAATGAATTAAACAGACATATGAGGGCTCAGTTATAATACAGTGTGCACCTGCTCTAATATTATTCTTAGAGGGTCCCCTGAGATCATGGAAAACACATTCATACTACTACCAAAGTAGAGGAGGCTTAGGGGTATTCTCTCACAGTGATCAATTCCCACCCTTTACAAGGGACTGGATAACTCCCCTTGGCTCCAGTCTCTTTTGCAGGTTCATCTTTAGAGCTTTTGTTTTTCTTCTGAGTCTAGCGTGCTGAAGTAGAATCCCCAGACATTTATAGGCCACTGGGAAAGCATTGAGGAGGCAGAACTAGAATCTGTAGGTGAGCATTGAGAATAAATTGGTGGGCTTGCACATCAAGGAAGGTCTGATGACTGCATGCCACCTCCATTTCTTCTTTGTCCTGACATATGGGTCTAACCACCTACCCACTGCCTAGTAAGTATCCAGACCTTCTCACCTGCCATTTTCCTTTTTACCAGTTCAAGCAAGAAATTTACATGTTTTCTCTTTGACTGAAGTCTCCCAGTGTTTTGACAGATGTCAGTAGCCTTATCCTTTAAAATGTTCCAAAATGCTTCTAAATGCACAAGTGGCTGTCCATGGCCCTGCCCACCCATGGGAATCCACTATGTGCTAGCCAAGAATCCCAGACTAATTGCCAAAATAAATTCAAAGACAGAAATCTGCTCCTGGATCTTGGGTGAATTGGCTTGCCAAGTGGTTCAGTTATTGCCATACTTGATAGTGAGAGCTGTTTCTGGGTCTGAAACACGGGATCACTGGCCTTCAAGTAGCATTGTTGAAAAAATAACCACTAAGAGTTTCTGCTTTTACAATCGGTCACAATTCTGCTTTCCACTGATTAGTTCACTTTTCATTTCAGATTATATTCTAAAGTAATAGCATGGGAGCATGAGGCTAATCCACCTACATTTTAGAAACAGAGAATATAAGGGAAAAGGATATTTGGGTGGTTGGAATTGTATGTAGCCTGACAGAGGAGAGGACAGGGCTTGGATGTCAGTTAAAGAGTTTGACCATCATGGGTCCTTCTCAGCTATATGAGAGGAGATAGAATGTTCAAACTGACTTTATAAGAAGACAAATTTTGCACCTAGTACAAAGGCATGTGTACCAACTAATGTACTTTACTTCTATCTGAATATGCCTATTTGTGGCATTTTATATAAATGGAATCATACAGTATGTAGTCTACAGTTTCTATCTTCTTTCATTTAGCATAATGCTGTCAAGATTCATCTATGTTGTAATTGTATACTTCTTCCTTCTTTTCATTATCAAATTGTATTTCATTATGGATATACAACATTTTATTCATTCATTCATCAGTTGATGATCATTTGAGTTATTTCCAAATTTTGGCTATCATGCTGATACTAACATTTGTGTACTTTTTCCATGAATATATTCTCTCATTTATCTTGGGTATATAAACAGGAGTGAAAATGTTTGGTCATATGATCACTATTTCCAAAGTGACTGCATAATTTTACAATCTCACCAGCAATGTGTGAGGGATTCAATTTGTTCACATCCTCACCAAAACTAGTTTTTATTTGTATTTTAGTCATCATTTGGGATTGAAGTGGTATCACACTGTGGTTTTTATTGGCATTTCCCTAATGAATTTTTCCTGCCCACATTTAAAAATATATATTTTATTTACTCCTAAGAATTATTATAGAATAGCTGTAATCCCAAGATTTCCAACCCCTAAATGACTAAAGTATAAATACACATGTAAATGTTTGTTTATGCCACAGCAGGAAACTTTTTCTGACGTCCTTGTCCTGATTCCCTCACGTACTTGCCATGTCTGTCAACACCTCTGAAGTGGAAATCTCTACCTTCTTCCTGATTGGGATTCCAGGGATGGAGCAAGCTCACATTTGGTTCTCTATCCCTATTTGCCTAATGTACCTCCTTGCCATCATGGGGAACTGCACCATCCTCTTTTTTATAAAAACAGAGAGTTCACTGCATGAGCCGATGTATTATTTCCTGTCCATGCTGGCAGTTTCTGACTTAGGACTATCCATCTCCTCCCTTCCAACCATGCTGAGGGTCTTCTTGTTCAATGCCACAGGGATCACCCCAGATGCCTGCTTTGCACAAGAATTTTTCATTCATGGGTTTTCAGCGATGGAGTCATCAGTACTTCTCATCATGTCTGTTGATCGTTTTATAGCCATCTATAACCCTTTGAGATACACCACTATACTTACCAGCACTAGAGTCACTAAAATTGGCATTATATTTGCTGTGAAAAGCATTTTGTTGGTCTTTCCTTTTCCCTTCATTCTAAAGAAGCTTAAATTTTGTAAGAAAAGCCTTTTATCCCATTCCTACTGCCTCCACCAGGATGTCATGAAGCTGGCCTGTTCCGATAACAGGGTCAACATCATCTATGGATTTTTTGTAGCTCTTACAGCTTTACTAGAATTGGTGTGCATTTCTGTGTCTTACATGCTGATACTGAAAATTGTTCTGGGCATTGCCTCACACAAGGGCCGCCTCAAGGTCCTCAACACTTGCACCTCCCACTTCTGTGCCGTGCTCATCTTCTATGTACCTGTTGTGACCTTGGCTGTCATTCACCGCTTTGCCCAAAATGTTTCTCCTGTTGTTAGAATCAGTATAGCTGATGTCTTCCTTCTGGTTCCCCCTCTTATGAATCCCTTTGTGTACTCTGTGAAGAGCCAGCGGATTAGAAATCAGATCCTGGGAAAATTATGTTAGAAACAGGATTAATGGGAAAATTCAACTACAGTGAAAAACCAATGCAGTTGGCAATTATGAATAAATGTAAGGATCCGTCAATGACAGTGAAGGAATAGGACTCGAATACAAGGTTACACTGAATATGATTAATAGGTCATCACAAAATGTGTAGTTGTCTACTAGAACTACAAAGATAGTAAAATTACATCAGTGAGAAGTAATAGTATCAAGAACATTAATGAAGAAGAAGAATTACCAAAGGATACATAAAAAATCAATTCACACGATTACTATAGGAATTTTATTAGGAGCTTTTAGGTAGTATAAGTGTCATTTTATTTCACCAGGGATTAGGAACAATTACTTAGTGGTGACCATGTATCAATCATAGAAAAATTAAGGACTGAGTAATGTAGCACATAATATCTTTAAACCATATGGCTCATAATATTCATAGATGTGAACTTAATGTGATTGGCAAAACTTGCTTATGTCTAATACCTATGCCACTAAACCAATTGCTGTTACTGGAATACTCAAAAGAAGCTGATTTCCTCCTAGAGGGGTTGGAGAAATGATATTGGATAGGAATAAGAAAAACAAAACATGATTAAATAAATGAAAAGAAAACAAAACCAATAATTGTCTATTAGAACATCCAGAAATTGCACAATGACATCACTAAGAAGGAATCATATAAAGCACATTATTTAAGAATAATGATTAAAAGATACATAAGAAATCAGCTCACATAGAAGCCTGTAGGAATTTTATTGGGAATCCTTAGAAAATCCATATATGATCGCATTATATTAGGGAATTCAGAACAAAATACATAATACTGATCTTACACCCTCTTGGAAATATTGTCATCTTTAGAATACTGTGAGTAAGGAGGCAAACAGACGCCTAGGTATATGACGTAGTTACTGACAGCACCTGTACCAGAGCCATGCAAAGTCCTCCTCTAAGAAACTGCTTTATCACTCCCAAAGAATTAGAATCACTGGGAAGATTTAAAAATCTTGAAAATTAGGTGACATCATAAGTCAAAGTATTTTAACTCATTCTCCTGTTGGTGGATATTGGAGTTCTGTGCACTTTCTGGCTGTTGTGAATGAGGTTGCAATAAACATTCTTCGATATGGGTTATGAGAAAAAATAAGCTAATTTCTCTGGAAGTCGGATTTAGTGGTTATAGGGTAAGCATATACCTAGCTTTGGCAGATAATTCTAAACAGTTTTTCACCCTAGTTATACCCACTTAAACTTCCTCCAGGAAAGCATGAGTGTTCCTGTGGTTCCACATCTCCCTGCTTTTATTATCAATATGGATTCTATGCTTTTTCTCTTTGTCCTTGGTAATTGCTGTGCCCAGATGAGCTACCTGCCATGTTGTAGTTGTAGCTTAATTTATATTGTGTGGTACAAATTAACACATTCCCTAGAGGTGGACATTAAGCCATTGGGTACGGAACACGACCATAGTAGCCACCACATACAGAAACAACAATAACAAAAATGCACAAACAACAACACAGATGCATCCTGCTATCTCTTTCATGGGAAGGGCCTAGAGAAAGCAAGAGTGGAAGGGAATTCTTAACAATATAGTAAAAGGGGGGTGCAAACCAAAGCCCATTTGAATTAAAAAAAAAAAGAATACTCATCACAGAATTATTAAAAGTGTGGAGTAAAAAAGTATTTTAAAACTTTTTCATGAACCTTTTCTTTGGTCAACTCAACATTAATACTCATCCAAAGAGTATAATTAATCAGCATGCGCTGTTTTTTTTTTTCATTGTCCAACTCTAAGAGTCTTTTCCTCAGTGTCCTTATACAATGATATCTACTTATCTCTAAAGTACACAACTGTAGGGTTCAATGCTCCACGTTATCCCCTCTGAGTTAAGGAGTAGACAGTTTAGAATACAGAAAAGAACATACAATTTCAGCCAGTCAGGCAATCCATAACTCTCCAGATTGGCTGTCTTGGTTATATGCAATATGTTAATCCTGAGTTCCTACTCTATCTCTACTACATGATCCCTACATGACCTTGGACTGACTACTTCCTCTCTGAGAAACATTTTTTTCATCAGTAAAATGGAAATAACATTAATACTTGCTATTTTTCAAGATCTAAAGATTCAAAATGATCTAGGAATGAATTAACTTGAAGTGTGGCATGATTAAAATACTTAACAAATATTGACTATTATTTTGTACAAAATGTTTATCAGGAAAGGTTAAAGTCACTTAGAATTACGTCTTGTAAAATGTTAAGCATGAAGACATATTATTGTGAGAGGATTTTATGGAAAAGGGCAGATTTAGGGAGGGAGAGAATGGAGTCTCTTTGCACAAATTGTTTTTTTTTTTTTTTTTTTTTGCATGGGCAGGCACCAGGAATCAAACCCAAGTCACCAGCATGGCAGGAGAGAACTCTGCCTGCTGAGCCACCATGGCCCGCCCTGCACAAGTTTGTTTTAAGGAATATTTAGTTACTGATGTCCACAAGTACCTGAAGGATGTATTCTGGAATCAGGAGGAAAGACAACACTAAAAATATATATTCTAGGGTATTTGTCCTGCATCATCTCCTAAAATGCAAACTCATATACCTGTTCTTTGACTTGGCTCTGCTAACCAATAGAGCTGGCATAGCTTTAGCACAGGATTTATCATCTCTCTTCCATATTTGATTATTATGGAACTCTCTCAAATCAAAGCACTGATAAGAAGGATCAATATTTTTGTTGTTTGAGGAGCATGGATAAAGAGTCTAAAACAAAACAAACATACACAAGTCATACATTTTTTATTTGATGGACTAAATGAAGTTCAGCCTGGAGAAGAGATAACAATTGGAGAAAATTATCGTCGTCTTCACCTTTGGGAAATTATCGTCAATTAAATAAATAATTACGGAGCTGCAACTAAATTCCAATTACCATGAAATAGGCAGCAGAAATGCAGTTTGTGAATGGTTCAACCATGAGTTGTACACTTATATACTAGTGGAAGAAGACAGACATCAATGAAGTGATAATAGGGGAAATAATAAAGAAATTATTTTGTGTAAGAAGGAGTAGATTCTGTGCCTTCAGAGGAAAGGATATTAGCACTTTCTGATGAAGCTATCGACTCAGTTGGAGGAAGAAATATACTCTGCAACCGTGAAGTAGAAAGCTTTAAAACTACTGTTTCTGGGAATAAAATTTAGCACTGTAAACTGATCATTTTGAAGTGTTTTCTGTATAGACAGGGGGGTAAGACTGAATATTTTCTAACGGTACTTTTTAACTTTTCATAATTATGAACTCCCGGTTCTTCAATTACTTCAGGTAGATGTTCATCCTACAACATAATATGTAGGTCTGAATACAGATATGAAATAATTTATGGCTCTTATCCTTAACACACAATTAACCTTACCTTTCCTCAAGATTTTATTTTCTTTACCTAAGAAATCTTTATAAAGTTACAGTGAGAAAGCCATAAAACTGAAGAACGGATTTTATGAGATTAGGCAATGGGTGGTTGGATGTGGTTAAAGAATTGTCTTGAACTATTAAATGGGCAAAGTCTAACTTGATGTCACTTTAACAAAATTGAAACAAATGCCCAGTTGAGGAAGCAAGTCAGATTTGTCTAATTTGTTTCTGTGTTTGCCCTTTTTTTACAGCCTGAACTGACTGTAGAAGCATAGATTACTGACTATAAGAAGGCTCTGTTAATCCTTTTAGTATATACGACTCACACTGTACCAGGAAGGGACTTCTGCCACAGCTTCATTTAGTGAATTTGCCTACTGCACTGCATTAACCACATGGTCAAGCATCTTTCTATTTGTAATGTCTTCTCTTAACAACACAAACATGGAAGCTCTGAGATATCTCCTTATTGGGATCCCTGGGCTGGAGAAGAGTCACATTTGGATATCCATTCCTTTCTCATCTGTATACTTTTTTTAGTTCTTTCATAATTGTACCATCCTCTTCTTTACCAAGATAGAGCCAAACCTCCATGTATTCATGTACTATTTCCTTTTCATGCTCTCCATCTCTGACCTAAGACTGTCCCTCTCTTCCTTGCTCACACTTTGGGGCTATTCCTGTTTGGTGTCCATGAAATTCATGCAACTGCATGTTTTATCCAGGAGTTCTTCACCCATCGATTCACAGTCACTGAAGCCTGTGTGCTTTTGGTAATGGCATTTGATCAGTTTGTGGCTATTTGCAATTCTCTGAGGTACAGCAAAATTTTAACCAGCTCCTGGGTTATCAAAACAGGGGTCATACTGACTCCCCAAAATGTTCTTTTGATCCTTCTACTGCCATTTCT
Source organism: Tamandua tetradactyla (assembly GCF_023851605.1). Taxonomy (NCBI): domain Eukaryota; kingdom Metazoa; phylum Chordata; class Mammalia; order Pilosa; family Myrmecophagidae; genus Tamandua; species Tamandua tetradactyla. The sequence goes on along the minus strand of NC_135334.1, from coordinate 76,320,966 downwards.
CTGGCAATGGCTAAGATACTGTCATCAAAACCTGCTCTCACACTCCTACTGACTATACCAAGATGTCATGAAGTTGGCATGCTCTGACAGCAGATTAGAGGTTGTCTATGGACTCTGTGCTGCCCTTTCTACCATGCTGGATTTGGTGTTTATCACTTTCTCCTGTATGATGATTTTAAAGACAGAACTGGGCATTGCAACTCATAGAGAGCAGTTCAAGGCCGTCATTACTTGCCTCTTTCACATCTGTGCTGTACTTATCTTCTATGTGTCCATGTTGAGTGCAGTGAAGCTCCACTGTTATGCCAGGAACATATCTCTTATGATCCACAGCCTCATGGCAGATCTTCTACTGTTGGTACCATCCCTGAAGAATCCTATCATGTACTATGTGAAGACCCATCAAATTTGAGCAAAGGTTGTGGAGAAACTTTGTTGAAAAAGAAGTTGATCTCGAGTATTTATGTGACACCTGCAACTCTGAGTTAGAGCACTGAAGCTATGAAAGTCAGTATAACCCCATAAAGCAACTGTTAAAAATATTGAAAAAGTGATCAGACTTTGATTAGAGATATGAAGAAGATGATTTGGATAGGACTAAGGTAAATCAGAAAACAAGGTAAAGAATGATATGGTCCATATTGTAAAACTCAACTTCTGTGTGAGACCAAAGGGAGAGATGTTTATTTGGTGTAAAATTTATATTTTAGGAAGCACGTTATCTAATTTAACTTGCATAGTCAGTTTATTTGAACACTATAATTACATGGAATCTTGAGTAGGGCGTACGATCTTATTGGTTTGTACAGGTTGGTGTGATGTCCAAATTACATCCCAGAGTAATTTGGGCAAGAATAGAAAAGTATTTGCAAAGTCCCTTGGGGGACTGGGGAAAAATGGGGCAATATTAAGCCTCCCTACCTGGGGAATTTCTAATATTCACACAAACAGTGGGGATGACTAATTCAATAGGCTGAGCCCTCAATCTTTGGATTTGCCCCCATGAAGCTTATTCCTGCAAATGAGAAGCTAAGCCTACTTAAAATTATGCCTAGGAGTTACCTCCCAGAGAACTTCTTTTGTTGCTCAGATATGGCCTCTCATTCTAAGCCAACTCAGCAGGTGAACTCACTGCCCTCCCCAGTACTTGGAACATGGCTCCCAGGGTTGTAAATCTCCATGGCAACATGGGACAGGACTCCTGGAATGAGACGGGACTTGACATCATGGGACTAAGAAAGTCTTCTTGACCAAAATGGGGAAGAGAGAAATGAGACAAGATAAAGTTTCAGTAGCTGAGGGATATCAAACAGAGTCGAAGGTTATACCAGGGGTCATTAAGTATTACATAGATATCCTTTTTAGTTTATGGTGCATTAGAGTGGCCAGAGGGAAGTACCTGAAACTGTTGAACTGTGTTCCAGTAGCCTTGATTCTTGAAGATGATTGTATAACTATATAGCTTTTACAATGTGATTGTGTGATTGTGAAACTCTTTAGTCTGATGCTCCTTTTATCTAGGGTATGGACAGATGAGTAAAAAAATAAGGATAATAAATAAATAAATAACTGGGGGGGGATAAATGGCTGAAATTGTGTAGATTGAAATATTCGTAGTCAAGGAGAGGGAGGGGTAAGGAGTATGGGATATATGAGTTTTTTCTCTTTTCTTTTTATCTATTTTCTGGAGTAATGCAAATGTTCTAAGACTGATCATGGTGATGAATACACAACTATGTGATGATATCATGAACCACTGATTATATACTATGGATGGACTCTATGTATGTGAAGATTTCACAATAAAAATATTTTTTGAAAAGAAGTTGATTGAAGCGATAGGAAAGGGACTAACTTTTTAAGTGAGGACAAAATAAACCTTGAATGTTTAGCTGATAAAAAGCATGATATAGCATAATGTTCTTGGATTTTATAATCAGCTTGAGCTCATGGAATAAATGCTTTTGATACATAGTGTACTAAATACCCTTAGTACCACCAAGATCCTGAGAAAATTACTTTAATATTCTTGTCCTAGGAACTGGCATTTATAAAATTTGAGCCTTAAATGAGGACTATCAGAATCTTCCTCTTGCCATATAGTATATGTAACATAGCATGAGAAAAATCCTTTATCAGTGCTCATCTTAAAAATAATCGCCATGCTTTCCTTCACTTTCCTAGCATATAAAGCAGTGTTAAGGAAAAGGATAAATGACTCTTCAGTTTATCTTAGGGTTCATGATGGTATGATCATTGATCTGACTAATTCCAGGTCCCCAAAATTTCCTTTACACTCTCACTAATTTTAAAATTCATCTATAAACAAAATATTTTTCATGTAAATTAAACTATAAACATTGTTATTCTGTAGTCATATGAATCAATGACAATATTACCAAAGCTACCTTTTAAAAGAACTTAAAATGATCATATCTTTATTATTTATTTTAGAGGTCTTTGAAGAAACACAAATATCTCTTCTCATTTGCATGTAGTCATCTCTGGAAACTGCTTTTTAAACCTTTTCCCCATGTATCCATTACTCCCACTTTCTGGCAATCCACAAGTTTTGTTTATCTAAGGGGCATAATTTTTATGATTTAAAAGAAGATTGATGATGATTTACCAATTTTTGCCCCTCAAAATTCTATTTCCTGATAAAACTTTTACTTTGAAGATTTCTCTGCCCATCACCAGGCTAGGTAGATATTTTAACTTTTCTGGGACTTCATTTTCTCTATTAATCAACTTACATATCCTATATTGCTTTGTAATCATTGGAATAATATGTGTAGGCATAGTTTATGTTCCAGAATACCTGATATAATTATTTTCTGCTAGTATTTGAGCTTTGGGAGATCAGTGACTCGTTATATTCATTACTTCACACAACCATTAGCGTGATGAGTGATATCCATAATAAACACTCAAATAATTTCAAACAAATAAATGAAACCTTAGCACAAAAAAGGGAGTGTATATTTGCATATATGTGTATATATATATACAATATGGTATATATGATGAGCTTTGTGACTTAACCCTCAAGTTATAATACTTACACACTAGTAATTTTAGCTTTCCCTAACAATACTAGAAAACTGTGCAATTTATATTATAGAAAATTGCATTTATGTGCCTCATTCATGTCTTTATTTAGTATTTCTTCTGTGTGGACAACTCAAGATCCAATGCCAATTTGTCTGCCTTAGATCCTAAGCAAGGCTGTATATTTTTCTTTTTATACTTATTCTTAATTTGATGAGCAAACATGCTTAATAAAGACCTTGAGAAGATATTGAGATGACACTGATATTTATTTTGAATGAGGAGAGTAGTTAAGTATAGTTGTTGGGAAAGTGAACTTGGGAGGTCTACTCAAGCTAAGAGTAAACCAACTGCAAGGAAGATCATGTTCCAGCTGCTCATATTGTCCACAACACACCACTTCAGAACTTAGCAGTTTAAAATAACACCAGGGCTCAGGTCCATATAGCTCCAGGTGGGCATCTTTAGGTGGAACCACTTTCAAGATTGTTCATTTCTAGCTTGCAGTCAATGTCAATTGTCTGCTTTGAGCTTAGCTAAGATCCTATGTGGTCACTCCATGTGATTTGGCTTCTAAGAGCATGATGGCTAGATTCCAAGAGGGAGTGTTTGAAGAAACAAGAAAAGAAAGAAGCTTCCAGAACTCCTAATTGCTATGAAAGAAACATGCACATGGTTACTTTTACTGCATCTGTTGAGTAAACACTGATGGGACCAACTCAGATTCAAAGAAAAGATAAATAATTTCAACTTCTTGTTGGAGTAAATGATAAGTAGTTAATCTACCATAGACTAGAATTCCTGTTTTCTTAGTTTTGTGATCGGTTTTATGAACTGCAAATCATGGATCAGTGTAAACCTCCACTTACATACCCCTGCATCTTTGCTTCTGAGCACTGATGGCAGCAACCATGGGGTTATTCCAACGGGTGCCACCATAACTACTATCTCAACTGACCATCAAATACGACTTGGAATGTTATTATTTTGCATTTCTGCTCATCTCCCACATGTATTCCTCTCAGGGAACACGCAAAACATTGCATTTATCATGTTTTTTAGTCTCTGGACTTCACTCAGTAGCCTCCTATGTCCTCTCTTCAAGGGAGTCAAACATTAACTACCTCCACACTTTATCACCTTATCTAAAGCCTTCTATATCTATTCTGTTAACTTATTCCATTCCTCTTCCTAATAAAAATACCTCTCCTCACTTCTAAAAATTAATCCAATCACCTGAAAAGGTGAACTCCATATCTTCCTGTCTCTTCAGAGACTTTGCTGCACCTTCTATATTTTTCTTATGTTTTAAATCTCTCTGCTAATAGCTCATTATCCTCAGCCTATAAATACCCTTGTCTCCCCATTTTAGAAGAGTTGCATGTTCTCAGTTTTCATATATCATTTTAATATATTTAGTTAATTTATTCAGTATACATTTATATACCTTTATGCCCTTTAACATGAATGCATCTATGTGTTCATATACTTTATTAAAGTGAATTCCCACCATACCCCTTTTATTTTTTGGCTCTTCCTTTCTTCTTCCTCAGTCTAACTCTCAGACATGAGGAAATCACTCTACCACTCAAGCAACTAGTGTATCAGGCAATCATATTTCTCAAGTAGTGCACCTATCATATTGAAGAAGGATAATGCCAGGGGGCATTGTGCTGCATATTGCATGATGTTTATCCACCCTAGCACTAAATGCCAATAACTTGCCCAGTCCTTTGGAAAGGGGGTTTATACAGGCCCTGGTTGGGAACCCTTCTAGCACCCTATTATATTTTTCTTTATATACAACCATACAGTGACATATATGCTGATAAAATTCCTGATACTGATCAACTTTTGCCTTTATCAAATAACTAAAGCCAGAAAATGAAATCCAAGACTAAACAAAAAATAAGAAAAATATCTTGACTCTGATATCAGCATCCATGCTGGTGACAGCTTCCAAAATTCCTCCAAAAACAATCTTGACCACAGACATGATAGCAATTTCTGTCTTAATACTTGTTTGTTTTAGTACTGCCCCCTCTGCTCAGGTTTTGAGGTTTCTCAGTTTCCCATAGCCTCCATCCTCATCTGAGAGCCATGAGCACTTCCCAGGGAATTCTTAGTCAGCAGTGGCCCACTGGTGACATACTGCTGAGCTCTTGAAAAAGGCCACATGCTTTGAATAGGGAATATTCTTATGGCTGAGCTACTGGTGACCTGAGTTCTGACTGGAAGTGTGCGCTCTGAGCCTTTTGCCCCCAGCTTCTGGTAATCAGGTATGTTTTGCAAGCAGAATCACACAGAAAAGAGCAAGGAATGCAGAGATAACTGGGACACCAAAAACCAGGACCATATACTAACCACACATATATATATATATTTGTTAAATCCCCGCATCAAGACAGTTTGGGGTGGCAGATTGGCTGGGATAGAAGACCTGCAGTACAGTTCTAGTGTTTATCTAGGCATTATCATTATGCATGACCACAGAGAAGTTTACATCACCTACATGGAGTATAAATTCCTTTATCTTTAAAATGGGAATTGAAATCTCTACCTCCCCTGCCTTTGAATTATGTATTATAAAATTAAATATGAAAGTGGTTTGTAATGATCAAACTCTTTATTAATCAAAAGTCAAGATTGTTTTTGGAGGAATTTTGCAAACTGTCACCAATATAGATACTGATAATCATTTGTGATTATCAATTATCTGAGGAATAAGGGTCAGTGGAAGTCAGGGTGCCAACTGGGTCTCTGTTCAGCCCATCTCTGTTCTGTTTCTGTCATAGATCCCAGGACGACATCCTTTTAACTCAATAAATTAGAGCTGGAAGGAGAATCAATGGTTGTATGCTGTTTTCTAGTGGATTAATTAACTTTTCTATTACATTAATTTGAAATAAGTATTATTGAGAAGAAAATGTACACTAACTGCACTAAATATTATTTTCTTTTAATCTGCAATGCCTTGCTTCTCTTTTCTCATATATCCATTCATGCATTTTTGCAAAATTTATTCAGCAAACTTTATTAAGTTCCACATATTTTCCAGGATGACAAGACTGATATAACAATTCATTCTCTCTTATGCTTGTCATGACTTGCTTTTACCTTTTTTGCCTCTTCATACTTTATACATTTGCCTCTCACCCATACTTAAAATAATAATGTACAAGGAATATTTCTGGTAGGGATTAGGGGAGATAGTAGCTAGGGTAGAACACTATAGACAGGACTTCTCAATAAGCGGGAAGTGTGATTTTGCCTGTCTGGAGATGACTTCTAAATGTTTCTTTTCTTTCTCAAGCTCTGAGATGGTTCAGAGTAAGATGGATGGACACTAGCTTTACTGTGAGTCTATTGGCTGAAAAGCCACATGCATACATAAACTCTTCTATGAACTTCTCCTTGACAAAGGTAAACTATTCCCCTTTCTATATTCATTTCATTTTCTGTCTCATCACCACTCTTAATCTCTGAGAGAGCATCCATTTTTGCCTTTGCCAGAGGAAATGAGCTGTGAAGCAAAAGGTACATGTCACCATATTTGAAAAGTAGGCTCATTTCCTCTTCAAGTCTCCTCTTCTTTCCTTCATTTCATCCTCTCCTAGCTATCCCACTTTATATCCTTTTCAGTTTTTTTTTCTTTTGGAATAAAACAAAAGGATTTACTATTATTATATTACTTATTTTTTATTTGAAATACGTGTGGCAAAAGTTGGGTATGGGTTTTTCTCCCTTTTTTTGCTCAGTCCTTTCAAGTGCCTCTAGTTTACTGAGAAAAAGGAAGCATTTTAAAAGAGTACCTTCAATCTCCCAACCTATTCCTTAAAACATCCTTGTATTATCACACATTCTTATGTTATATCATGCACATTCTTATCATGCACATTCTTATTGAAAAAATTACACAGAACACAAACTTTTTACTTATTCCTACCCACTTCGATAATTTAAGCCCACTACAATCCTTCTCATTCTATTGAAATTATAAAAAAAAAAAAATCAATGACAACCTTATCATCATAAGTACAATGTCTTCTAAATGACTCATACAACTTTGCTTCTATTTTGTGGTTAGCAGGGATGATTTGACTCTATTGATATTTTATGCTCCTTTTATCATAATTTCTTCTCTCTTACTTCTAACTTTTCTTGTTCTAATTTAATGGCGTACTGTCATTTAAAAGAGTTTCCAGAGTCATCTACTGAGTACCTTCCTTCTCTTTCTACATTATATCTGCTAGGAATTTTTTCATACTCATGACAGATATTCTGTAAGTCAAGCACCCATTCAAATTAAAGATCCTTATAATATCCACCAATATTCCTCCCAGGAATTTGTTTTTAAGTTTACATGTAGCATGTCCCAAATTGAACTTGGCTCCCCAAAGATCTTTCTTCTCTATTGCTACCCATCTTGATCATATTAAGTTTATGCATATAATGGAAATGGCTATCTCATTCCTGTTTTGCTGATAGGTGCTTCTAAGGAGATTTGCTTAGTGTTATCTGTGCATTGACTACTTCCAGAATATTTGTGGTGAACTCATTCATATCTTCCAGGGTCATAATCTTTAAAAAACAAACAAACAGATTTTTGTTCTGAAAAGATCTCAGGTAAGCAGCCACTTTCACATATGTTTCTGGAGGAACCACAATATTTTCACCACTTGTATCATCTGTGTCGACCTGCTGGCAAACATCTGTGGGTGCAGCTGTCATGTCATCTAATTTGTAAACAATATTAGTTGGAGCCTTCTCTGCATGTCCAATTATGCCCACAATAGTAACTTGTGAAATCTCAGCATTCCCAGTTTTGAATACTTCATCAATCAGAGTGACAGAAAGCAGCTGGGATATGGTACAAAGAACTATGTGGTAGGCTCTGATTCTTGATTTCTTTTCAGCTTGAGTAGGTGTCAGCAATTCAAAGCCCCCAGAGGACTGTGTGTAGCCACCGTGCCCCCATAGGCAGAGTTGCCATAGTTGTCAAATCCACTATTCCACATCTTGCTCACAATACCCTCAGAAAGAAGATCTAGAAGACTTGGGTCAGTTGGGTCTGCCTGGCACCTCAGGATCCAGTTGTTGCCATGGTGGTGTACCGCTAAGTGATTGAATTTAAGACTTTTTCAGGGAGGAGTACATGAAGGAAGGATCATTTGAGATGACCTCATTAAACCTCTGAGAGGCCAACACTGATGTGCATACTACCATAAGGCTAAATGGCATGGCACCCATGGGCTATAGCCATCTCCTATAGAAGTCCTCTTCCTAGACCTTCTAGCAAAGGCTAATACATGAGGTCCCCATATTCCCTCCCATTCCATCTGCAGATCAATCCTGACTCACCAATACTGGGAAATTTAGTTGAGTAGGAATTCAGCTTTGTCACTTTTCAAGGATCTCATTTTATGTTCCAGGTCAGTGAATCCAAGATTTTAAAGCCATGACAATCTTTTGTAATAGCAGCCTCCAGAAAGCCACTTTCTTCCTGTCAGGCTTCCAAGGTCTGGAAGATGTCCATGGCTGGATCTCAATTCCCTTCTGCTCCATCTACTTGACAGTTATTATAGGGAACCTTACCATCCTCCATGTCATCCGCACTGATGCAACTCTCCATGAACCCATGTACTATTTCTTGGCATTACTCGCTCTCACAGACTTGGGCCTTTGCCTTTCCACACTTCCCACGGTTCTGGGCATCTTCTGGTTTGATGCCCGAGAGATTGGTATCCCTGCCTGCTTCACTCAGCTGTTCTTTATTCATACCTTATCTCTGATGGAATCTTCAGTTCTACTGTCCATGTCCATTGACCGTTATGTGGCCATCTGCAACCCACTGCGTTACTCCACCATCCTTATACCTGCACGCATCATCAAGATGGGACTGAGCTCAGTGCTTAGAAGTGCCCTCCTCATACTCCCCCTGCCATTCCTTCTTAAGCGCTTCCAGTACTGCCGCTCCCATGTACTGTCCCATGCCTATTGTCTGCACCTAGAGATCATGAAGCTGGCCTGCTCTAGCATTATTGTCAACCACATCTATGGGCTCTTCGTTGTGGCCTGCACTGTGGGTGTGGACTCCCTGCTCATCTTTCTCTCCTATGCCCTTATCCTCCGTACTGTTCTGAACATTGCCTCCCGCCAGGAGCGACTTCAGGCCCTCAACACCTGTGTCTCTCATATCTGTGCTGTATTACTTTTCTACATTCCCATGATTGGCTTGTCTCTTGTGCATCGCTTTGGTGAACATTTGCCCCACATCGTACACCTCCTTATGTCTTATGTGTATCTACTGGTGCCACCCCTCATGAACCCCATTGTCTATAGCATCAAAACAAAGCAGATCCGCCAACGCATTGTTAAGAAGTTTGCATTTGTAAAGTCATTTAAGTGTTTTGGGCAGAATTAGCCTAGGGTAAAGGGAGGAAGGTTTGGGTATAAACTCCATAGATCATTTGGTTTGGTTATGCCATAAAAATATAAAAGAATAAAACACTAACTTCCAGTTATCTGCAGAAAGGGAATTGGCTCTGAAACATACTGGCTGTGTTCCCTTGGAGAAGTTACCTATCTCTTTGTTCTTTAGTTTCCTCAATTGCAGAATGGGTCTGAAAATAACTGTGGTACCATCTTTTTAGGGATGTTATGAAGATTAAAAGAGATAATTCATGTAAAGCTCTTAAAGAGTGTCTGATACATATAAAATTGCAATAAATATTTATAATTTGAAAATATCCAAAGTACAAACATTTCATCTTTCATTCCTCTGGGTAGTGGAATTTTTTCTATGATTTAACTTCATAAATATTTATTTTAACTATTTTATATTATTTTACTGGAATTGTGACTATTTATTTATTTTCAGGTACTTTACACACATAGCTACCCATATTCCAAGTAATGCTGTTACAGAGGAGAGATTAGAATTACTTTTTGCAAGGTTCTCACTAAGCACACAATGACAAACTTAAGGAAAGGAGCAAAGACCCTGAAAATTCATGGATAATCCTTAAAAGAGGCAATTGAGTTTGAGAGTAATCATTCACCATCTGAGTGATTAATCAAGGCACTTGATTTTGTCCTCTATTCTCTACAGTGCTGGAGTGAATAGGTGGGTGGGAGTGGGGGTGGTGTGGTTGGAGAAGCATGCATTATTTTATGTTTGTTTGCAAACGTCAGTGATTGGAAGGGGACTTATGTTGGAAGACATTGGGTTGGAAATAGGGAAAATGGGCATGGCTCAGTAGTAGGAGATGCAGTACATCGGGGATGAGGTAGTGTAGAAGGAAGCTGTAATAAGCAAAAGGTACAAAGGGCTTTCCCTCTCCAGAAGATTGTATGCACACTGATTTTTCTAAAGTGAAATATTTTCTGGAAGAAAATGATAAATCAGTTGTACTTAAAAGAAAGGTAGAAAAGAGGGAAAGGCAAAGAGAAAGAAGGAAATGGGAAGGAAGAGAATGACAACATGAGAGAAGGCAAGGAAAGAGGGAGAAAAGGGAATGTTTTAGTTTCCTAGGCTGTTCAAAGCAAATTACCATGAAATGGTTCAGCTAAACAATGGGAATTTATTTGTTTACAATTAGAATCTAGAAAATTGTCCAAATCCAGGCATGATCAAGGTCATACTTTCTTTGTAAAGAATAGCTGCCAGTGATCTTTGGCTCCTCTACCACATGGCAGGGCACATGGCAGCATCTACTGGTTTCTCCCTTGTCTTCTGGGTTTTGTTCATTTCAGCTTCTGGCTCCTGTGGCTTTTTCTTTCTCTCTGTATTCGTTCCTTTTATAAAGGACTCTAATAATAGGAATAAGGCCTATCCTAAATGAGGTGGCTCACACCATAACTGAAGTAGCCTCATCAAAAGGTCCTACTTACAGCGGGTTCACAACCATAGGAATGGATAAACTTTAGAAACATGCTTTTCTAGGGCACCTACCATCTCAAACCACTCCAGAGATTATGTTCAGTCAAATGATTTAAGATCTTATTATTCAGTAGTGCATAAATAACACTTTTTGCATATATCCAGCTTGTCTCCTGCCCCCTCAGTGTAAAAGACACATTAATATCTAACAGGGTGGTTATAAAAATTAATAGAAATAATAGCTAGTTTTTACTGACTACTTCCTATATGCCAAGCATTTCAAAATTATAATTAATCATTCCATTACTCAGCAAAGTGGATTTTATTATCCCCATGTTACATCAGAGGAGAATGGTAATAAACGGGGAGCAGAGCTGTGCTTCAAAGCTAGTTCTCCGATATTATAAAACAAGGGCCATTTTCATAGTACCCCACTGCTTTGTAAGTGGTCACATTAAAATGGTCTGCATGTGGCACATGGGTAGTTCAGTAGTTAGAATGCCCGCTTTTCATGCGGGAGACCCTGGTTCGATTCCCAGACCATGCACCCAAAAACAAAAAAAGTCTGCATGCATGGTAGGGAGAGAAGAATGGTGGCTACCCAAGGGTCCTTAGGGGACTCAAGGTCCGAGAAGGCGGGTCTGTGTGGATTCATGCTTGGCCATCTCCTCAGGCTTTGGAGTCATGCAGGTCCAGGAGCTAGTGTGATGCCCATTCCCAACACTGATGGACAAAGGCCTTAATGGGCCTGAAGATGAGCAGTGCCCTGGATGCAAAGGGGTGGAATAGTTAGCTGATCATCGGGTTAGTCTTCCTTCTACCAGACCTTGCTTGCTAGAAAAGAAGAGGAAAATAAGAAAGGAATAGTAGAACAAAGTGCCACATTTGTCCAATAAGAAGTGCCCACCACCCTTTGGGAAGATTTCCTGGCTGTTTATAGAAAGCCTGTGCATATGATATGAAAAATCTGCCCTCAGTTTCCCCCCCAATCTTTTTAAATAAAACTTTTGCCACATCTAGACTTTCTAGGTATGAAGAGGTTGCTAAAGTACAATAAAGTAGAGTTAGAAAATCACTCATCTTGTAATGCTCATTTGTTAGAAAAAAAAATGTCTTCAGGAAATGACTTTGAAATGGAATTTAGACTGCCTCTGAAAGTGACACCAGGAGCAACACACATCCATGCTTGTTCTGTGGATTAGAAGACATGGAGCAGAAGGCTAAGAGGAAGAGAAGAAGGTTCTATGTCAGGCAGGTCATATTTTTTTTTTTTTTTTTTTTTTAACATGGGCAGGCACCGGGAATTGAACCTGGGTCCTCTGGCATGGCAGGCAAGTATTTTTGCCTGCTGAGCCACCGTGGCCCGCCCAGGCTGGTCATATTTAGACGATGTTTTCCTATTATAACCATTGTTCTATGTGTGCATTTTATTCCTCACTACTCTCTATATAGTAGAAAATGCTAAGTACTTTTTGCTCTTCCTACATGCTCTAAAGTGCCTGACAGGTCCCTTGGGAGTTTGGGGAGAAAAGAGAATTAGAGAATTCCTGATATTTTTGTAAGCAGTGAGGACAACCGAATCAATGGGCTGAGCCCTCAATCTTGGGGTTTGCCCATATGAAACTTATTCCCACAAAGGATAGGCTAAGCCTGCTAAAAATTAGGCCTAAGAGTCACCCCCAGAAAATCTCTTTTGTAGCTCAGATGTGGCCTTTCTCTCTCAGACGACACAGCAAGTGAACTCACTGCCCTCCCCCCTCTACATGAGACGTGACTCCTGGGGGTGTTAGCCTTCCTGGCAACAATAGACAGAAATCCTAGAATGAGCTGGGACTTGGCATCAAAGGATTGAAAAAAACTTCTCAACCAAAAGGGGAAAGAGACAGAATAAAGTGTGTGTGGCTGAGAGATTTCAAACAGAGTCAAGAGGTTATCCTGGAGGTTATTCTTCTGCATTATATAAATATCCCCTTTTTAGTTTATGGTGTATTAGGGTGGCTAGAGGGAAGTATCTGAAACTACAGAGCTGTGTGCTAGTACCCATGTTTCTTGAAAATGATTGTATTATGATATAACTTTCACAATATGACTGTGTGATTGTGAAAACCTTGTGTCTGATGTTCCTTTTGTCTAAGGTTTGGACAGATGAGTAAAAAATATGGATGCAAAACAAGCAAGCAATAGGGGGAACAAAGGTTAAAAGAAACTGAATAGATTGAAATACTAGTGGTCAAGGAGAGGGAGGGGTAAGGGTTATGGCATATATGAGTTTTTTCTTTTTTACTTTTTCTTTCTTTTGCTGGAGAAATGCAAATGTTCAAAAAATGATCATGGTGATGAATACACAACTATGCGATGATATTGTGAGCCATTGATTGTAATCATGTAAAGAATGTTTGCATGTCAAGAATGTTTGTATGTTTGTTGCTTACAATAAAAATATATTTTAAAAAAGTAGGGGTAATAAAAGAACATATATTGTAATTTTTTTTAATTCATATAAAATATTGTAGGGTTTTTTGGAATGGCCAAACCACCTCTCTGAGTAGTATGCATTTTGTGTACTGCTTTGGGGAAAGAGGGAGAAGAAAAGGCAAAGGGCTCTTTGTTTATAATGAGGCAAGATTATCTATTTTCCTTACGTTTGTGCATTTGGTTTTACTTTGCTGTGTATATAGTATCCTAATTTACATTTAGTGTCCTAATTTACATTTAGTGTTCTAGATGTGAAAGGGTTGCCAGTGTATGCAAGAATACTGTTAGTAAACTAATACATCTTGTTAACTTTGTGTTAAAATTCCTAGGAATGATTGTCTTCTTAATTTTGAGCATTGTAACTCTCAGGGCTTGTGGGGGAAGGATGAAAAAGGAAGGGTTCAAGTCCAGAATGTTCTCGTTCAGAAATCACTTTCAGATTAATTGTTGTTATATGTGTGCAGTTTATTCAAGATTGCTCTGTATAAGTGATTCGATCAGTGAGTGGAAAAGTATTAGCAAAGTCCCTTTCGGGGAATGGTGAGAACGGGGAGAAATTCAACTTCCCCAAGTTGAATTTTTGATATTCTCACAAGCAGTGTGGACAACCAAAGCTATAGACTGAGACCCCAGTCTTGGGCTTTGTTCATATGAAACTTAACCCCACAAAGGATAGGTCAAGTCTACCTAAAATTTAAGTTCTTATTTGAAATATCTAGCCTTTCTAAATATTTAGAAGTGCTTGATTGTTTTTAAAAACAGAGACAGCAGGATAACACTGAAAATAGCTTTTAAACATTGATGGGAAATATATCTTTGGGAATGGAATTGGTAAACCACCGCTGAACATTGTACTATTGCACTTGTTCATTGGTTTGAGGGATACACAATGAAAACACCCCCACAGAAGCACTTTGAAACCAGAAGCCAAAAGACCATCAGATGCAAGCCTGATGGTGCTTCCTAGCTGACAGAGGTGTTCCAGACACCATCAGCCTTTTTGAATCAAGGTATCATTCTCTGGATATCTTAGTTTGGAAATCTTTATGCCCTTAGAACTGTAAACTTGTAACTTAATAAATCCCTTTTATAAAAGCCAGTCCATTTCTGGTATATTGCATTCCAGCAGCTTTAGAAAACTAAAACATTTCTCTTATACAAGCTTTAGCTAGATATTGTTGATTAAGACCAACATCATTCCTGTTAACCCTTAAGAATAACCAGGACTCTGAGAACCTACAAAAGTTGCAAGCACTAAGCTTCCTTTTCAGAAACCTAAAACCTCCAGATGGTTCCTAGGACAGGTAAGTCCTGAAACTCAGAGTTGTCTGTCTCTCCACGAACATCAACCAGTTCCATCACCATATCCATATTGTCAACATGCCTTTTTAATATGAAAAAAAGTTAGAATGGGCATAGCCCAAATATCCCTAAAGATTCAGAAAAGGATCAAAGGAGGAGGAGGAGTTATAACAGAGATATTAGGATTAAACAAATGCATATTACTACTGAATCATTATGTTGATATTTCTTCTTAGTCTCCAGTGTCTTGGGGCAACTAGAAGGAAAAACCTGAAATTGTAGAACTGTAACCTATACCAAACTTTGAAATTTGCTCTACAACTAATTGTTAAAATGTACTTTGAAATTTGTTGCTTTTTAAATATATGTCATATTTCATACACACAGACATACACACAAATGTCTTTATCATATTAGATGATTATTGGTCACTCCAACACTCTCTCTACTTCAATTATTGAAAAATATTAAGTGATTCTCATAGATCCAAGGTTCCAAGGCTATATGGATTTAGCTGATAGATTATGTATCTAGGCTCAAGATTATGTTTACAGTATGGTAGATAAGTACTTCAAATTATGAATGGGTATGGAATTTTAGTACTTTTTGGACATCTATTGAGATGATACTTTTGAATTATACTAATAAAGTTTCTAATGTGGAAAAAAATAGCTTATCAAGAAATCCTGGTTCTTTCATTGATCTTTGTGAAAAGCACTTGCATTTACATTTTTATTAAGATAATTGTCAATTCACCTGCAGTTGTAGGAAATAATACAGAGATTCCTGGTATACTTTTCCTAGTTTCCCTCAATGGTAACAATTTGGGAAACTATGATATATCACAATGAGAATAATGACAGTGATACAATGTACTCATTTGTGTGTGTGTGTGTGATTTATGTTCCACACAATTTTATCACCTGTGTAATATCGTGTATCCACCACCATAGTCAAAACACTGAACAGTTCCCACACCACAAAGATACCTCCTTTTGCCCTGTTAAACCACACCCACCTCTCTCCTGTTCCCCCGTCCTTTATCCTTAATATTGACAATTACTAATCAAGTCTCCATTTCTAAAATTTTATCATTTCAAAAATGTTATACAAATGGAATCATTCAATGTGTAACCTTTTGGGATTGGCTTTTTTTATCTGATATAATTCCCTATAGATTCATCCAAATTATTACTTATATGAATAGTTTATTCCTTTATATTGCTAACCTGCATGTATTCCATGTTATTCCATGTGGCAAAGTTTACTTTTCACCTGCTGAAAGACATCTTAGCTAATTCCAGATTTTATTACATGAACATTTCACGTGCAGTATTTTTGCATGTGAATATAAATTTTCATTTCCCTGAAATAAATACCTGTGGCATAATTTTATTCTTGGCATGATGGCTTAGTCTCTTTCATTCCCTCCCTTGTCATTTTGGCACGTCCGGTTCTTCTAGACCTCTGAATTACAAGCCTCACCGGGGAGTAGTGATGATGCAGCCTTGTCTCTTTAACCCTATTGGCCTTCTCCTTAGTCCTCCACCTGCCCAATATCCGCTGCTACGGGCACACTCAGGAACAGCATCTCTATGGTGCCTACAGACGTCACAGTCACCCATCCGTCCTCCCTGTGTGATTGGCTACCCTCCCCTGGAGTCCACGCCCTAACTCCACCTCTCCTCAAACTGTATATAGTCCGGGGCTCACCGAGCCTCGAGGTCTTTAGCTACTGGCGGCCCTGGCATAAGCATCTATCAACAATAAAGCTACCTTGCTTCATGCCTTAATTGACTCGGCCTCCAGTCCTTTAGACCCGCAGCGAGGTCTCCTGCGCGTGCCCCTTGGACCCACACCCCCGGCTCGAGCCCCTTTTCTGCATGCGGCAGTGTCGTCTAGCAAGCAGTGAGAAGCTGAGGAGTAGAGGGTCCCCGATAGCTTAGCGGTTTGGCCAAACCGCAAATACCCAAGACTGCAATTGCCGAGTCATATAGTAACTGCATGTTAGCATTTATATTTTAAACTGCCAAACTCTTTTCCAGAGTGACTGTTCCATTTTACATTCTCAACAGCAATATACAAGTAATTCAGTTTTTCCACAACCCCATCAGCATTTGGTGTTGCCACAAAAATATATTTCTGGTGTTTTCCTTGAGTTTATTAACTCTTGAAAGAACTTCTGAGTTTCTAAAAATCCTCCAGAGTAACGTCTTTCTCAGACAGTTTTCTCATGGGACAACTGTACTTCCATCTGATTTAACCTTTAATCTGAGAATGGTAAAGGGGACACATAACACAGTCTTTCTGTTCTTTTGTAGCTTGACATGCCTAGTTTCTTTTCATTTTCACCTATCCCTGTAAACCTAGGAATTCTTTCACTGAAATAAAAACCAATGTTCTTGTAGACCCATTCCTGGAAATAGAATTTATGTTTCTTCATAGGAAGGCCAGTCAGCTGGTGGAGTCCAAATCCAATAAAGCTATCAGTATCTTCCCTGTGATTCTGGATGCTGCTCAAGGCATAGCATATCCTGACTCTCTATTCCAATTTTGGATTGTTTGAGAGTAAGAGCACCCAGTAAAGATTCTTCTTCTTCTTCTTCTTTTTTTTTTTTTTTGCATTTTATGACTTGACAAAATCAAATCTGAAAATATTACTGAATGCCTACTCCATAAGCACCTGCTTAATTATCATCCTGAAGCATACCTGTAGGAGCAATGACTGCTGTGGTGGCTTGAAATGAAGGAAAACATGATCTTAATCTTAATCCATTTCTGTAGGTGCGAACCCATTGAACACAGGACTTTTTGATGAGGTTACTTCAGTTAGGTCTGGCCCAAATACAACAGGATGGGTCTTAGTCCTATTACCAGAGGCCATTTACAGGAAGCCTCAGGGGAGCAGCCAGATGTAGAGGTCAGTGGAACCCAGAGGAGAAAGGAAAAGATGCCACCATGTGACAGTGGGGAAAGAGTCAGGTCCAAGAACCCCACGAATCACAAGCAAGCCAGTTCTAAAATGCTACTTATTCCCAGAGGAAGCAAATCTTCTTGCCTCTGAAACAATACATTTCTGTTGTGTAAGTTGTGGCATCATGTAGTATTTGTCATAGCAGTCTGGCATAATGGAAAATATTCTATCATGAGGACAAAGTCTAACTACCACTTCTAATATTCAGGCAGACTAACAGATACAGGCATGAAGCAACTACTTAGGACATTAATTTTTCCTATTATATATTTTTTTCATGGGCGGGCACCGGGAATTGAACTCAGGTCTCCAGTATGGTAGGCGAGAACTTTTCCTGCTGAGACACCATGGCCCACCTGGGACATTAATTTTTGGCAAATAGGTAAGAGTTGTGAGAAAAGAAGAAACAAGTAGTTAGGAATACAGGCTCCAGAATGTGGAATCACAGAACTTGAAGAGAAAAGAGTGTGGGAATACCAGAGAAAGGCTTTGATTGGAAGGATGGCTGGCCTTGTTACAAGACTAAGTTAAATAAAGGGATAGCATTAATTCATGGCAGTGGTATCCTTTTCTCAACTGAAATACCACATAAAATATGGATATAGTGATCTAGATGAAGGGACTTTAGGGTTCTGTTAAAAACTTGAGCAAAATATGGTTAGATCTCAGAGAGTTTTATTTAATTGATTCATGAATTGGGGAAATTCCAGTCACCATAGAGAAAATTTTACTGAACCAAGAGAGTGATGGGCTTTTTTAAAACAGATCAAGGGAGTACATTTGAAGGAAATTTTCATAGTTTAATGCAGACCACATTTTCTGACATGGTTAACGCAGGCAGTTGCTTAGCATTGAAAAGTTGGCTGGCATAAGAATTGGGAGTTGGTGATGGCTGATTAAATTCTGTTTTCTGGGCCAACTGGGCATTTACAGGGAAAAGAAACTTACTTAAATTTTAGTTTTCCTGACATGGGGCTCAACACAGGCACCTCCACATTGGGCCTAGTAGATTTCATTGATCAGCTGCAAGGCCCCACTTAATTTTAATCTCCATCATACCCATCTTCTAACCAGAAGTAGTTGTCCATGAGGTACCAAATCTTGCTGGAAAAGAGTTTTAAAAATGAGTGGTCTACAGAAACAGCTTCACTGAGGTTTGAGTGGCTAAAAGTTAGGAGACCTGCATTAGGAATGTAAACGATGAGGAGGCCCAGGAAACACATAGTTGAAAAATTTCAGGGAGCAACTCTATAATCCCTTTGTCAGATGGCAATGTCCTTTTCTTTATTTTCCAGGTTCCTGCTGAATTTCATCTTTTCCCTATGGCCTTATCCTTATAAGGCATTTAGCAGTCCAGCAAGGCCCATGTCAATTCAGCTGACCATACTTAAATAGGACCTTCAAAGATCTTTTTCACAAATGAGTCCACACTTTGACTCATCTTAACATATTTTTAAAACACTATTTATAATGGGTTCACATCCACAGGAACATGGACTAAAATTGAGAACATGTTTTTTTTGGAGGGACAGTATTCAATGCCAACACTTCCCTACATCTTAACACCTCCATACACCTCATCCATTGGATATGTTTTCCAGAAACCAAATCTTTTTATCACCCTTGAGCCAGTATGTACTGATGAATTCTTAGAAAAATCAGTTTAAGAGGGTACCCTAAGAGCAACTCAACTTCAGCCAATAGTGGGTAGAAAATAACATCTTGCACTGATGCCTGGATATACATGCAACATTTTGTTAAAGAATGCAAGAGGGTTGGGGAGAAATGTTTATATATTTTAACTTCCAAAGAAAGCCAACATGCTGTGTCTACTCCTCCTCACTACCAGATTTCTTACTAATTAGCTGGGGAATAACAACAAAAACAGTGATGATAGTTGCAATAATGACACAACATTTATACAGCATTTACTGCGTTCTACAAACTGTTCCAAGCACTTTACAAGTGATATTCAACTGGACTCACCTTTGGAAATTAAGACTGAAGAGCCAAATTTTTAATATAAAGCTTTGTCCATTATACAAACTTTATTCCAACAAGGTGTTCTCAGCTAGCAGCTAGGTGACTGCCATATTCTGATTACTGAACATGTCTGAATTATGAATTTTCTTTTATATAGGCCTCTTCTGGTTTGGAACTGTTATGTACCTCAGAAAAGCCACGTTCTTTTAATCATAATTCAATCTTGTAGGGACAGTTCTATTGCTTGGGTGAGACCTTTTGATTAGATTGTTCCCATGGAGATGTAGCCCTCTTAAATTCTGGCGGGACCTTTTTTTTTTTTTTTTTTTTTTTTTTTTTTTTTTTTTACAGAGAGAAGGAAGGAAGGATAGAAGGAAGGAAGAGAGGAAGAAAGGGAAACATCTTTTAAACATTTTCTTGTTTTATTGTATTTTGTTTCTCCGTTTTCGTTACATGGGCTGGGGCCGGGAATCGAACCGAGGTCCTCCGGCATAGCAGGCAAGTACTTTGCCCGCTGAGCCACCGCAGCCCGCCCTCTGGCGGGACCTTTTGATTAGATGGAGATGTGGCCCTACCCATTCAAAGTGTGCTTAATTAGTTTATTGGAGTCTTTAAAAGAGCCAACACAGAAAGCTGAGAGCTGATACAGAGAGCAGATGCCTAGACATAGACATTTGAAGATGCTTAGAGAACCAACATCCTAAAGCCACTGGAATCAAAAGCTGAAGCAATGAAATCCCAGAGCAAAGGACCAGAAGATACCTCCTAGCAGACAGAGAAATTCTGAAGTGATTTGCCTTTCTTAAGTGAAGGTATCCTCTTGCTGATATCTTAATTTGTACATTTTCATGCCTTAGAACTGTAAATTTGTAATCTAATAAATCCCCTTTGTAAAAATGGATCCATTTCTGGTATTTGCATTCTGGCAGCATTAGCCAACCAAAACAAGGCCTCTAACCTAAAATCTTGTCCAAGAATTGCCTTGGGGTTATTTGTAGAGAAAGGCCCTCAGAACAGTCAAGGAGGGGAGAAGAGACCTCAGTATGACAGCAAAAGGTATGCCCTGTAACAACTTCAGGAATTTTAATTGAAACCTCTGTTTTAAAGTGAACTTAATGCTTATCTCATACAACATTGAGTAAAAATTACTTAGTTAAAATTTTAAGTTTCTCAAACCATTTAATTCAGTGCTATTGTATTATTATTAAAAGGCCAATTTCTTCAAAAGTTCCCATATAACCTGTTAGCAAGAGGCTTAATGAAATAATTATAACCAATATACATAATAAATGAAGGGCCCAACACCAGACAGTTGTCTGACCTCAAAATCTGAGTTGGGAGCTATTGTTTAATGGGTGCAGACATACTATTTGGGATAATGAAAATGTGTTGGTAATGGATGGTAGTGATGATAATACAATATTGTGAGTGTAATCAGTATCACTGAACTGTATACATGAAAGTGGTTAAACCTGGGAATGTTGCATTGTATATATGTTACCATACACATGCATACAGAACCTGAACTTTTTGATACTTTGGTATCAAAAAACCTCTCACAATTTAGTTTCTTTTCAAACTAAATTGAAAAAAGGAGAAAAAATATTAACATTCATTGAAGCTAAAAGGGAAAGAGTATCATCCCCCTTCCTACAGCAATCGTCATACAAAAAGATTTATATAAAACTTGTCATTATAAATCTTTTCCCTGCCCCTTTAAGACGTATGTAAATCTTGTTTCAAGATATATATGTAGATGTATTTCTTGCCAGCCGTACAACCTAGGATATCTTTGTCAAGGCCCTGGAAGTTCTCTCTCTGAAATGAAACCAACAAGGGAATTAGCTACCTTATCTCACCATTTCCATTAGATTTAAAGTGTCTGGCTCCAAGTTCTGAATATCTTTCATACAGATATGAGAAATTTTATTTTTCCTTTGGATACAGGCAATTAGCAAACACAAAGACCACCCCCAATGAACTGTGCTTGGCAAATGGTGCCGTCAAATCCTCTTACTTAAGTGCTAGTTATCCTTTTTCTTGAGAACATGCATGTAATGATTTGTATCTGGCTGGCTATGTAAAAAAGTGACATTTTTTTCTTTCTTTGAAATCTCTTTAGCAGCTTGTGATCTGCTAAACATCATATTCTCTTTTAATGCTTATCCATTAATAAAATTGTCTTTCTTTCTTTCTTACCTTTGTGGAGAGGTTTCCTGGGTTGGACAGTTTTGTTTGTAGCTGTATTTCCCCAACAGTAAAGACAAAGATGCAAATAGATACAAAATAGCATAATATGTTCATGGTAACTATACATCATAGACATTAGGCAAATATACTTGGACAAAAAATTTACATCACAGCCCAGATGTGCAGGAAAATAATGGTTACTTATTTTCTTTCTAACTCATCTGTCTTCCTCATAAACTTCTACCAACTGCCTATCATAGAAGAAATTATAACAAGAAAATACTGAAAAAGGTTAGTTTGGTACCAGTTTGTCTCAGTCCAATCCAATAATATTCCCTTTGGGTCCTTTTCAGCCTCTCCTAGTTCTGTCTCCCCTCAAGATAGTATCTTTGCATCTGAGATATTCCCTTACATTCTGCCTCTTCTCTTACTGCTTTCTTTCTGTTTCCCATTCTTCTCTGGGCTAGGAAATATTGGCTGTTTTGTTTTTTTTTTACCTTCCCCACAACATATCTTGTTTGTCCCTCATAGTATTTTCATTCCTGTGGATCAAACTCTATGTCCTTTTTAATCAAAGCTGTTGAAAGCCATTGAATTATTAATCCAGTCTCTTTGTCTTTCTCTCTTTCCATAATGTCTGACTTTCAAACATATTTTCAGCTAAAATACGTCTAATACTAGCTCTCTCCTTCCACTGCTTGGTTTCAGAAGTAGCAAATATATATTATTTGAGGGAAGAAAAATAAAATGTATTGTTTTATTTCATGTAAAATATTTTACTTTTAAAATATTTGTTAAATAGGTGAATAAATAGATTAATGGATGTGTGGATACATAGGTAACTGTGTTTTGGAAGGAATCCAAAGCTAAAAGATGAGCATACATTTTTAATTACAGGTGATAGAAAATTCTGGAATCAGAGCTGAAGACAAAACAAAAAGACAACGATAAATGAAAATTCACAAATATTGGGTATTCTGATTCTATAGGGCTGAGAAAGGGCCCAGGAATATATTGCACCTTAATAAGCATCACGGGTGATTCTGATAGGCTGTCTGGGGAATATGATTTGGGAAATACTGCTTCATAACATTCAAATATGTGTACAGCATGCTCTGTCAAGGATTAATGGAATGTGGCCCAAGAAGAAGCCTGCCACATTTCAAAGGGATAAGCCCCATCAATGAATTGGAATAACCTCTTGTGACCTACTTGGGGGCTTTGGGGCACTCATCAATATTTATACCTATATATTCTCAAAAGAGATCCAACAAACCAGATATTGATTAGCTGGAAAATGAAAATGTTCTATCAGCATTCTTAGAATCTGAAAGTGGATGCTTATTTCTTCATATCCCTGTATTAACACATAAAAACTCCTTTTCAGGTTTAGGTCTCCTTTACAGGGGTTCAAGTATCCCACTGAGATAGAAGAATGCGTTAGTTTCTCCAATTAGTTATTGGATGCCAAGAAAGAAATTGAATCAGAGATAGAAAAAGGAGATGAGTAGGGGGTCAGGAGTATATAGGTTTATGTGGGGCACTAAGAATATACACAAACACTTAACAGTGTTTCCAGGAACTGGAACTGGTCCTTCAGTGATGGGAAAGGCTTCAGTTAAAGGCCATTTTTTAGGTGTCAATTATGACTATACATACCCAGTATGTACACTGTGACATACAAAGTGTATCAGCGTGTATAAATTCTATGTATATGCATACATGAAACAATATTAACCATACCCACTATGCTTTCATGAAATTTCAGGGATGTTGAAAAGTTTCACGACTTCTTTCAGCAGGAGCTGAAAGTGCATCCCATTCAGACATCTCACAAGACATTACCCATTCTTCTCCCCCCCAGTCCCCAAGGTCTGAGATTAATGAGACCCAGGGACTCAGTCCTGGTAGGGAATTGATTACGGATCCTTGAGAGAGTCTCAGTGGGAACCAAGGGTAGTTGCATAAAAATCAATATGTTAAACATGCACTCTCTAATCCCTCCACAGCCCCCAGAGCCTCTTGTCTTAGCCTTCCTTCTTCCTTGTTATGATGCCTGGAGCTTCTGGGTCAAGACTTGGTGTATGAGGGGTAGATGCTTGCTGCTGATTTGGGAAGCCCAGAAGAGATCCGTGAAGGTGCAGCCTGAGCTCTGGCCAGAGAGAGGACAGAAGCGAATTTGAGGCACAAGAAAGACCATCAAAGGTGTCTGCTGCAGATGGTGCCAACTACAATCAGGTCTTGTCAACTTTAGGGGTCCCCAGGGCTAGTGTTAGTGTTGCCAGATTCAGCTTCCTAGGTTCTTGGCCATGGCACGAGAAAGAAGTCAAAGGCACAGCATAGCTTAGAGTAAGCAGGTAGAAAATTTACCAAGGATGTATGTGAGAGGAATATGCCAGCACTCAAGCAAGAAAAGAGGTGAGAGGAAAGAGGCCCTGTAATCTTGAGTTCATCCACTTTTATTGCTTAGCTTTACTTACTCCCACTTTGCTTTCCTTGTTTGGGGTTCTTTCTCCTACGCTCCTTTCTCTCCAGGGCCATACCTAGAGGTAGATAGTGCATTTGAGTGGGTCAGTTCCGTCTTTCTCCAGAGATGACTCACCCAGCTGGGAATTGTTTGGTCCAGGAGTTGTTTATTGCTGTTCTTGGCAGAGAAATCTTTCCCCTTGAGGGCTGACCGCTTCTGGGAATTTGGTCTTTGCTCATCACCCTAATTCTAACCCCATCTTATTAACATTAGCCCGGGAAGCAGCCAACAGCTTTTCACATTTGTTCACATTTGTTTCCTGCCCAGAGAGTTGCCTTCCATATGGGAATGGTAGGGATATTGATAAGACTCATGGAGACAAGCAAGACAGGTGAGTAAATTGAAATTGAGACATGAGATGGGCTCAATTAGAATAGGTTCAGTACCTACCACTTAGCATTAAGCCCAGGGTTAGCAGAATCTGGAGTTATCTCCAAGAAAACAAAGAGATGGAGGGGGACTCTGAGAAAAGTGTGTCTGTGATCTAAAAGAACATTTCCCTGAGTGTGCAGTAATGTAATTCTAGCAACAGAGACTGAAAGACCTTTCCTTAAATACCACCCATCCCCATTCCCACTCTGCCAGGATAACTGCTTTAGTTCTGGCCAGGAACAACCAAATCCTCATCAAACCTGATCAAGAATTTCCTGAGGATCTTTAAATGAGATACCTCCCTAAATCCTCTCCTGCCTGCAGGCTGAAGGCCGTCCTTCCCAACCTGACATCTCCCAACCTCCCTATTTGTTTTTTCTTTTATATCCAGGACTCTTCCTCCAACCTATCCTCATCTTTCTCTCTCTCTCTTCAGTTCCATTTCTGTACAATCTCTTTAAAATGTGAAGCAAAAGATTCCAAAGAGAGTCTGTCTTGAGCTGACAGCAACAAGAAAGTGGGAATGGAAGACTTTGCTGTTTTCCTCTTTCATCATTTGACCCTCCACCCATTTCAGAATGACTTACCTTAAGTCACTGCTTGGATTTGTTGACTTACATTTTTCTAAATTTTCAGAATGAGCTTTGAAGTTCCAGAGATCAAAGTTCGAATTACCAAAGGAATAACTGCAGCAGACTATGTTAAACAGGCAAAGATAACTAGTTTCAGGGAGAGCTACAGGAAGAGAAAGAGATTAAAATTCCTCTCCCTCGAACAAAGGACTGCAAACTTTTTAAGAGCTGAGAGTAGGTTGAAGAAAAAGCACTAGAAGATTGTAAGGTGGTTTATCACTGGGGTGAGTGATCTCTGAGATTGCAAATAGGATGGTTTGTTTCTACAGAGGTGGTTAAGGTTGGCTTTAGGACCACTTTGTTCAAAAGCTTTTCTTTTGTGGTAATAAGCCATCTGGAGCTTGTATGGAATGGGAGGGAGGAGGAGAGAGATAAAGAGCCTACCTATTTAAGGCCTCACAGGTACCTGGGTAGCTGGGGTGAGAGTGGAAAGGAGTGGAGAGGTCAGGTAAGTTTGATATTTACAACAGTTGAGGTCTAAAGTTGCCTTTTGGTCCTTTTATTTATTTTCTTTTCTTGAAATCTGGATTGTTTTTCTCTGCAGTCCCACAACTGCAAGAGTAGTTTCAGGATGGGGTAGGGAACAAGTAGGGGCACATGTGTAAGGAATAATACTGGAAGCTGGATCAAGAGAAAGAAAAGCAATTGAGAAAAGATATAAAACAAGATGAAGTTACTAGGGCTAAGAGATTTAAAAGGGAGTTGGGAGCGAAGTTATCCTTACGTACATCTCTGCCAGATATCACATAGTGCCAAGGTATACAGAGCCAAAGCAACAATGCTTCCAACAGCTATGTAATGTTCTTCTTTTCCTTTAAAACCCTTGATTGGAAGCCCCAAGATGGGACACAGTTTGGGTTGCTGCCTAATCTGTGCTACCTGAATTTCAACTCTAAGATCACAAATAAGTGCTTTTATTGCCTTGCAGCTCAGTCTGTAATTTCTCAATCGAGGTTTCTGGTGTTCAGAAGTGGGATCCAAAGCAACCTCCACCTCTACCCTGGAGTGCCACTGGATTCAAGCACGGTGCTAGCTAGCGCCCCTTTTGCTCTTTTGTCTCCCCAGTGACCCTGGTTTTCGGTTGGTGAGTCTGTTAGGATTTTAGGTTTTAGGATTGCTTTCAACCAGAAACAAAGGGTTCTAATTCTTCAAAAATTTGCATGGTACACCACCAACAAGTACTCCAGCTGGTTTTATTTATAAGAATTATCATCTTACATCCTGTAAATTTTCATCTCACTGGAACTGGCATACCAAAAATATTAAATATAATCTAGAATTATATTGGCTGCAATAAGTTTCTTTTAATATGCCCAAATCAGTATATTTTTCATGTGAGTAATTAGAGAATAGGGGCTATGTATCAAACCACATAAATGAGATACCTTTTTAAATTGATACTTGGAAGTTCCCAAATGTTTAACAAATACCAAAATTGACTCTCTTCAAGAAACAAATACCAAATTAACAAGACAAAGACTTATCTAACTGTGTAACTAAACTTGAAAAACTGTGAAACTTCTGTATTTCCAAGGCTGCCCCATTTCTTTCTCACCTTCCTGTCCTCCTCCTATTGATCTTAAGGGCCTCGTGGACTTGCCCCTTTATAATAAGGCTCTAAACCTCCTTCGGACTTGCCCTCCTCAACCCCTTTTAAAGTCAAACCTAATAAAGGAAGCTCAGAAATTGCCTCTAGCTCCTGCATTCCTTTAACTAAAACTGAACTAAGTGTCATAACCAAGGAAATTCCAAATACTATTGAAGATTCCCCAAAAGCAATTTGAACGCATTCTGTAATTGGCATACCATACTAGCCAAAATTTGATTCCAAAAACTTATTTAAAGGACTCCTTACAAAGAGCACAAGAAAAAGAAAAATCTAGCCTTAAGAACCCTCAGACTGAAAAGACTGGACTAGACAGTGCTGCCCTTTCTGCTTTTCCTAGTCCTACTGCTCCCCTTTTTGTGCCTTCCTTCCTGAAAGGCAAACTCAGCAAACGCATAGGGAATGAGGCAAGACAAAGGAGGTCAGACAAAGGCTTTATTTCAGGGAAAAACAGAGCCACCTGGATAGCGTTGAGAGAGAGAGAGAGAGAGAGAGAGAGAGATGGCTGCCCTGAACTGGTAGGGGACAGGGTTTTTATGGCTTGGGGGTAAGGGTCAGAAGGACTTTCATTGGTGAGTTTTTGGGACTTGGCATCTTTCCATTGGTGAAGTTTAAAATTTAAGTGCTGCCTTAGTTATGCTGGGTTGTAACTGTCAGAGAGTGGAAGTTGAGTAATGGGAGATTTTCTCAAGAGTACAACTGCTGGAGGGTGAAGGAGATGTGGGCTGTGTGGATTGGGGTGGGAGAGACTTTCTTAAATATTTGCTAGGGGTAGGTCATGTCATAGGAGAAGAACTCTTGCATCTAGACCTAACACTTAGATCCTTCTTTTACTGACTAATAAAATTTTGCAAATGCCCCGAAGACCAGACCTTCCAAGACTAGCAAAATGGCACCCACTGTAGTGTTTAGCCCCTGATCAAGAACAGAATACAAGGTTATTGTTAAGGAATATCCTAATCCCAGAACAGATCCAAATAAATAAATAAATAAATAAGAACTTAGAATTCTAAATGAGGTTTAAAATCCAGTATTGCCTGCCTGACATTTCTTCAATTTGTACATATGGCTTTATGTCCAGGTGAAACAGAGAATATAAATAAATCAAAGCAGCTAAATAGGAAAAGCTGGAAAATTATGTAAGGGATCCTACAAATACTAGGTGGAACTGTTCCCCCAAATTATGCCAAATTGCTAAGGACTGCCTGATGTAAACCATGGTCTATAGTTAATAGTACAATGCCCTCAATTGCAACAAATAAATC
The DNA here is from genome assembly GCF_023851605.1 of Tamandua tetradactyla. Lineage (NCBI taxonomy): Eukaryota > Metazoa > Chordata > Mammalia > Pilosa > Myrmecophagidae > Tamandua > Tamandua tetradactyla. The sequence continues at coordinate 76,292,707 of NC_135334.1, read as the reverse complement.
ACATTAATGCTACATGTTAATGGAGAGCACTATAAAGGAATTCTATATTTTCTGCATAATTTTTCTATAAACCTACAACTTATATAATAAAAAAAATACTAAAGACTTATTAAATGTCAAGCCAAAATTTTCTCCTCAAGAAAACTAATTGATCTGCAATCCAAACTTATTAACAAAGAAGCATAATTCTGTCTAGGATTAAAAGAAGCAAATGTCCCATACCCGCCAAGCCGCGCTAATGTGCCAGTCCCATAATCTTGAATCTTGTATGTATGAAATTAATAATGAAGCTAAGCTTGACCATAGTTAATGCCTAAGTTCTTGAAAACCTCTTTGTGACTCAAATATAGCCCCTCTCTTAGCCAAACTCTGCAAATAAACCCGCAACCTTCCTCCTACATGGGACATGACTCCCAGGGATGACCTCCCTGGTACTAAGGCATTAATTACAAATATTGACCTGAAATGCTTTTGGAGAAAGTTATTGACCAGAAGGGGGAAATGAGAAAAGAGATAAAATGAAATGGAGTTACTATGGCTAAGAAATTAAAAATGGAGTCTGATGGCCATGTAGAAAGTAATTCTATGCCCATCTCAGCCAGATATCACAGATTGCCAGGATATGCAAAACCAAAAGCAACAATGTTTCTTAGGACATCTGGGCACCATGAATGAAAAGCAAGTTAAAGAAGTCATTAAACTGTCTTATTTGAAGAACATTTGGAAAGCTCCAAATATCTACTAACCATAATTCTTTACAAACAGCTCTCATAATCTTGTCTTTAAAAACTCTTGCTTGAAAACCCCAAGATGGTATACAGGTTGAGTTTCTACCTGTTTTTGTACTCTTTCTAAGACCCCAGATAAGTGCTTTTGTTGCCTTGCAACCAAGTGATTTCTTGGTTGACACAGTCTTGGTCAAAATTCCAGTTCTGCCACTGATTGGCTACATGACTTTAGTCACATTATTTTTTAAAACTTTTTTTATTGTTAAATATAACATATATATGAAGAACAGAAAGAAAATGCAATGATTTTCAAAGTACACTTCAACAAGTAGTTACAAAATAGATCTCAGAGTTTGCTATGTGTTACCATTCCACTATTTCAGATTTTTCCTTCTGGCTTCTCCAAAACACTGGAGACCAGAAAAAATATATGTATTTTTCTCTTTTGTGAAAAATAACATATACACAAAAAAGTAATAAATTTCAAAGCACATTGCAACAATAAGTTGCAGAACAGATTTTAGAGGTTGGTATGTGTTACAATTCTACAATTTTAGGTTTTTACTTCTAGCTGCTCCAAGATGTTAGAGACTAAAAGAAATATCAATATAATGATTCAGCAATCATACTCATTTGTTAAACCCTACCTTTTCTGTGTAACACCACCATCACCTTTGATCATTCTATCTCACTCTTTAGGGGTATTTGGGCTATGACCATTCTAACTTTTTTATGTTGGAAGGGGCTGTCAATAATATGGGGTAGGGTGATGGAACTAGCTGATGTTCTGGAGAGCCTGGGCCCTCTAGATTTCAGGACTTATCTGGTTCAGGGACCCATCTGGAGGCTGTAGGTTTCTGAAAAATTACCCTACTACATGGAACCTCTGTAGAAACTTATATATTGCCCTAGGTGTTCGTTAGGATTCACTGGAATAGTTTTGGTTGGGGTTTGGCAAATTATGATAGTAGCAGTTGTCTAACTGAAGCTTGCATAGCCTCTCGACTCTATCTGAACTCTCTCAGCCACTGATAGCTTATATGTTACACATCTTTTCCCCCTTTTAGTCAGGATGGTATTGTTGATCCCACAGTGCCAGGCTCATCCCTGAGAGTCATCTCCCTAGACTTCAGGTACATTATTAAACTCTCTAAACTTCTGCTTCCCCATTTGCAAATTGAGGTAAGATTTTCATAAGTGAGGTTTTTATGAGGTGGAATTGCTATTACTTATGCAATGTCCCTGGTGCGGTGTCTGGCAAATTGTTGATATTTATCAGATATTTTATTTATTTCTTTTCCATTCTACTTCCTTTTTATGTCAAAAACATTTTCTCCCTCCTGTTTTCTGAGTTAGACTGTTAGCCAATGTAGTTTGCCTATCGGCTCCTCTCCCTGCCTGACAAGGCTGCCATGTCCCTTCAGAATTCACAACATTGGATAATAAGGTCACTACTGATGATGGCTGCAGCAGAAGCTGAGAAACACATCATAAGTTCTTTCTGACCTGTAAGTGGATAAGTGCACAATGAGTCATTGATACTGGCTATTAATAACACTTGTATTTGCAGTTAGAGATAAAATATTTATGTATATGTTTATATTTATTTCTCCAGGTTGATTTATTTATTAATTTTACTAAAGAGTCAACACCCATTGAGGACCTGTTAAGTCATTGATTTTATGCTAGCTGCTGCTGTTTGAGAATGAACTGTCATCTAGTGGGAAGCCAATATAAAACTTGTTTAGACCTTGGACCCTAGAGAAATATCAGGTCTTGGTTCAAATTCCATTTTAGCTATTTACTTTTTCTCTAATCTTTGAAAAATTAATTATTCTCCCTCTAAGCTTTGGTTTCCTCATCTATAATTGGGTATTATTAATAGTGCTTTAATTAAAGGATTTTTTAAAGGAGATAAAGCATTTGCCAATTTAGTACTAGCTAACTAGATAATATTTAACTCTAATTTAAAAAAAAACACTTGTTAAGCATCTGTCATACAATATTGCATATTCTAATTACTGGCTTTATAGCAGAAAGCAAAGCAAAGGCCCTTTCATCTATGAGTTTATAATCTAATGAGATTATTAACTAGGATTGGGAAGATCCATTCTGGACATTAGGAGACCTAACTCAGCATATCACCTCTGTCCAGTGGCTGTCCTCTCCTAAGCCTTTATTTCATCATCTTTAGAAGCCTGGGGTCCTGCCAGCATCACTGACCATTTTTCCTATGGTCTCTGGCAGACTGTATTAGTGATTGGAGATGGCTGTGATGAAGGAAAGTGCTTCTGCCTTCCCTATTGTTCAGGTCACACCAGTTGAAGTCTTAAGATTTCTGGGGAATGCCAGTTACTGACTCCTGAATAAGATCTCTGATTTCTTCCCCTATGGTCATGAATAGCTTCATACACACTATTAACACATCCTCCAGTTCTCTCTGGAATCCTGTGAGTCCAGCAGCATTTCTGAGCTATCTGTTTCAGGCCAGGATTCTAAGTCAGGGAGGCCAGAGGAGGAGGTAGGTGAAAAGTGGGCTTATGTCAAAGATTAAGAGTCAATAGGTGGCCAGTGAGGTTAAATAAAGAAAAAAGAAGAGCACAGGAAGCAAAGCAAGGGAAAGGAAAGGAAGACAACATTAAAGAATGGCTGGAAAGTTGATGAGAATCCTGGCAGAAAGATCTCCTTAGAAGGTAGGCAAAGTTAAGTTTGAAAAGCAGATATGAAGGTGTAAGGAATGAGCGCAGTTCCTGGAACCCAAGGAGACCTGTTGCTGTAGGAGAAAAGCTCTGGCCTTCGGGAGCAGAACCCAGTCACTGCCAATCCACAGTGTCTCAGGCTAGAAGGCTGAACTCTCTCTTCTCCCATTCTACTATCTCTTATAGGTGCTTCCCATTGTCTGAGCCTAACACAAAGCTGGAGGGCAAAAAAGCCTGATAGAAGTAGTCCAGGGTTGTCAGAGCTGAGTGAATAGGGCAGAGAACCATGCAGAGAATATCCAGCTCATCCTTCTTATCTCTTAAAAGTTGTACAACCTTAGCGAGTCACTTAACAATTCCTCATCTCAGTTTTCTTATGGCAGTATTAGATGTAAAAAATTTACCTCTAAAAAATTGAGAGGAAGTCAGGGACCAGGCATCCACCTCTGGAGAAGTTGTATAGTTCTTGGTTAGTTTGATTCCTTTTCCTTTTTTTTTTTTTTTTGGTTAATTTCTTTCCTGACACAATTACTAGCATTTCCTCTATCATTTTTAGGATTCTGGTGGAAATCCAACTCCCCCTTCCTTCCACACGCGATGCCACTGAGATCTTTGGAAAACAGTAGCAGCATTCCCTCTACCTTCCTGCTGAGTGGCATTCCGGGTCTGGAGCACATTCACATCTGGATCTCCATCCCACTGTGCATCACATATCTGGTTTCCATCCTGGGCAACTGCATGATTCTTTTTATCATTAAAACAGAGCCCTCACTCCATGAACCTATGTACCTCTTCCTCTCCATGCTGGCTCTGACTGACCTGGGACTATCCCTTTGCACCCTCCCTACAGTGCTGGGTATCTTTTGGGTTGGAGCACGAGAGATTCATCATGATGCCTGTTTTGCACAACTCTTTTTCATTCATTGCTTATCCTTTCTGGAGTCCTCTGTGCTGCTTTCTATGGCCTTTGACCGCTTTGTGGCCATTTGCCGCCCCTTGCACTATGCTTCTATCCTAACCAACACAGTCATTGGCAGGATTGGCCTGGCTTCCCTGGGCCGCAGTGTAGCCCTCATTTTCCCATTGCCTTTTATGCTCAAGAGATTCCCCTATTGTGGCTTCCCAGTCCTCTCACATTCCTACTGTCTCCACCAGGAAGTGATGCAATTGGCCTGTGCAGACATCAAGGCCAACAATATCTACGGCATGTTTGTCATTGTTTCCACAGTGGGTGTAGACTCACTGCTAATCCTTTTCTCCTACGCCCTGATTCTGCGCACTGTGCTGTCCATCGCCTCCAGGTCCGAGAGACTCAAAGCTCTTAATACATGTGTCTCCCACATCTGTGCTGTTCTCCTCTTCTACACCCCCATGATTGGCTTGTCCATCATCCACCGCTTCGGCAAGCAGGCACCCCATCTGGTCCAGGTGGTCATGGGCTTTGTGTATCTTCTGTCCCCTCCCCTGATGAACCCCATTGTCTACAGTGTGAAGACCAAGCAGATCCGAGACCGGGTGACCCGAGCCTTTTGTTACTAGTCTTTCAGGCAGAATCTCCTTAAATGTGCCTTTACTCCTCTCTCTCCCTTATAAAACTAACATGCAGAGAATGGAGAATTTAATGTATTTACTTAGCAAATATATAAAGGATTAAGCAAGAAACAGTCACAGCTCTTACGGAACTCTCACCCCGGTTGAGAAAACATCACAATGTGATGTGATGTAGTAGATTGTGTTTCCCAAAAATTGCCACAAAACTGTTTCTAATTCCACATGCTCTTCTAGAACCTTGTCATTTCCCCACCAATAGATGGACTCTATTTCTTTTCCCCTTGTAAATGGAATGACTTTGTAACTGCCCCAATGAATTGAGTATTGTAGAAGTAACTGTGAAATTTTGAGGCTAGCGTATATGTTTTTCACTGATTCTGTCTCACATTTAAAAATGTGTATTTATGTTAGTATGCAACGGGTTAATTTTATTTCAATTAATAAATATTTAATGTTTTTCAGTTTCAATTTTCAATATGGTAAATGTCAATCAATATAACCTGCATAAATAAAAGATTTTGGGGGCTATTAATACTTTTTAAGGTTTTAAGGGGTTCCAAACACCAAAATATTTGAGAACTATTATAATTGATGCTCCTTTTATTATGATATAAAAGTAACAAGGTAGGGTAGGCAATGGTGGCTCAGTGGCAGAATGCTTGCCTGCCATGCCAGAGACATGGGTTCAATTCCCAGTGCCTGCCCATGTCAAAAAAATAAAACAAGGTAAAAATATAGATTACCCTCCTGTAACTTATAAATAAAAGTCATGTTTTTGGTATTTTGTGGTTTTCTGAAAGAAGTAAATATTTCCCTAGAAATTCAAATGTATATCCCAGAATTATCATTAATCACTAATTTCAGACACAAATGATAGCTATAAACATTATTTCATTAATGTGTCACTTTTCATAACATATTTAACCTGTGCATTCTATGTGTCAGGCATTGTTCCATGTGGTGAACAAGGTAGGATTGTTTATTTTCTCTTATGTGATCAATAGTGTGGATTAGGTGGATAGAGATTCTCAGCAGAGTGCAACGCAAAAAGAGGGCCACTCAAAGAAAGTTACTGGGCATCTCACTCCAGTAGAATTAAAATGGAATTTCTTTTCTCCCTCAGATAAATGGCACTATCATCCAAATAGTCATTAATCATGAACATACAATTCCCATTGCCTGCAATAGCCAACCCATTAGTAACAACTACTGCTTTTATCTATTAAATATATCTCAGATCCTCTTTATTACCTCTACTTTGGTGCAAGCCACCTCATTCCTCACCTCGATTATTACTATAGCTTTCTGTCTATTTTTCCTGGTATTCTCTTACTCTGTCTACTGTTACCTGTAAAATGCAAATATTTTCCATCATTCTGCTTATAATATCAATAGCCTTCCATTGCTGTTAGGAAAAAAAACATGCTATTTTATAGAGCCTATAGATTCTAACCTAAACCTATTTCTTCAGACATGTCTTACATTATATTTCCCTCCCTCTTTATTTCAGTGAACAAATGGATGGATGGATGAACAGATGATAGATGGATGGATGGATGGATGGAAGGATTAATGGAAAGAGGGATGCATACTATGATATAAAAAAAATGATGGAATTGAGATAACTTCCAGGTAGTAGTAGCAGAAAGAATGAGTGGTCGGAGACTAGAATGCAAGTTAGACAAAAGCTAACTGTTGAATTGTACACATCAAGCAAAGTATAGGACCTGGGAAGCCAATGAAGTGGTTACCCAGGGGTGTACTATTATCATATTTGCATTTTAAGATGTTTAGGCTATGATATAGAGAATGGATTAGGGAAGAGTTGATAAAGGAAGAACAAGTAGGAAGATTTTATAGCAATGCAGAGATCAAACCATGATAAGTACCATGTGGAATTAGGGAAAGAAGTAAATAGATTATAAAATATTTAGAAGGAATAATTGTCAGGACTTGGATATTTATTATATGTGTGGACTGAATAGCAAGAAGGAATGAATGAAGATCATTCTGTGATTTCTATTTTAAACAATTAAATTCTGGAAAGTACTACTTACTGAGATAAGGAATATTTTATAAGGAACAGTCATAAAGGGAGGAATTACTTGTTTGGAGATATTACATTCTAAATGTCTGCATGACATCCAAATGGAGGGCGTGAACTGGTTAAGAACACAGTTCCTGTAATAGGAACAATCCCAGTTGAATCCAGATTATACCACTTAATAGCTGTGTGTCCTGGCAGTTTATTTACCTTGGCAATCGCCTTCTTCCTCAGCTATCAAATAGAGATAAATAAACCTTACTACTAAGTTATTGTGAGGAATAAATGAGATAATGCTAATAAAGCATTTAGCATACTATATGATAATAAGATATCAGTGATTGTGAGATATTTTTATTACTATTTTTATTAAAATGTTGAGTCAAGTAGGCAAGTAGGCAGTTGGATAAATAGTGTAGTGAATAGAGAAGAAGTCTGAGATATAGGAATAAATTAATGATTTGGAATAATTCTGTACTGAACTTATAGTAAGGCATGTCTACTCACTTCACCTCTCTCTTCAAAAACCTAGAGCTGAAGTCAGAAACCCAAATCTATGCAGAGGCTGCACAGGATGGTAAACAAGTGAAGTAAAACTAGTTAAAGACAAATAACAAGTTGGGGGGATGATGGTCTATGGCAAGCTGTAGCTTTAAGAGACATGGCTATTCAGTTATAGAATGCTAGGTTGATATAAAATGTACTGATTAAAAAAAAGTAAATATCCAAAATGCTCTGTGAAATCTCATTATTTTTTCAATATTGAGAACCATTTTTATGGATCAACTAAAACATTGTCCAGGAAGTCTTGTCCTGTGGACCATCAACTTGGATTCCTGATCCATCCAGTATTACTCCCAAAGACCCTTTTTCTCTCTTTATTTCATTTCCTTTTTTGCTTGTTTCTTTATCTCTTGGGATAATGTGCACAAAGCTTAAGAACAAAAGCTGTAACCCCAATTAACTTTGGTCAAAGTTTGATCCCATCACCTACAATTTTAGCAACTATTCAGTTTCCCTGAACTGAAAATTTGTGATAGAGTAAAATCTACTTCAGATAATTACCATAAGGATTAACTAAGATATATACTGCACTTAATACATTTGGTAAAGTATGGTACAAATAATACATTGTCAATGAAGTGTAGACAGTATTGATAGATGACCTCATCTCTCCAGAGCACAAAGTTGGTCCATCCAAGATTCTAATTCTTCCTACAATCTTGACTACCAAATTAAAGGCTGAAATCCCAATACCTCCCCTATATCATCATGATGGTTTTATCCTCCAGCCAGTACATGGTGCTCTCACCTTGGGAAGGCCTAGGAAAGAAGTTTAGGTCTGGAATGTTGTCTAGGTCAAGAAAAGTTATTTTTCTCCCTTCTTCTAATTGTTCCCTTTGTTTTAACCTATGGATTTTTACATTAGAGTTTACTTGGATTTATAATATTATCCATTTTAGTAGGTTGTTGTAAAAGTCAAAATAGATAAATATACAGACCACTCTGTAATCTCCATTTTTTTTTAAATAACTATTTCGGTTATTATTAATTGTGTATCCTTGGGGAAGTTACTGCATTTTTCTGGGTTCTGGTTCCTTCATCTGCGAAATCAGAGCCTGTAATCCGTTACTATGGCTCCTTCCTTCTTATAGAATATTTTGGCCTTTGGTTTTTATCTGCCTATTCTGTGCTGAGTATTCATCACGCCTACAGTAAGAGGAGTCCAGCTGTCTTTGGATGCTTGCCCAGATATGAGGCAAAGAAAGACGCAGCAACCAGAACATAAGGATTCTTCACAGACTTAATTCTTTATGTCAAGGTTAGTTGGAGATATAAAGTGCATTAAGTGAATGGATGAAATGACTTGTTTTGCTTTTCCTAATACCTTCCAAATAGGTTAGTATGGCTGCAAAATGGAGAAGAGACTAGAGGGTAAGATTGAAGCAGGGAGGCAAATTAAGAGTACATAAAATCAATATAATGTGAGAGAATAGAGTTTCAGATAAAGATTATGGAAGGAGAGATGGAGCAACTAGGAAAAATTTGATAGATTATTTGGAGATAAACTTCTATAGAACTATGTGTCAGATTAGATATGGAAAATTGAATGAGATAGCACACTCTGGTGCAAGAATAGACTTTGGTGGGTAGATGTAATAGGGAAGGCAAATGATGTTACCTTTAGCAAAGCAGGCAGCAAAGCTCTAGTAACATCTGCAGTCTTTATTTTAGGCTTGTCTTGATTATAGCAGTAGGAAAGGAACTATCTGAGGGATGATGTATTCTAATCTGAGGTGATTTCCACAAAGTAAAAGCAGACCTCTGTCCACAGGGAAGGTTCAAGATTTTGTGCTTAGGAGATAAGCAGTTCATTTATGCAATGATAGTCATTCATGAATCCACAATGTGACCAACAAATATATATTAACCCTTCTTTGTCCAAGTATGTGCTAAGCAATAGGAATGTAAAATCAAGTAAGATACACAGACATCCCTTTCTCATAGATTTTACAATTTGGCAAAGGCAAACAATCTTTACAACATTAAAAGCTAGTCATTGTTGATTATGTTGTAAAAGTCAGTATATAGTGAAAGGAAACAGAACTGAGATATAAACCTGTTACACCTGAGGCAGGAAGATGTCAGCAAAGCATTAATAGGGGAAATGTATTTAAACTGGATGCTGTTAGAAAGCCGAATGGAGGAAATACATTTGTGTTATGTAGAATAAAACCCCCAGAATATGTCCACTTTTTAATCTCTGGAATTTGTTACATGTTTCCTTACACAGCCAAAGGGACTTTGTGATATGATTAAGGTTAGGGAACTTGAGATGGGGAGATTTTCACACATTGGCCAGGTAGGCAATGTTTGACATCTGGAAGAAACATAATCTTTTAAAACATTTGACACCTAGAGCCCAGATCTTATTTTTTTTTAATATTTTTATTAATAAAACAACATACAAACACAGAAACATTCTTAACACACAAACATTCCATACATGGTGTACAATCAGTGGCTCACAATATCATCACAAAGTTGTGTATTCATTGCCGTGATCATTTTTTGAACATTTGCATAACTCCAGAAAAAGAGGTAAAAAAGAAAAAAGAAAAAACTCATGCATACCATACTTCTCACCCCTCCCTCTCATTGACCACTAGTATTCCCATCTACCTAATTTATTTTAATCTTTTCCCCCATCGTTTGCTTGTTTTTATCCATGTTTTTACTCAACTGTCCTTATCCTAGTTAAAAGGAGCATCAGGAAAAGGTTTTCGCAATCACAGTCACCGTATAAAAGCAATGTCATTATACAGTCATCTTCAAGAAACATGGCTACTGTAACATAGCTCTACAGTTCACGTACTTCCCTCCAACCACTCCAATACACCATAAACTGAAAAGGGGATATCTATATAATGCATAAGAATAACCTCCAGGATAATGTCTCGACTCTGAAATCTCTCAGCCACCTACGTTTTATTTTGTTTCATTTCTCTCTTCCCCCTTTTGGTCAAGAAGGTTTTCTCAATCCCTTGATGCTGAGTCCCAACTCAATCTAGGATTTCTGTCCCATGTTGACGGGGAGGTCTATACCCCTGGGAGTCATGTCCCATGTAGAGGGGAGGCCAATGAGTTCTCTTCCCATGTCAGCTTAGAGATAGAGTCCACATCTGAGCAACAAAAGAGGTTTTCTGGGGGTGATTCATAAGCCTAATTTTAAGTAGGCTTTAACCTATCTTTTGCAGGAATAAGTTTCATAGGGGCAACCCCCAAGATTGAGGGCTCAGCCTGTTGATTTGACTGTCCCCACTGCTTGCTAGAACATCAGAAATTCTCCAAATGGGGAAGTTGAATATTGCTCCTTTTCTGCCCATTCTCCCAAGGGGACTTTGCAAATATTCTTTATTCACTGTCCAAAACCTTCTGGGATTTATCAGGGCATCACACTAACCTGGACAAACAAAGAAAATTTCATGCCCTATTTAAGATTCCATGTACTTATGATGTTAACTCAACTGACCAGACAAGTTAAATTGTCTATGCACTACACAAATATATAAATTTTGCACCAAATAAACATCTCTCCTTTTAGTCTCACACAGAACTTGAAGTTTCAAAACATGGATATCATCCTTTACCCAGTCTTCTGATGTACTTTAGTTCTATACAGATAAGCTTCATTCATGTTGCTACTCAATGTCTGATCACTTTTTCAACTTTTTAAATGGTTCCTGTAGAGGTAGTGCTGGCTTTCATAGCTTCAGACCTCTAACTCTGAGTGTCAGGTGTTACATAAATACCTGAAGTTTCTGGGAAAGACCATGTTATAGAAAAACAGCTCAGTATTTCAGAATTTAGAATTAACAGTTATACCTCCTGAATATATGTGACTACTGTAAGAGCTTATAATCTAGGACCCTTTACAATAAACCCCAACCTGATAACCCATGCTCACGACTTTAGTTCACTGAATTTTTATATCATAGCCCATATGATTGAGGCATGTAATATTTGTCTTTTGGTTCCTGGCATTTCATTCAATATACAGCTCTTAAGGTTCATTCATCTAGTTGCATGCCTTACAATGTCATTCCTTCTTGTGGCCACTCAGTAGTCCATTGTAAGTATACACCAAAGTTCCCCCTTCCATTCCTCAGTCATTTTAGCCTTCGGCCACCCGCATTCATTGTGGATCATGAACACTGCCACCAGAAACACCAGTGTGCATATGTCCATTTGTGTCCTCACACTGAGTTCCTCCAGGTATTCACTGAGCAACCAGGTTTTAGGATCATATGGCAATCCCACCCCTAGCCTCCTGTGGAACCACCCTCAAAGGGGTTAGACCTCTCATTTCCCTACCAATGATGAATAAGTTCATCTCTTTTTTCACATTTTCTCTAACACTTGTTTCTCTCTGTTCATTTTTAAACCATTTTATTCACACTTCATACAATCCAGCCTAATTGTATAGACATGCCTTTGCAACCATGCTGTATCTGAAGAAATTTCCTTTTCTTCCACACAGAGTCCATGCCCCTTTCCCAATCCCCCCACCTGTTGACATTCAATTTTGGCATAATGCCTTTGTTACATTCAGTGGAAGCAGTTACTGATGACACTAGATCCTAGCTTACATTGATTGTACTTTTTTCCATATACTATTTTCAACACCCCGCAATACTAACATTCATTTGTTCTCCCTCATGCAACATTTTTAAATTTGTATATTTAATCACAATCATTGTACACTCTAGGTTTCCTACATGTTCTGGTTTGCTAGCTGCCAGAATGCAACACACCAGAGACAGATTGGCTTTCAATAAAAGGGGATTTATTTCATTGGTTCTTCAGAGGAAAGGCAGCTAACTTTCAACTGAGGTTCTTTCTTACCTGGGAAGGCACAGGGTGATCTCTGCTGGCCTTCTGTCCAGGCCTCTCGGTTCCAACAACTTTCCCTGGGGTGATTTCTTTCTGCATCTCCAAAGACTTGGGCTGAACTGCGAGTGCTGAGGTGAGGTATGCTGAGCTGCTTGGGCTGTGCTACATTGAGCTCTCACATTTAAGCACCAGCCAATTAAATCAAACATCATTCATTGCAGCAGGCACACCTCTTAGCTGACTGCAGACACAATGAGCAACAGATGAGGTTCATGTACAATTGGCTCATGTTCACAGCAACAGAACTAGATACCTTCACCTGGTCAAGTTGACAACTGAATCTAACTACCACACTACATTATACCATGTTGGTCTTGATCCTCTGTCTTTCCTTCTGGTTTCATATGTGCCCCCAGCCCTTCTCCCTCTATCATACTCACATTCAGCTTCATTCAGTGTCCTTATATTATTGTGCTACAATCAGGCAGTATTGTGCTATCCGTTTCTGAATTTTTGAAAGATCATTCCTGTTGCATAATCTGTATTCCCTCAGCACCAATTGTCCAATCTCTATCCTATTCCTATCTCCTGATAACCTGAATTCTCCAAGTTCACTCATTAATATTAGTTCATGTTAGTGAGACCATAGAGTATTTTTCCTTTTGTTTCTGGCTAATTTCTTTCAGCATAATGTCCTCAAGATCCATCCATGTTATTACATGCTTCATGACTTTATTCTGTCTTAAAGCTGCATAATATTCCATTATATGTATATACCACAGCTTGTTTAGCCACTTATTCATTAATGGACATTTGGGCTGTTTCCATCTCTTGGCAATTGTAAATAATACGGCTATAAACATTGGTGTGCAAATGACTTTTTGTGTCATTGCCCTCATGTGCTCTGAATAGATACCTAGCAATTATATTGCTGGATTATATGGCAATTCTGTACTTAGTTTCTTGAGGAACCACCAAACTGCCTTCCATAGTGCTCCACATCCTCTCCAGCACTTGTAGTTTGCTGTTTTTTGTTTTTATAATAGCCATTCTAGTGGTTGTCAGATATCTCATTGTGCTTTTAATTTGCATTTCCCTAATAACCAGTGAAGTTGAGTATCTCTTCATGCGTCTTTTAGATATTTGTATTTCATCTTCTGAGACGTGTCCATTCATGTCTTTTGCCCATTTTTCAATTGGGTTGTTTGTCTTTTCATTGTTGCATTGAAGAATCTCTTTATATATTCTGGATATCTTATCCGATATGTGGTTTCCAAATATTGTCTCCCATTGTGTAGACTGCCTTTTTACTTTCTTGACAAAGTTATTTATTGTACAAAAGTGTTTAATTTTGAGACATTCCCATTTTTCTATTTCTTCCTTCAATGCTCATGCTTTGGGTATAAGATCTAAGAACCACCTCCTATTATGAGTTTTATAAGATAGTTCCCTACATTTTCTTCTAAAAGTTTAATGGTCTCAGTTCTAATGTTTAGATCTTTGATTCATTTTGAGTTATTTTTTGTATAAGGTGTGAGATATAGATCCTCTTTCATTCTTTTACAGCTAGATATCCAGTTCTCCAAGTACCATTTATTGAAGAGGGTGCTCTACCCCAGGTAAGGTGGCTTGACAGCATTATCAAAGTTCAATTGTCCATAGATGAAAGGGGCTGTATCTGAACACTCTATTCAATTACATTGCTCAATATATCTATCTTTATGGCAGTACCATGCTGTTTTGACAACTGTAGCTTCATAATATGCTTTAAAGTTAGGTAGTGTGAGACCTTCCACTACATTTTACTTTCTCAAGATATTTTTAGCTATTCAGCATAGCCTGCCCTTCCAAATAAATTTGGTTATTGGTTTTTTTCTATTTCTGCAAAGCAAGATTTTGGGATTTTTAATTGGTATTGCATTGAATCTGTAAATCAATTTGCGTATAATTGACATCTTAACTATATCTAGTCTTCCAGTCCATGAACATCATATGCCCTTCCATTTATTTAGTTCTCGTAAACAATTTTTAACAATTTCTTATAATTTCTGCATATAGGTCTTTTGTATCCTTAGTTGAATTTATTCCTAAATATTTTATTCTTTTGGTTGCTATTGTAAATGGAATTTTTTTTTCTTGATTTCCTCCTCAGATTGCTCATTACTAGTATATAGAAACACTATTGAGTTTTGGGTATTGATTTTGCCTCTTCAATTTTTTTTTGGAAGAATTTGAGCAGGATTGGTACTAATTCTTTCATATGTGAAGCCATCTGGTCCTGCACTTTCTTTTTTGGAAGCTTCTTGATGACTGATTCAATCTATTTACTTGTGATTGTATATTGGCCTTAATTGCTTCCATTTTCCAGTGCCTGGGGCCTGAATTCCTTGGGGCACTGATTCCACTTGAACTGGGTCCCACCTTTTTCTGGGGGAGGTATAGCCTTTAAAAAATTAACTCCTTTCACAGGACTAGTTACTTTGTTTCTCAGGGGAACTTAATACCTCCTTGCCTGGGGCAGAGCTGGTACCTGAGAAGGCTTCCAGTTCTACCTAATATGCTGTAAAGTAGTAGAAACAAATGATAAATCCTAGGGGATAGGAAGGGCAGCAGTAGTGTCCTCTAGAATGGCCCAACAATGTTTTAAGAAACCAATTTGATTCAGGCCCCTCTACTTCACATGGAAAATGTTTAATCTCATTTATCCTATGAGAGTCAACTATTTTTTTTCCAGATAAATACCCAGAAATGTATACCTCTCTATACAGCATACAAAAAAAGAAAAATATATAACACAAAACAAACTATGTAACAAAGGAAAAATGAAAAGGGCTGTGCATTTTATACACTTAAAAGTATAGATTCAAAATAATTAAGCAAATTAAGTACAGACTTTTTATAGCACACAGAAAATATATTCCCAGTTACTTGCTCAAAACAAATGAAAATATATGTGCACATAATGTTTTATACATGACCATTCATAGTAAATGTATTAATAACAGCAAAACCTGAAACAACCAAAAGGCTATTAGTAAGTGAATACAAAAATGTGATGTGTTCACATAATGAACTCAGTATTATAGAAGGATGAATTACTGATATATACAACCTTGTAGATGAATTTTAAATTCTGGTGCTGAGTGACAGAAATCAGATACAAGATATCAATACTGTATAATTCCATTTATATAAAATGTTAGAAAAAACTAATCTACCTAAAGTAGACCAGTAATTGAGGAGGTGGATTTTATGGTGATGAAAATGTTCTCCATCTTAATTGAGGTGGTAATAATATAGATATATAAATTTCCAAATTTTATTGAACTGTACACTGATGGGTGAACAAACCCTAAAGCAAGAATAAATCTTATGAATTTGATCATATCAAGATTAAATTTGGTTTTCAATAAAAGACATATTAATAACAATGGAAAAAGACTTTATCAATGTCTACAACCAACAAGAGATTAATATTCAGTATGAAGCCACTGTAAATCTATAAGAAAAAGATAGCTATTGGATAAAACTGACAAAAAATTAGTAGTAAATATTTAAATGTTTAAAACAGTCTACATTTCTAGCATTATCAAATATACTGGATGCTGTTGGTGCCTGCCCAGATGTCCTTCACTCCATTGTTACACTGTTGTCATGGATGCTGGAAGCATTGGCTCCTAATGGTTTACATGTCCCTTTCCCCTTCAACATAATGAGAGCTACCTCAAATATAAATTTACGTGCCATCTCTTGAAGATTTTGCAAATGACTTACTGAATCTGAGCTGCAACAAGCTAGAACTTGCATCAAGGTGAGACAGGCTTTGTGGTGTACTCTCTGTTCCATAGTTGTTTGTGGGACCAGGCAAAAGCCAAACTCCAGCCAGCACATTTCCCTGCTTACCTTTCCTCCCCTGCTTTACCCTGCTGCCTTCACACCCCTTTTCCTGAGATCACTGTTTCAGTAGATCAGTTTCAGAAGTGTTTCCATCACAGGGTTTGCACCTATACCACTCAATGAAAGACTTGTGATAATGAGAAGTGATTCTAGGAAACAGTTCTCAGGAAGAATTTCTAGAGGGAGATCAATTACACAGTGGATGACACTAAGAGTCACATTACTGGAAGGGCCTTGAGCATGCTGTTGCAAGTGATACCAAAAATTTTCCCCTGGGGTAAACTGTGATGAATTCAAGTAGAAGAGTGATTTACATGTTTCCGAGTTCAAAACCACTCTTTTCTATCATAATTGTAAAGAGTATTTTTCTTAATGTGCTTAACGGATGCTTTGGTCTTTGTTTCAGATGAGGAAAGGAATCATGGAGAGTGGCTGTAGGTTACTCTAAATGCAAACAAGTACGAACTGATTTCAATTGTTATGTCAAATATGTTCTCTTTGCTAGTAAAGATTAACATAATTTCAATTGTAATGTCAAATGTATTCTCTTTGCTAGTGAAGACTAACACAGATTCAGTTATAGAGATGTGGCATTTGATGTGGCAAGTGTGCTCTCTTTCATCCTTTCTAGTCTTATTAAATAGGATGGAAAAAAATCTGAATTATCAGGACATTTTCAGAGTATCTCATTGGTTCAGTATATCAGTGATATTTGATACCACTATATGGTTGTATGAGCAAGAAGTGGCTAGGATACTGGAGGCTTTGGCAAGACACATGCATTCCAGGAGGGGGCAGTGAAGCACTGAAAACATTCAAGGAAGCATGATGACAACAGTGAAACTTTTAGGGGGACCCATGGCATAGGACAAGCTGGAAAAGCCTCTCAAGCACATGATGGATTACTGTATTTTCCACATTTTACCACCAAGAAGGAACCACAACATTTAGTGACTTTGGTATAGTATATTCTACACTTGTAGCACTTTATACTTTGTTGTTTTTAGCAACATACTTTGGTATAGCATATTCCACACTTTGTAGCAACAATCCCACAGCACCTGCACCATTTTACTTTACCACCAACAATGAATGGCTGTTACTTTTTCTTTACATTCTCTCCAACTTGTAATTTTCCTTTTTTTAAAAATAATTACCATTCTAGTGGGTGTGAAATAGTATGCCATTATGGTTTGATTTGCATTTCCCTGATACCTAATGATGTTGAGCATCTTTTCATGTGCTTTCTGGCCACTTGTATGTCTTTGGAGAAATGAATATGCAAGACTTTTGTCCATTTTTAAATTGGGTTGTCATTGTTATTGAGTTGAAGTGTTTACTTATATATTCTGGATATTAAACCCTTATGGAAAATATGGTTGTCAAAAATTTTTCCCACTATGTAGGGTGTCAGTTTACATTCATGATAAAGTCCTGTGAGCCACAACAGTTTTTAATTTTTAAGAAGTCCTATTTGTCTTTTTTTTTCTTTTATTGCTTATGCTTTGGGTATCAAGTCTGAGAAACTAATGCCTAACACAAAGTTCTAGAGATGCTTGTCTACATTTTGTTCTAGTAGTTTGAATTCTGGCTCTTATGTTTAGGTCTTTGATCCGTTTTGAGTTGATTTTAGTATATGGTGTGAGCTTTGGGTCCACCTTCATTATTTTGCATATGGATATCCAGTTTTCAAACACAATTTGTTGAAGAGACTTTTCTTTCCTAATTGAGTGGTCATCACTCCCTTGTCAGTGGGCCATAAATGTAAGCATTAATTTCTGAACTCTCAATTCAATACCATTGTGCCAGAACCATGCTGTATTGATTACTATAGCTTTGTAATATGTTTTAAGATTGGGAAGTATGAATGTTCTAACTTCTATCTTCTTTTGTAAGAAAGGTCTGGCAATTTGGAGCCCCTTACCCTTCCATTTAAATTTGATAATTGACTTTTCCATTTCTGCAAAGAAGGTTGTTGATACTTTAATTGGGATTGCATTGGATTTGCAAATTGCTTTGTATAGAATTGACATCTTAACAATATTTAGCCTTCCAATCCATGAATATAAATCGTCCTTTCATTTATTTAGGTCTGCTTTGATTCCTGGTAGTAATGTTTTGTAACTTTCTGTGAACAAATCTTTATATCCTTGGTTATATTTATTTCTAGATATTTGATTTCCATAGTTGCTATTGTAAATGGATTTTTTGTCTTGATTTCTTCTGCCAATTTTTGGTTACTAGTTGTCATGGTTAGGGACATGTGTCAACTCGGCCAAGTTGTGATAGCTGTTTATCTGATTGGGCAAGTACTGGCCTGTCTGTTGCAATGAGGACATTTCATAGGATTAGGTCATGATCATGTCAGCTGCATCCACAGCTGATTTCATTTGTAATCAGCCAAAGGGGAGTGTCTTCTACAATTAGTGATGCTAAATCTAATCATGGGAAGCCTTTTAAGGAGGACTCAGAGGAGACAGGCCCCATTCCTGCTTTGGCTGGTGAGCCTCTCCTGCAGAGTTCATCCAGACCCTCCATCGGAGTCGTTGGCTTCACAGCCTGCCCTGTGGATTTGGACTCTGCGTTCCTGCAGCCACGTGAGACACTTTTATAAATTTTATATTTGCAAGTGTTCCCTGTTGATTCTGTTTATCTAGAGAACCCTAACTAATACACTAGTTTAGAGAAACACTAATGATTATTGGGTGTTGCTCTTGTACCCTGCTACTCTAGGAGATTTGCTATGGATTATTCAGGATTGTGTGTATGCAGAATCATGTCATCTTCAAATAGGGAAAATTTTACTTCTTCCTTTATACTTTGGATGCCTGTTACTTCTTTTCCTTGTTGAATTGCCCTCACAAACAACTTCCAGTACACTGTTGAATAACAGTGGTAACAGTAAGCATCCTTGTTTTATGTCTTATATGAAAGGAAAAGCTTTCAGTCTTTCACCATTACATATGATGCTAGTGGTGGGTTTTTCATAGATGTCCCTAAACATGTTAAGGAAGTTTCCTTCTATTACTAGCTTCCAAAGTGTTTTTATCAAGAAGCAGTGCTGGATTTTGTTAACTGCCTTTTATACATCAATTGAGATGATCATGTTTTATTTTCCCCCCTTCATTCTATTCATGTGGTGTATTACATTAGTTGATTTGCTTATGTTGAACCATGCTTGCATACCAGGGATAAATTCCATTTGGTCATGGTGCATATTATTTAAATATGCTATTGGATATGGTCTACTCATATTTTGTTGAGTATTTTTACATCTATATTCATAAAAGACATTGGTCTATAGTTATTTTTTTCTTCTATCTTAATCTACCTTTGGTATGAGGGTGATGTTGCCCTCATAAAATGAATTACGGAGTGTTCCCTCCTCTTAAATTTTGGAAGAGTTGGAGCAGGATTGATGTTAATTGTTTTTGGAATATTTGGTTAAATTCCCTTAAGAGGCCAAGTAGTCCTGGACTTTTCTTTGTTGGAAGGTTTTTGATTATGGATTCAATCCCTTTACAAGTTGTTGGTTTGTTGAGATATTCTATCTCTTCTTGAATCAGTGTAAGTAAAGTTTATATGTTCCTAAAAATTTGTCCTTTTCATCTAGATTATCTATTTTTGGGCATAAACTTGTTCAAAATGTCCTTTACAGACCTTTAAATTTTAGTGGAGTCAGTAGTAATGTCCTGTTTTCATTTCTAAATTTAACTGTATTCTTTCTCTTTTTATCAGTCTAGCTAAAGATTTGTCAATTAAATTGATCCTTTCAAATGTCCAACTTTGGTTTTATTGATCTAGTTTTTTAAAACTCTCTAATTCATTTATCTTTGCTTTAATTTGTATTTCCTTCTTATGTTTGATTTGAGTTTTGTTTGTCTTCTTTTTCTAGTTCTTCTAGGTTTAAATTCTCTGATTTGAAATCTTTCTTCTTTTTCCATGTAATCATTTAGAAATATAAAGTTTTCTCTGAATACTACCTTTTCTGCATCCCATAAGTTTGGGTATATTGTATTTTTGTTTTCATTTGCCCCGAGATATTTCCTAATTTCCCTTTAACCAGTTGGTTGTTTAAGAGTATGTTGCTTAATTTCCACATTTGTGAGTTTTCTATTTCTCCCTTTGTTATTGATGTCTAGCTTTATTCTAGTAAGTTCAGAAAAGATACATTGTGTTATTCAACATTTTTAAATTTACTGTAACTTGTTTTAGGACCTGAGATATGTTCTTTCCTGGAGAATGATCCATGTCCATTCCAGAAGAATATCTACCCAGTTACTTTTGGATAAAGTGATCTCTCTATATATGTTAATTTAGAGTATCATTCAACTCTTTTATTTCCTTATTGATCTTCTGTCTGTATTTCTAACAATTATTGAAAGTAGTATCTTAGAGCCTTGTATCATTAATTTATAAATATTTCTCCCTTCATATATGTTAGTATTTGCATCATATATTTTGGGGTATTTTGTATACATATGTATTTTGTGTGTGTGTGTGTATATATATATGTATGTTTAAATTTTATCTAATTGAATTGACCCCTTTATTGGTATTTAGTGACCATATTTGCTTCTCATAACATTTTTAGACTAAAAGTCTATTTTATTATAATGTAGCTACCCAGCTTTATGTCACTTGGTATATTTTCTTTCCATCCTTTAACTTCAGTTTACTTATGTCTTAGAAATTAATGTTAGTCTTGTATAAACAGCATATATTTGGGTCATGTTTTTTTTTTTTTTCACCACTCTGTCCATCTGTGCCTTTTGACTGGAGAATTTAACCCATTTACATTTAAAATAACTACTGATATTGTAGGGCTTTCTTCTACAATTTTACTATTTAATCTATGCAAATTGTATACCATTTTTGCTCATAAATTCCTCCATTCTTGCCTGTTTTCATATTTATTTTAACAAATGGGGATGAATGGCTATCATGCAGAGTCTTAGACTTTGATTCACTGCAGTAATGCATGGAAATTCCAAGCTTTTTGTTTATTCCTTGTAGGGGGTCTTCTCTATATGAAATAAAATGCCAATGGATATGTTTGAGGTATTAATGATAAATATAGCAAAATTAATTCCATCTCTCTTCCTTTAAGCTATAGAATTCATGGCTTTTTGCTTCTAAAGAGAGTATGGAAGGATATTAAATATATTAATTCCTAAAGAATAACAAAATAAATGTCATGATTTTCTGTAGAGGAATCAAAGAAAACTGGGTGCAAGAAATCTGCAATAAACTGAAACCCTGAGAGGAATGAACCCTTCACGTTTGAACTGAGACAAACAGCAGCAAATCTCAAGCAAAATAACTACAACAACCACCTACTTAGGTACATCATAGTGCAATTCTGAAAACCAGAATAATGGGAGAAATATTAGAAACAGAAAAAAAAAGATTTTGCATGTTGAAGAACAATGTTAAAAATAACAACTGATTTACCATCAGAAAAATGCAAGACTAAAAACAATAAAACAGTATGAAAGTTCTAAAAGAAGAATCTTTCAAACTGGAATTCAATATCTGCCAAAATTGTTTTTCAAAAAATGAAGGCAAAAAATATATATTTTTTACCTGTAAAAGTATATATTTTTACAAAAAAATATACATTTTTTACTTTTACAGGTAAAATATATAGAATTCACAGCTACCACAACTGTACTAAAACAAATGCCAAAAAAAAAGTTTATCAGACTGAAGTAAAATAATGCAAGGTAGAAACTCAGAGGAAGAGGAAGAAATGAAGAATACCAAAAGGGGTGTGTTTGCCAGGTTTCTCTAAAGGTACAGAACCCACAGGAGAGATCTGTAAATGTGAGATTTATAGAGGTCTCATGCAACCATGGGAATGGAAGACTCAAAAATCCACTGGGCAGGCTATGAAACTGGCAGCTCCAATGAAGGGTCTCCACAGGAGTGTCTCACTGGCTGAAGAAGAAATGAGTGAGTCTCTCTTCTCCCTTAAAAGCCTTTAACTGATTGGATTATCTCCTTGTGGGGTACATGCCTTAGTTGATCCCGGATGTAATCCACCACAGATGCAATCAACTGACTCATGATTTAATACGCCAAACTTCCGGTTTATTAATGAACCATGAAATACCCTTGCAACAATGGTCAGGTCAGAGCTTGCCTGACCAGGCAACTGGGCGTAAGAACTTGGAACAAGGGCGGCGGGAGCTGGTTCCGGCTGCGCGCGCAGCGGTGGTGGCTACGGCGCAATCCGCTGGTCTGTAACCGTCGTCTCTCCGGTAGCGGCTGGAGCGGTAGCGGCGGCCGGGCAAGTCACAAGGCGACGCCATAGGACAGCGGCGGCAACGAGGGCAGAGGTGGCAGCAGGAGACGCAGCGGCAGCCGCAGCCGCAGCAGCAAGACGGACTCGTGGACACGCGCCGCCGCCGCCGCCGGGCCGGCCGGGTGTCGTGCGCCGAGGCTGGGGGGGAGTCGTCGCCGCCACCGCTACCGCCGCGGCCGCCGAGGTGACTGAGGAGAGAGGCGCCTCCTTGCTCCTGCCGCCGCCAGACTTCAATGCCCAGTTCCCAGCTCGCCAGCGTTTTTCGTTGGAATATACGCTGCACATTTATGGCGATTCTGAGCGTGAGGGCAGACTTCTGCCAGGCTCAGCACAGCGTTTTCGCTGACAAGTGAGCTTGGAGGTTCTATGTGCCATAATTAACATTGCCTTGAAGACTCTGGACACCGAGACTGGCCTCAGAAATAGTTGGCTTTTTTTTTTTAATTGCAAGCTTATTTCTTTTAATGACTCCAGTAAAGTTAAGCATCAAGTAAACAAAAGTGGAAAGAGATCTACACTTTTAACTTGTCTCACTAGTGCCTAAATGTAGTAAAGTCTGCTTAAGTTTTGTTTGTAGTTGGATTTTTTTGGAGTCCGAAGGTATCCATCTATAGTCATTGAGGCCCAAGTTGAATTTGGATTCGAGTGGATTCTAAATCCTTCTACATATCTTGAAGACAAGCTTCTTAAAGGAATAAACAAGTTGAATAGAGAAAACACTGATCGATAATAGGCATTTTAGTGGTCTTTTTAATGTTTACCGCTGTGAAACATTTCAAGATTTATTGATTCCCCCTACCCCCGAACCCCTCTCCACTTTCCCCTCACAATCACACAAGCACGCACACACTTTTTATTTGCCATAATGAACCGCCCAGCCCCTGTGGAGATCTCCTATGAGAACATGCGTTTTCTGATAACTCACAATCCTACCAATGCTACCCTCAACAAGTTCACAGAGGAACTTAAGAAGTATGGAGTAACAACTTTGGTTCGAGTTTGTGATGCTACATATGATAAAGCTCCAGTTGAAAAGGAAGGAATCCACGTTCTAGATTGGCCATTTGATGATGGAGCTCCACCCCCTAATCAGATAGTAGATGATTGGCTAAACCTATTAAAAACCGAATTTCGTGAAGAGCCAGGTTGCTGTATTGCAGTGCATTGTGTTGCAGGATTGGGAAGGGCACCTGTGCTAGTTGCACTTGCTTTGATTGAATGTGGAATGAAGTGTGAAGATGCAGTTCAGTTTATAAGACAAAAAAGAAGGGGAGCATTCAATTCAAAACAGCTGCTTTACCTGGAGAAATACCGACCTAAGATGCGATTACGCTTTAGAGATACCAGTGGGCATTGTTGTGTTCAGTAGAAAGTAATGTAAACGAAGGCTGACTTGATTGTGTCATTTAGAGGGAACTCTTGGTACCTGGAAATGTGAATCTGGAATCTTAACTGTGTCATCAAAGTAGTGATGGATTCAGTACTCCTCAACCACTCTCCTCATGATTGGAAAAAAGCAAACAAAAAAGAAATCCCTCTAATACATGAATAAAATGTTTAAGAAAAGGAAAAAAAAAAAAAAAGAACTTGGAACAAGTTGACACTAGAACCTAACCATCACAAGGGATAAATATGTGATTAGATATAAAACGCTTTCTTCTTTCTTTGCTTAGTTTCTGGAAAACATTAAGTACAACAATTATAATGTTTGTAAGGTTTATAATATAATTAGAAATAATATTTGACAACAATTACAATGGATTAAGTGAGTTAAATGGAATGTTACGTAGGCATTGTCATACTATTAATTCTTGGTAGACTGATAAATTAAGGATGCACATAATCTGGGGAGAAGTCTGCTAAAAATATTTAACTATTTATAGCTAAAATATGCAGTTGAGGAGATAAACAGAATACTGAAAGCTGTTTGATTTCATATAAAATCAGAAATGCTGTAATAAAAAAAAAAAGACAGGACAAAGAAAATCAGATAACACAGGATAGACTTAGAACTAAATATGTTAGTAATTCCATTATATAAAAATGGTCTAGAGACTCCAATCATATATTATGACTCTCTACATAATATATATGTTATGTATATATATCTTGGTTGCTGTATTATTATCAGAGCATGTGGACAATAAGGCAAGAAGTATCACAGGGTGTTTTAGTTTCTTTTGCTGCTCAAGAAAGACAATGCAATAGCTCAGCTTAACAATGGGAATTTATTAGCTCATGGTTTTGAGGAAAAAAGAAAGTCCAAATCAAGACATTAACAAGGCAATACTTTTCTTCCCAAAGACTGGAGTCTTGGTCTGACTTCTGGTGATTATTTGATTTTTGGCTCCTTTGCCACATGAGAATGCGCATGGCAGCTTCTCCTGGCCTTCCCCTTCTTTTCTGGATTCTGTTGATGTTCAGTTTCTGCTCCCTGTGGTCTTCAATCTCTGTCTGAATCTCATTCTACATTTAAAGGGCTCCAGTAATAGGATTAAGACCTGTCCTGATTGGGGTGAGCCACCCCTTAACTGAAGTAATCTCATTAAAAAGTCCTGTTTACAATTGGCTCACACCCACAGGAATGGATTAGGTTTAAGAACGTGTTTTGCTTGTGTACATATAGCTCTAAACCCCCCATGCTAGGGAAAAAAGATATTTTTCAACGATAAATGGGTCAAATTTATAGATTTGCTATAATTACCAAGGAATTATAGCAAAACTAAATGTGCATATATGTAAAATGAAAATTTCAATATTCATGAATAAAAAAATTAACACATCTAGAAAAAAAAGACGTATCTATAATCAGATGAGAGATGTTAGCACTCTTCTGGTTGATGGTTTCTTGAAAACATGTATAAGTAAAAATCTGTTGTACCGTATGCTATTTCTTGGAAGCCTCAACTGCGCTCCCTAATCTTTGGGGCAAGCTTTCCTTGAGGTATTTAAGTCTCCACAAGCTTTGGTCCATCCTGTTCTGTCCCTGTCATGGTCTTTTGGGAATCAGTGAGTTGAGATTATTATACTGAACCAGTTTTCTTCTGGGAATTTTTAGGAAATTTTTTAGAGCTGGAGGATTTGGTGTCCCGTGAGATCAAATCTTAGAAGCCAGAAGCTTGAGGAGTCTGTGGTCTATGGATAAAACACTGAGTCAGCAAACTTGAGGCACTGAGGTTGGGAAGCCTCTACTCTAAACTTATTTCTAACTGTGTAGTTATATGGTAAGTGTAATAGGGCTCTAACATAGTTCTGTCTTGTAATATGAATTTTTCTTCTGCAGTGTGTCTGAAACATGGGTACTCCAAGAACTGGGGCTTGGAAAGGACTGGGAATAGGGTTCACAACAGTGGAATTTCCAGAATTTAGTTATTATAGAGGCTTAGGGATAGAAATTATGGTTGGATTTGTCTTGCAGCTATGTCAGCGTGGCAAGCAGAGAGTTCTCCTTATACTGGAGAAGTAAATGAACATTAAGAAGGTGTTGAATCCCTCATTAGCCATCTCTTAACATTGGTACTGTTTACCTGAGGGGATATGGAGGGAACTGTAGTGGATAGGAACCAGCTCAAGGTAGAGAAAAAAGCATCACGAGCCCAGGACTCGTGGAGGCTGAGATCATCAGCAAAGACGTGATCTAACTAGGATTTAGGTCTGAAGGACTCTCCTTGAAATGATAGGAATCACACCCAAAGCTTACTAAAAGATGGTTACAACTATGATATTTTTTTTCAACAGCAGTCTCCAAATCTGTGGTTCTGTGACTGAGAGGTTTGGCTACTTATTTGGACTTTACTTTTCTGTGGGTCATCTCAGAAGTCATCCAATTACTCAAGCACTACTATATAAAATGTTAGCCTAGAGTAAGAACTCCATATGGAATTTGGTCTGGGAAATAGGACAAATAGTTCGATGGAAGAATAAAGATTATCTGCCTAAACTAGGAATAGGGATACAGACAGCCCATGGGTAGGGGCTTCAGTCTTAGAAGAAAGGTCAGATGAGATGACATTGTCTTAAGTTATTATAAAGAATTATTTGGCCTTCTTTGGACATTTATATTATTTCTTACATGATTCATTTTCTTATGTATATCAATTAGAATGCAAGTACCTTGCAATTTATTCAATTATTAAAACATGCTTAACGTGTTTTAAGCATGATACAGGTATAAAAGCTTAGACTCTGAAGTCACTGGTTCATATCTCATATCTGCTCATAACAATATATGTTTTCTTTGAGAAATTAAATTGTGCTTCAGTTGCTGAGTTTGTAAATTAGGAATAACAATAACATATGAGGCTTAAGTAAGAGTCATTATTAATGACTTTGTCAATGGCATATAAAATGGAGCTGAGAAAAAGGCCCAGGAGAGCAGAAATAAAGAGACAGGAACCAATCAGCACTTCTAATCCTCCCAAAACCAGCAGAGTATTTGTGTGCTGGAGAAAGATTGACTTTAACAGAAGAATATTTGGGGGAGATAAAATGCTACGTAAGGGAAAGAAGTTAATCATAATTGATTGAAATAGACGTTAATTAGATGTAAATAATAAATATAATAGTCACGCAGAAATGGATCAGAACTGCTGAGTATTAGGTATGTGCCATAGTTTTTGGATATCAATAAGAATGCAAATGATGACTTCACCGTGCTCTGTTGGTTTAGAGGGAAATAAGGAAGAACAAACCAAAGCAAAAATATTGTATTTTTTAATGCTCAAATCAGATAACATCCTCTCATATAATTTATGAATGCTAACCTATTCTGAAAGAAGGTTTCAAGCTTTAAGTACCCACTTGAAATGAAGAAATGATTTCTAAGAGCAGTTCAGTTAAATTAAAACCTATTCGGCTTAGTAAGATTCAATTAAATAATAATTGGATTACAACATTTGCCAGGAACTGTGTGCTTGTTGCTGATAATATCAGGAACTGTGCTCACAATGAGTTTGGTACTATGGAGCCCATAAACAACAAATCACATGACCACTGAAGGTTTATATTACAGTTATATGAAATTATATAGTAGTGGTGCATGGCTTTGCTTAGATTGATGAGGAAGAAAGTCTTCAAGGAACAATTGGATCATGATTTCACCTAACTGGACTGGTCAAAGTGCTAATATCCCTGTCTGAAAGAACTTCTGCTTATTTTCAACCTGGGGTTTAGAGAGGTGCAAGAGTGGCTAATACCCAGACCATGATATAACCACTGCTTTATCCTTAAGGATTGCAGTTCAGGCCTCCTAGGGAAGAATTTGTTCTGAATAACTCATGTGTGTCCATTCTAGAAAATGAACTAGTTGAAAGATCTTGTTCTTACAAGTTCTAATTCTTAAAAGTAAAATCCTCTTACAAAGCCTTATTCTTTCAATGAAACCCTTACTTTCTTTGGGCCAAGGAGTAGTGATTGATATAGTTTATAAATACCTTGGATTTCCTTGGCCTTCAGTGAATTTAATTCCAAAAAGGAAGAGAAGATCTGAAAGGTACATGGCTAATGCATTGATGGGGGTGGAGGGACATGGGACTCTTTTTTAAAACATCTTATGATGTTAGAAAAATGTGGATTCAGGCAGTATTCACCCCTCCCCTCCCCAATATATTGTTTCTAACCTTTCCACATACCATAGCTGGCCTGTAATCTAGCTGACTGAGCCACTTGATATCCATGAGTGTTGATGGTGATCTGTAGCTAAAGTCCAAGAATCCTTTTGCTTCTCCACACTGCAAGGTAGATGGCATTGCTGTGTGTTGATCATGTTTAAAGACATTTTATTTACTACTAAACAAGAAGATGGAATTTTCAATGTGCTGTAAGAGAAGGTTAAAAGTCAAGTACACATGATTTATTTTCCGTCTTTTCTTTGGAGAAACTTGTAAGTAAAATCAGCTTTCAAAGCTCAAATCCTGGCCTAAAAATATTTGGACCAAATGACCCTAGGACTTGAAGGAACCCTTGGTAATTTACTATTGGTACAATCTACATCTTGGAGTTTCCCTTTTTTGTTGTTATTAGCTTTGTTTTCACTTGTGTTTTTGTTTTGATTCTAGCCTATAGGCAAAACATGTTACCCCATAGTCTAGCCTGACTGTATAACATTTCTGACTTTATTGGGGATAGGAAGAGGCAAAGTCTAGTAGTGAAAGGGGGATTTATTTGGAGGTTACTGTTCTTTATATGGGTATTTTTATTTAAGAATCTTATGTAGAGTTGTGGCTGATCAAAGACAGTACCTATATTCCCAATCTCCACTGTCGTGAATAATATCTCACTTTATTGTAAGTAATC
The DNA here is from genome assembly GCF_023851605.1 of Tamandua tetradactyla. Taxonomy (NCBI): domain Eukaryota; kingdom Metazoa; phylum Chordata; class Mammalia; order Pilosa; family Myrmecophagidae; genus Tamandua; species Tamandua tetradactyla. Next base: position 76,263,793 of record NC_135334.1, on the reverse strand, counting down.
TGTTTAGGAGAAATAGCTCACGCTTTCATTCCTTGATGTGGGAAGCCTTCAAAAATTACATTTTATTTGTCTATGTCTTAGACAAAAGTGATGAAAGGAGGGAAATGAATAAAACATATCCCTGTCGAAAGTGTCATTTCAGATCTGGGAATCAATAATTTCCAACTGATACACTATGCATAGTCTCAATTCTTCTGAAATTGAGATCACCACCTTCTTCCTGATTGGAATCCCAGGACTGGAGCATGTTCATATCTGGATCTCTATCCCTATCTGCCTCATGTACCTGGTGGCCATCCTGGGCAACTGCACCTGCCTCTTTGTCATCAGGACAGAACCCTCACTCCATGCACCAACGTACTATTTCCTTTCCATGTTGGCTGTATCTGATCTGGGCCTTTCCCTTTCCTCCCTCCCAACTATGCTGAGGATATTTATGTGCAATGCCATAGGAATTTCTCCAAATGCCTGCTTTGCTCAAGAATTTTTCATTCATGGATTCACAGATATGGAATCATCAGTGCTCCTGGTCATGTCCTTGGACCGCTTTTTGGCCATACAAAACCCTCTGAGATACAGCTCCATCCTCACCAGTGCCAGAATTGCCAAAATAGGGGTGGTGTTTTCCATTAAAAGCATGCTCTTAGTTCTCCCGCTTCCTTTCACTCTCAAAAGACTGACCTATTGTAGTAAAAGCTTACTTTCTCACTCCTATTGTCTTCATCAGGATGTCATGAAGCTGGCCTGCTCTGACAACACAGTGAACTTTTTCTATGGTTTCTTTGTTGCTTTCTGTATTATGTCAGATAGTGTGTTCATTGCCATGTCCTATGTGTTAATCCTGAAGACTGTGATGGGAATAGGATCCCGTAAGGAGTGGCTCAAGGCCCTCAACACCTGTGTCTCCCATATCTGTGCTGTGCTCATCTTCTATGTGCCCATTATTGTGTTGGCCTCTATGCACTGCTTTAGCAAGGATAAGTCACCAATGGCCATGATCATCATTGCTGATGTTTTCTTACTCATGCCTCCTCTGATGAACCCCATTGTATATTGTATGAAGACACAGCAAATTCGTGAAAAGCTGCTGGGGAAATTGTGTCTAAAATGAAGCTATAGGAAAAAGTGGAGCAACGTCAGCCAGCCTCAGAGAAAAAAATATTTTCCAAGCAAACTGTTATGGATGACTCATGATTATCTTTCTTAACCATCCATATAATCAGTACTACGTATGCACTGGGAACTAAATTGTCTCTGATGTCTCTAAAGCTTAAGACTGAAATGTGTCAGATATGTGTGGGGCAGCTGCGCAATGTTTTTAAAACAGTGAATCACACACAGATATGGAATTTTAGCTACTGCTTGCAGCACAAAGGCAAGCATTGATAGAAATAGAGATTATATCCCCATGCATCCAGTGGAAATCGAAGGATCTGGAATTTAAAGTTTGCTACCCTCATCCAGTTACTGGTCATCTTACAGGTGTCTTTGAGACATTGTTTTTTTTGTTGAGGGATCTTCTATGAATTTTGTGGAAATACTTGTTCCGTTTATATGAAAGAAGTCAATAGTCAAGTACCCTTTAACCATCTTTTCCTATTGCTTTTAGAAATAAACATTGTCAGCAATCTCAATCCTTCTTAATTTTCCTAAAAATTAAACTGGGAACAACCAATGCCAACTCATTGATCATAACTCATTAGCATTGTGAATAATTTTATCTTTAATATTTTTCTTTGTTTTGAAATTATCCACATATTTTATACACAGACACACACAACACTTAAAATCAGAAAAGAAGTCCAAATATATTAAATACATTGTTTAACAACAAAACATAAATTCACACTCCATTAATAGTGGCTTTAGAGGTGAAACAGATTAATGAATATGTTTTTGGTGTGGAGTAGATGGATTATATTTTGAGACAAGTATAAAGAGTAGATCTGGCATACTAGAAGATTAAAATATGTATATGGCAGTCTGTCATATATATTTTTTTCATATTATATACTATAAAACTGGAAGGATTGTTTCCACAATTGTTCACCTAAAATCCTTGGGTTTTCGCACTTTTCAGATTTAAAGATACCATCCAACCTCTAAGGCATTAGTGGGTATTCAGACACTGCAAGATTTCTGCAGTGAAATGTGTGGCTACTTCCTCTGTGGAATAAATAATGACCATAAATATATTTACATGTGTTCAGGTTAGGTTTTGCTGCTGATAAATTTTGATACAAACTATACAAATTTTTTAAACTTTTGCTTTTCCAGATTTTTAAAATTTCTGATTGTGGAAGTACTAAAGAAAACTTTTAGGAAGGTCTTTAAAAATAACAAAAGAGCCTGAGATGTCTGTAAAAGTTGAAGAGGAAAAGTTTGAGTATGGTCTGAAGTAGTTGCTCTGCCACAAGTTAATTCCATGGCCAGACTGTTTTACTGTGATGCTCTCTAAGGATGGTGATCTTCTTCATGGGACCACAGTATTTCGCCTCTATTGGCCTTTCTTAGCTGCTGTACAAGCGCTCTTCACTCTCAGGCACTGCTAACTCTGGGCTTAAAACATGAAAAATGAAAATAAACTTGGGTATTTATATCACTCCCCGAAATAGATAGTACCAAATAACCTCACCTATTAATTCTAACATGCCTAACTCTGTGGCAGTTTTCTCAGTCCTGTCCCCATTCCTTGAATTCATTTTTCTAAAATAGCAATGTTTCTTACTAATTATCTTTAAGATTTTTTGTTTTACTCTGGGCTTACTAAGAGGTCATCTGTCTAAGAATATGCCATCGACCCTCAAAATTGTTCTGGAACCAAATGTCTAGAAACCAAATTCTTGCATTTTTTAATAATGGTTGCATTTTGTCTTCATTGAAAGGGATTGGCCCAATGAGACACTTCTTTCCCAGCAACATGAGAATGGAAAATTGTAATATTGGGCACTGAATTGCGTGATAAAGGAATACAAAGATTTTCCATAAAGTGCACAAGGCCAAGAGAAGTTTTCACTGGAATGCTGTGCTTAGAGTCTGAAAAACTAAATTTACCTCCAATTGTACTACTTTCTAGATAGTCAAGCATTGTTTTTTCTCCATTAAAATACTGACCTCTGCCACATACATGCTTGTGTGGTGTTTAACACCAGGGAGATATCTAAAGCATCTGAAAATGCTATATAAGAGAATTGCACATATAAATTAAATTTTGCCTAATATGTGAATATTGTTGGTAAAGACTAGTGAGGTTTAAGCTAATCAGGTCAGTTAGCAGCACTTGAGCTGTACAGTGAATCTTTGTATGAACCAAGAGCTAAACCAAATATACCAGAAGCTAGGAATGGTGTTTCCTGTCTGCTAAGAAGTAGGGAGTTAATATAGAAGGAGGAGACAGGTGGGTTAGATTATAATATCTGCTTGGTCTACTGGGCTCAGACATGGAGTTATCCTGGGTGTGACTGAAATTTTATAACTGTGGCGGGGGGGAAGTGTGGAGAATTCTCTTCAACACTATATTAATCCTGTATCTGAGGTTCTTCTTTGCAAACCAAGTATTGTCAGTAAACATCATCCAAAGATTTCCTATCAAAAATATTCAAGTTACAGTGACAAGTACGCTGGAAGATAGAGGCAGCTCATACCTAAGTAGGAAATTAACAATCCAAGAATTAAGAACAGGTAGAAGAAATATGCAGTCCTGAGACAAATAGGCACTGAAGAGGGGTTATTGAATCAGAATCAGAGCTGTATTATAATATCTAGGCTATGGGGAAAAGAACAAGACAGTCTGTAACTTTTATATATTGGACTCTTTGGAGATATATATATATTATATATATATAAAAGCCATTAGAACTGCAAAAGTTTCACTTTCACTACAGAGGAAAGGGATTAAAGAAAAAATAGAGGTACAGGGAATACATCTCTAGTCATATAGAACTCTCTGTAGGTGACTGTAGAGACTGAAAGCTGTGTGCAAGATTTTTCTAGGTTTTAAGTTCAAATTTATGCATGTGCATTTGCATACAATGCAATTTTTCCTTTTACAGTGAAAAGGTAAAGTCTTCAATGCTCTCTAGGAAATACGACTGCAAAAAAATGATTTTGTTAAGCTGAATTCAAAACCAAATTTTTGTCATTTATTTGTGGTATATCTAAGAATCATTTTTAAACAGATAATTAAATTGTTCAACTGGAATGCAGATCTTATCGTGCTTTTAATTTGTTATGAAATCCATGTGATTGTTTTAGGTAATGTTTGAAGGACATATACACACTCAATTTGGTTTTGAATTGTACTGTTTTAAAAATGTCCTTGAGAAGCTCAGAGAAGTTTTTTCTTTCTTCTCTAATTCAGTTGGAATTGACTCAGTAGCCAAAATACCTGTCCCAAATCCCTTTCCTACTTAAATACAACCATGTAATGGCAATACTCTCCCTTCCACTTCAATCTCATCTTCCTCTAAGACCCCTCACATTGGGGCCTTGTGGACCCTTAGATTGGAGCAGCTGGAGCATAGCCTGGCGGATTGTCTTGGTCTTCAAGCTGTAAATAATAGGGTTCAATACAGGTGGCAAGAGCAGATAAATATTGGCCAGAATGCTACAGACCACCCTTGGGGTTGCATTGAAGAGGCGGTGTGCCAAAGATAGGCTGATCATGGGCACATAGAAAGTGGTGACAGCACAGATGTGACAGACACAAGTATTGAGGGCTTTGTGTTGCTTCTTGGGGGCCACAGTGCTTAGGACAGTATGGAGGATCAGGACATAGGAGGAAATGATGAACAATAAGTCAGTGCCAGTTAAGTAGAGCTGAAGAAACATGCCCCAAAAACTGGTGACCCTAGGGTTGGAATATGTGAATTTAATTATATCTGGGTGGTAGCAAAATGGGTGGGAGAGCTCTTGGCCACCATGGAAAGACAAGCTTTTCAACGCAAGGCCCAAAGGAAGCAAGAAAATTAACAGCCGTATGCAGATGATCAGTCCAATCACCACAATCATCATGTCTGTGAGGACAGTGGCATACTTCAGTGGGTTGCAGATGGCCATGAAGCGGTCAAAGGCCATGGCTACCAGGACCGAGGATTCCAGGAAGGAAAAACCATGTATAAAGAACATTTGAACGAGGCAAGCTTTGAAGCTGATCTCCCGGGCATGAAACCAGAGTACCCCAAGTACAGTGGGGAAAGTTGTGATGGTCAGACCCAAATCAGCAGCTGACAGCATGGAGAAAAAATAGTACATGGGCTTGTGAAGTCTCCGCTCAGAGGCAATGACAAACAGGATCATGCTGTTCCCCAAGAGGGCAGTGGTATAAAGACAGCAGACAGGAATGGAGATCCAAGCATGCGCAAGTTCCAGCCCAGGGAATGCAGTCAGGAGGAAGACTGAGGAGGAGGATGTGGTGTTATTGAATGTTGACATAGTGGGTTGAGGACACACCTTGGAAAGAGAGACAATAATGATAATTTCTTCTTATAATGTTGATCTTTTTTCCAAGTCCTACTTCTTTTGTAAATGCTTCCCAAATTATAGAACTATCTCTCTTTATTCAAATCTGCCATGTAAATATTGAGTCTGTACACTCAATTCTACAGTGTCCTTTTGGAACCTAGACCCATTTTGCTGCTTCTATACTTTCTAGATTGCAGCCATCAATCTCCCCAGGTTCACCCCCAAAATGAGAGACTAAATCTGACTAGAGGTAGAAAGTGCTTATAGCCTTATGTCACACACATGCATACCTACTAACAAAACATCGATAACCATGAGTACTACTTGATAAGTTTTTATATTAGGTCTCCAAGCTAAATAAATTGGTTCAGAAATAATGGAAAAACACATAGGATTCGCTGGGCATCTGCAGTAGTATCCCCCGTGATGTCTTTGGTAAAGCTAATCTGGAATATTATAGCCAGAGCTATCCTTGTCCCTGAATCATGGACCACCCTTTCCACATAGACTTTTCTATTAGAAGCTTCCTTTTGGTAACTAGGTTTCTCTGTTGTAGTTCCATTAATATACTCAGTTCCTCACTCCACATGCTTATGGACTTGGATTCAAGTTCCTTTGTGTTCCATTTGTTTCCTTGTATAGTTTTCTAGGTCTACTGGGTCCTACTCTTTTCTCCAACTTATATGTTGGGGTACTTGTTTCTATTCCTTCCATTGGATGTCCATGATGTGGCCTTAAATACACTCACTGTGACCAGACAAACATTGTTCAGGAATATATGATTTCAGACATCCTGATCTAGGTATTGAAGGTAAACTTAGATAAGACACATGACTACATCAGCTTTTATTTCAGTACTGACATTTTGTCAAAGTAATGATGAAAGTTTAATGAGTCACCCTGGAGACCATGCCTTGCTATACTGCTACACTGTGACTAGGCTGTGACCCCTTGAGCCTACTTTATATTATTGGAAGGATCCAGGACCAAACTCTGCATTCCTCCTTGTCTGCTTTCCTTCTTTGCTACGAGTAATCAATATGTGTCAATATAACAGACTTATCCTAATTAAATTCTCTCTTTTGTGTGTATATTGGAATGAGCTTTAGATCACTTTTGGACATGTTGAGATGCACATAGGAAGTACTCAGCAACTCATGACGAATGACTTTGGAAAAAGCATGAATGGGGTGGAAGTAGGGATTAATTATAAATAGAAGTCAGTACAGAAACAGGCAGACTGATTGCCTGTTACATATTCTAATCTCAAGAAGTTCAATGGGTACGAAAGTCCATAATTTGGTAAATGCAAAGAAAATAGAACTAATGTCATAAGGGAGGCATGAACTAGGATATATTACTTAAGATGAAAATTGCAGTTCTTTCAAGACTTATTCACTGACTGTTGGTATCATCATTGCTGATTTTTAAATTTTTGTTTAGTCCAAGTAGTCATCAACAAAGTAAGGAGAGGTATACCTAGCCCTGTTGTCTAAGTCAACAAAGTAGACCCTAAGTATCTTGATCTTTCAGTAGTCTGGACTTGTTGGACTGGTGAAAGAGTAGATATGAAGGATTTGCTAGTAGCAGAGCCTAACAGTGTCTAGATAAAAATAAATATCAGGGATTGTGAATTATTTTCTTCCCTTTCCTTGTGATCTACTGAAAATAGTGGCAGAAATAATCATTTGTTGCCTCAATGGAGGAAAAAAAGATGTTGATTTTTCTGCTATAATTTTGTATTGTTGTATTACCTATGGCTAGAATTTGTTGGGAAAGAAAACCAACAATCAAGAAAATTGGTGTGAGATTTAGATATAAATTACAAACATGCTAAATTAAATCAACTACTCAATCTATGAGTGACAGTTTTATGCCAGTTACTGTGCTGGGGTACAGGGAGGCAAATCTGAGTGAAGAACATTTTCTGTACTGAAAACTCTTACAGCTTAGTGCAATTGAATAAAGTGAGAAGCCAAGACAGAATATTGATGAAGGGCTATTACTACATGGGGAGGTCAGGGAAAACCAAATGTCCAAACAAGAAAACAGAAAGTTGTTGGGATTTCCTTTTTTTTTTCTTTTCAGCATGATAAACCCAGGTATTAAGAATGAATTTGCTTCTATGTGCTAACAATTCAGGATCCCTTTGCAATGGAAACTTACTTAATCTCCTCCAAAAGCACTTTATTTATGCTTAATAGCATGTATATTTTATGATGATTGCTTGATCATATTTCTCCCATTAGAATATTTGCTGTCTAGGACACAAAACATGCATTTTCCATTTTTGTATTTTCTCTAGAGACAAGTATAGGGATTTGCACATGATGAAGATTCAATTTAATTAAAATTATGGAGGACAAATAAGTGATAGATTATCAATTAATGAAGAATGAATGATAGAATATAGATTGAACATGGAAGTTCTGAGAGAAAGATAAACCGAGGGAAATTATTTCCTTAGACACTAGGCAACAAAAATTGAGTGCTCATCCTTTCATTGATTAGGAGAAAAAAAGATGAAGGATAGGCTAAGAGAAAGAAAGAGAAATAATATTCTTCTTGTATGTCATATATTTTCCTAGCCTCTTTATATATAATTTGATATAAGCTCAGAAAAAAATAAATGAGGTAGAGTTTCTCCTGTTTTAAAGAAAGGAAATGGAAAGGAAACCCAGTGTAAAATAGTCTGATATATTCAGTATTCAAAATCAGATTTACAAATCCAAAGTCCATTATTTTTTCATTAAACTGCATGATCAGAGCACCCAGATTTATGAGACAAGCTGGAAGGTGTGATGTCCTTATTTTCAAATAAAATGACTGCTTAATATTTTATCATATATCTATGTGATTCAAAAGAGAAGTAGAGATGAGAAACATGTAAAAGAGAACTGTGTCTTCATGGTTAATTTAAAGAAGAATATAAGTGAATTCTTGTGCATTTAAAAAATATGGACTAATGTATTCATATGTTTGTGTTATATGTGAACCGAAATGCTGATGTAGGTAGAGGAAAGTTCTGAGTTGGAAGAGAAGTAAGAGATACAATGCCCATAAAGTAAATTCCAAATCTTCTGTTATTTGGAGTGTATCTCATAAAAGACAAGAAGATGACACTGGATGAGGTGGGAGAGGGGAAAGAGGAGAGAGGTTCTCATTTTGTAGCTGTAGAACTTATTTCTTAGGAGCTTATCTTCATATGGAATAGAGATATATAGACCCAAGTGCTAGCACAGGGCTTTCTCTCTGGATCCAATGAGTTCATACCTTGGAACAAGCATGGGACAAAATTCGATGCCTCACTTTATCAAGATTCCTTTGTACTGCTCATTAACCAGAGGGCTAGGCTAATGCTTTCTGTCTTCAGGCATAGGTACCATATGACTCTCTAGGCAGAGGTAATTTCACATGCATAAGGCTAGATTAAATGACTTGTAAAGTCCTCCCCACCCAACTCGATAATGTAGTGAACAAAAGATTAGCACTCTTAATTTCTGACATCAATAATGATGCATAAACCCATCCTCTCCATTTACCACTCCCTGCTTCTATTAATTTATCATCACTGAAATCTACTCCCTCCACAGTCTACATCCTGTTCTGACAGCTCCAGACCATGTTAAGTGTAAACTTCCACTCTGCTTCTAAATCCCTGCCCTGTTTATTGCTTAGGGAATTTCATCTGACCCATACTAATAAGGCATAGCTGTTGTTGGCAATTTAAGACATGCAAGTGTCCTCACCCTTTTCAGCCCTGACTGTGAGTTCCTTGGGACTTTAGGCAACGTTTTTATATCTTTCCTTGATGCTACCTCCTAAATCAGGATCTTAAATAAAAAGCTTAGTAAATGTTGATTGATTGCTGAACAATACATGACCACAGACAGTTCTGAGTCTTATTCCCTTCTATTTTTCTCCCTTCCTTTCCCTCCTATCTTCTGTCTCTCTTGTTAATTCCTTCCAGATTCCTCTCCATTTCTTCATTCCACCTTACATGTAGATACCATCAATTCATTGCTTCTTTTCCCTTCAGTCCTTCACTTACCATTCCTCACTCTAATTCCTTCCCTTTTGGCCTCCCCCATTCATGCCTTCTCCTACCTGTTCACATCAGTAGGAAACACCAACTTCTCTTCTCTTCTTCCCCATCACAAAGCAGGGACTGAAACAGCTCCCAAGAGTGGGAACTTTATAGGCAGCCTGGCAGAGTCACCAGGCAATAGGGAGCTATCTTGATTCATAACTGAACTGGCTGGGACAAAAGTGATAAGGCCCATATGGATATGTTCCTTTATAGCAGTGAAAATATATTTCCCGGACACAGGTTGATACCTTGCTCCGAGACTCAGGCAAACCGCATCCATCAGGAACTATGAGCGGAGTACTGGCCCTGGAGGCTGACAGTAATTGTTGTGTACAAAAGCTGCCTGCCTGAGTCAGATAACTGCAACAATCCTTCACCCAGCTTTAGGCTGCATCTTCTCAACCTGGGAGTCTCACTAAATATCAGAGGCAGATTTGGAGAGGGAAGAGTCATTTCTCTGTTCTTGTCTTCCAACATGCACTCCTCCAAATAGGTCTTACCATACCCCTGGCCATTCCCATGACTTTCCCCTCAAACATGAATTATTCCTAGGAAGAATTCCTACTAACTGAGCCATATCATACTTATTCATCATCAAGACTGTGGGTTATGTATTATTCTTCATTATTTCACAGGTTAGGAAATAAAATATCAGAGACATTTTGAATCACTTTATCCGTCTAAAAGTTGCAAGTTACAAGAACTGGTATTGAAATCCATATCTATCTTATCCCAAAGCTCATGATCTTAACCATTATGTTATATTGCTTTCTATAATCAGCTGTTTCCACTCATATATATGTTCAGGAAATATGGTTGTATTATATGGTCTTTGTGACAGTTAATTTCATATGTCAACCTGACTACATTCTGGTATCCAGTTGTTCAGTCAAGTAAGCACTGGCCTGATTGTGACTGTGGGGAATTTCATGGGTGAATTTTCATCTATGGTCAGTAAATTGCATCTGCTGTTGACTGCATCTACAATCAATGAAGAATAGATTGCCCCTGGCAATGAGGGGAGTCTCCTCATCTAATCAGTTGGAGGTTTTAAAGCTAGACTTGTGGATTTCAGAAGTCAGAAAGAAGAATCCTAACTCTACTTCAGTCATCCAGTTTCTCCTAGAGTATTCAACTTTCATCAGAGTTTCCAAATTGCTACTGCCCTTTGGAATTCGGACTTGCCAATCCCTGTGATCACATTAGCCAATTTCTATAATATAAAAAAACAGAATTAACAAGATGAATACAATCTTCAATCTATCCATCCTATAGCTAGCTTGATTCCCAGCTGCATGCCCATATTTTGATTTTGACCAGGATCCAACTCTCTAATAAGCAGTGAATTAATAACCCTGACTGTGTCAATATTCTCTAGCTTTTTATCCTCCTTAAAACCTTTTTCTATCCATATTATCACCGATTCTGTGTCGGGCACACTGAGTAAAAATACTTGCCCCAAAAGTATCTGAAGAGATTAAGTAACTCCATAAAGTCACACAGAAAGTAATACTCAAACTCATATATAAACACCAACCCTTCCCCCTGATTCTCATCAGCAAAGATGTGTAACTCCAGAAATTTCATATTAGATTTACTAATATTAAAGGAGAACAGGGTAGGGAGGACAGTGAAAGTCTAAGGTCAGTTTCAGCTAACATAGCTAGAAAATACATGGGTTTATGGAGACTTTGCTCAACTTTGATGGCAAGAAACATCATTTGATTGCCCAGGAACATGGTGCTGTAAAGTAGACAGAGGGACCAGGCCATCCAAAAGTCTTTCTATGGCATTCCTGGAATCCCAGTCAGGATGAAAGTCCATTGGTTCACAGTAATTTGGTTGAGTGATGACACAGTGGAATTGAGGTAGTGACTAGGAGAAAAGAGAAGGACTTAAGTCAACAGCCTTCAGCTGGAATCAGTGGCAACAGGTATTGAGATGGTGGCCATTAGAGGGGGTGACTTAAAAACAAACTAGAAAATATTTTCTCCTTATCTGCTCATGTTTAATTTCAATAAATCACATTATCTATATAATAAACTCCCTCAGATGCTCAAGCCAAAATTCCAGGGGATATACTTGAGTCTTTCCCTCTTTCTTATATCTCATCCATTGCCAACTCCTATTGGTTCTACAACCGTAATATATTCCATATGTTTCAAAGTATCTTCATCTTTGTCTCTACCATCCTAGAAAAGTTACCATGACTTCAACATCTGAATTATAGCAATAGTATTCTAGCTCTTGTTTTTTTAAACTTTCTATTTCATTCATTTTATTTTTGAGGTATAATTTATTTTCAAACCCTGTAATTCACCCATTGTCAGTGTGCATACAATGATCAAACTTGTATGGACAGTTCTGCAACTATTACCCCAAAGCACTTTTAAATCTTTCATTGCCTGAAAATATTTCCTTATGCCAATTTGAAGTCAACCCTAGTGGACCCAACTCCAGCTGCAGGAAACTACTGATATTCTTTCTTTTTTATTGTTTTCCCTTTACTGGAAATGGCATATAAGTGGAATCATACAACATGTAGTCTTTATTTTTCTGGCTCCTTCAATTAACATGATGTTCTGAGGTTCATCCGTGTTGGTGAATGTATGTATATTCTGGTTCCTTTCAATTGGATGGTTTCCAGCATATGAATAATACCAGTATGAATAATAATGCTACAACTATTAGCACATACATATTTGTGTGGGCATATATTTTCATTTCATTTCTTTTGGGTACATACCTAAGGAAGGAATTCCTGGTATGTGGTTTTGTCTAATTTTGTCTAATTTTGAAGAAAATATCAAACTGTTTCCAGAGTGGCTGAACCATTTTGCATTCACACTGACTATGTAATGAAGTATCCAATTTCTTTACATTCTTACCAAAATTTGTGTTTTTAGATTGATGGATGTGTAATAGCACCTCCTCATGGGATTAATTTGAATTTCCCTGATAACTAATGATGTTAAGCATCTTTTCATGTGATTACTAGCCATGGTAGATCTTCTTTGAGGAAATACCTATTCAAATATTTTATTTATTTATGTTGGGTTGTTTGTCTTAATATTTGGTTGCAAGAGTTCTTTATAAATTCTGAACAAAAGTTCTTTATCAGAAACATGATTTGCATACATGTCCTCATAGTTTGTAGTATGCCTTGGCATTGTCTTCACAGTGTTTTTTGTTTTTGTTTTTTATTTAGAATCTAATTCTTAATATGTCTATAAAGTCAAATTCATCATTTAATTCTCTTATGGATTGTGCTTTTAGCATTATATGTAAGAAAATGTTGCCTAACCTACCAAATAAAACAAGATTATCTCCTGTTTTCTTTTAAATGCTCTTTAATTTTAGGTTTTACATTTTAGGTCTATGACAAATTTTGAGTTAATTTTGTGTATGATGAGAATTAAAGGCTAAAGTAACTTGCTAATTCCATTTGGGTATCCAACATTCCAAGCACCATTTGTGGGAGACTCTTCTTTCCCCCACTGAATTGACTTGGTGCCTTTGTTGTATAGTTTTATGCCATCACTGCTTTGTTTTGATCACAGTAATGTCATAGGAAATTTTGTAATGACATAGTTTACATCTTTCAACTTTGTTTAACTTTTTAAAAAATTTTCAGATATTCTAGCTTCTTTGCATTCCTTAGTAAAATTTAAAAACAATTTCTCAATTTCTGCAAAAATATCTGAGATTTTGATGGGAATTACATGAAATCTATAGTTCAGTTAGGGAAAACTGCCATCTTAACAATATTGAGCCTTCAAATTGATGAACATGGGTATACTCTCAATTTATTTAGATGTTCAGTTTCCCTCAGCAATGTATTTTAAAATTGAGTACAGCAGTCTTGTACTTCTTTTAAGTTTTTCTTCTGTTTTATTTTTTGTTGCTTTTGGGAATGAAATTGTTTTCTTAATTTTATTTTGTATTGTCCATTACTAGTATACAAAATGCAATTGTTTTTATATTCTAGTACTGAACTTGTGGCCTTAACTAAATTTGATGATTCATTCCTCTTTTGTTGTTTTCAGTCTTGGGTTTTCATCAATTTGACGATGATACATCTTAGTGCTATTGTCTTTTTATTTATTCTAATTTAGGTTTCTTGAGCTTTGTGGATCTGTATATTAACCGATTTTGCTATTCTTAAATGTATTTTTTCATGCTATGTTTTCAAATATTGACTCTGTCACTTTTCTCTCACATTCTGGAATACTCATTACTTATATGTTAGTATGTTAGATATAGTCCCACAAACATAAGCTGCTCTCTATATTACTCTTTACATATTTTGGATTTGATACTTTTTGATTTATGTATCCTCAAGTTCTCTCTTTTTTTTCTGCTTTCTCTAATCTGTTGAGCCCATGTACCTTTTTATTTTTCATTTTAGTTGTAATTTTCAGTTTCTAAATTTCCATTTGGTTCTTTTTATAGTTTCTTTTGGATGTTCCCTATTTATTAAACATTATCATCATATTCATTTTAATTGTTTGAACATAGTTTTATTTAATTCTTTGTACTCATTTAAAATATATTTGAATTATTTGTTGGTTAAAAGCAACATATGGGCCTGCTCAGAGTCAGATTCTATTGAGAGCTGTTTTTCTTAACTATGGGTCATGCTTTCTTGTTTCTTTGAAAATCTCTTAAATTTATATTGAAAACTGGATATTTTAAATATTATATCATAGAAATGCTGAATTCTTAATTGTATTTCAGAAGATTGTTGTGTTTTGGATTTTTTCATTTGCATCTTTTAGTAACTTTCCTGAAGTAAATCCTGAGATTTGTCCCCCCACAATAAATCTTCCCTAAAAGTAAAACCCATTGATGTGTCTTCTCAGATTTTAATTTTCTTTTATTATTTAGCCTGGCTCCCTAGGATTCACTCATGTGTCTGCATTGCTTTGTGGTGTGTAAATAATTTTAGTAATGTTTGTAGTGAAATCCCTGAGCCTGAAAGGCTGCTGCTGATTGTATTTTTGGGGGAATACATTTAAGATTCAGCCAGTTCTCAAATCTCCCTATGCTCCCATATTAAACCTGACTTTCTTTTGTACAGTTTCTCAGAAAGCCACAGATGCATGGAAAACTTACTTATCCCTTCTGTAATTCTAATTTCCAGATTTTCCCGGTTAACTTTCTCAATGAACCCTGCTTGCAAACTCAGGCTCCCACAATTATGGGTTTCCTGTTCATTTCATACCCAAGTTTGTCAAATTTAGCTGTACATTTTTTTCCCTTTTTTTCCCCCTTAGAATTAGGTCATCACTCTCTGGTAGCACAGCTATTATTTTTTCAGCCAGCCCTAAGCTGGTAAAGCTAATCGTGGCTTTTGCAGGCGAGAATGTGGCAGATGCTAGCTGTTCTTTTGAACCAATAGCCATTTTTTCAAAAACTAATGTTTCTCAATTTGCTTTCTGGCTTTGGTCAATTTCCAGAGGCTGAAATGGTTGTAGGACTGTTGTGGTTTAGGCAGAGAGATATTACCAACCTTCTCTCTCTGAAATAGACAAGAGTACCCTTTTGTAGCTACTCTTCATGCTTTAGAGTTTTTATATTGAAAAGGAACAAAGAAATGAGAAAAATACTGGTGGGACACTCTTTTTATTTTTTGATGGACAGAAGGACAACATATTTGATCCCATATAAATAATCAGCTAGAATGTAAATACTTTATGATAAGGAAGTGATAAAAATAATTTCTGAAGTGATGTTCCTGAGGTGACCACAGGAGACAAATTAAAATGGAAGAATTGGTTTAATAAAGGACCACGAATATTTCCTCTAATTTGTATGCAGTAACAGGAAACTCAGCTTATACTGAACAACTATTAGTAGGTGGATAGATGTGGTGTGGGACTCTGGATATTTTGTTCCGAAGGTTTTCATCTTCTTAATGAACTAGAAAACAAAGTTGTCAATCAAAAATAAAGATTTGATTATGGTTTTTGGTGTTTGAAGAGAAAGGGCTGGTGTAAACTAGTCATCTAAAGAAATAGGGGAAGAGTCACAAAGTATGATTTTCCAGAAGTATTGAAGGAGTATTTTAGATCTTTAGAAATAAATTTAAAGTAAGAATAGTCAACACAGCTGAATGATTTTCCTCTAGGCATTTTAGGAGATTTGAAGGAGATGAATAGCTGGATTTAATCAGTAGACATTTTGATAATAGCAAACAAATGAATGTTGATTAAATGAGAGGTTAAGTAACTTTCCCTAAGATCATACACTAAAAAATTAAAACTGTGATTTAAACCAAGGTGTTACAGTCTCCACAGCCTTTATTCTTTCTATTGAACTTAGCCATTTTAGATATGGAGAGGCAGGCTCTGGAGAGAATAGAACTCCAGTTAATAGGAAATCTTGATTGTTAGAATAAATCTGGGAATATTTCTGGAAGAGATCAGGCTAGAGATAGGTGTAAATTTCTGCAGATATAGATGAGGCAAGTTCTGATGTCCTTAGAGGAACCTAAGCCAGCACAAGGTTTTCACCAAACACTTTGTATGTGCTAAGTTTTGTCCTGTACAATACTGAAAAGTGATAACAGAATGTCAAGTACCCTCACAAATCTAGAAACTCCTTGAGGTTAAATACCTTGTCTTTTAAACTCTTTGCACTTTATGACTGTGGGTGCTTAAAGGCAGTTTAAAAAATATTTATAAACAAACCAGATATAGAATCAGAGAAAACTATAAATACACAGAAAGATCATAGATTTCTGGACATATTCACAAACATTTGTTCAAAATATAAACTTATAAGGCAGTAGGCCTTCATGGGTAGTTATAATATGCAGTGGACAAGAAATGGGTTTAACAATTACAACCATCTGCCCTTTACCCCCTATTATGCTTGAAAAACTAAAAGTATCAATGTAAGAATTGTTAACACCTGGCTTTTGTTTTCTGCTGTTATAAAGTGAATATGCCTTTGTGAAGGATAGTAAATGAACTCAAAAGGGGCATAAAGAGATGGTAGAAAGAGTCTTTGGACAATTTAGGAAATGATAGCCTTATGGAATAATAAATTATTCCTATAATTTTAGAAGCTACATCAATGATAAAAATGTATTATAGAAAAATATATTTTAACAAATGAAATAAATTATATTTGATAGATTGGAATAACAACCCAGGAAACTAAAGTTCAACAAACTTAAAAAAATAAAACAGACTGTGTATTCCTGATAGAAAATTCCGGGCAACACTTCTTTCCCTCTGATGATAACAGTAGACTCCAGCCCTATTTCATAGCAAATTAAAACACTATGTCATCTTTAAGACAGAGACTGGTTTTGAAGTCAGAAGCCTTGGACTGAGATAGGACTAGGACCCTGTGGTTTATGTAGTAGTGACTTAATATGAGGCCTAAAAAGAGGTAAATTACAATGTGTATGTGTACACAGGATTTTAAATAATGGTTTAGGTGAAGAAGTAGATCCCTTTCCCTTCTTCAAAGCTGGATGGGAGGATACAAATAAAAATCAGAATGAAAGAAAATTTGAGATGAAGAAGAAGAAAGAAAGAACAACGTGATAGATGAGAGAAAAGTTTGGTATTCTTAGGGAAATCCAGGATGGAATAGGTCAGGTAGCACTCCATAAACCACTCAAGGGACTTGTCCAGAGGAGTTGAGAAATCCTTGGAGGATCATGATGGCTCCAGAAACCACCAGAGGTTTGAGAAGTCTTTATAAGCACTCAGTACAATAGTCTCAGGGAAGGAAAGAGACCAAGTTAATTTTGAACTTGAAACAGGTAATACATCAGTCTTACAATTGCTTAAATGCCTTCTACATAGCAAGCTTTGTGTTGGATAATTTATGCACCTTATTTCTTTGAATCTTCATAGAAATATTAGTGAGGAAGATGAATAACAGACTAGAAAATTCTATACAGTGTCATGGGGTGGTGAAAAGCAAAGAAAAAATGTAAGGAAAGAGTATAATGTAAGTGTTGTTATTAGGAGTAAAAGAAGAAATATACTACATTCTCCATAGAACATGGAGAGCTATGAAATAAAGAGGGGGTAGAAGAATAAATAGGAACTGAATTGGAAGAAGGAGAGAACTAAAAGTTTTAGGAAGATGGGAAAGAAAATCCAGATAGAATGAGAGTAGGAGAAAAGAGAAAAAGGGTAAAATATGTTCAGATTAGAAAAAAAGTAAAATAAAAGCCAGTCAAAGGCTGTAAGAACAGTGCTTCAGCAGTCTCTGGGGGCTTATTTGGAAAATATCAGATTTTTCACAAGATCTTCCCAAGAAAAACCTCTAACAGGGATACACCAACTGACTCTTTCCAAGTGAAAGCTATCATAATTATTTGTACTGAGGGGTCAACAAGCCCAAACAAGAAAAGGATTCTCACTTAAGATGTAAAGTATAATAAAGCCTGTTCCTCAAAGTGTGGCCAGAGGAATGGTCAGGCAGCACAGAGTGCTTTATTTGGATCTGGGAATGAAGATTTTTAGGAGAAAGGTCTGTAAGATACAATGCACCCTTTGTAAGTGAGCTGTTCTACGTTCAAGGATCTCTCCCTGTGTAAGAGATGAGACTCTGCAAATAAATTCTTTGAAGTCATGTTTACCAAACAGCAAACACTATTCTAAAGCAGAAGAAACCGGTCACAAAATAGGCAGGGAAACTCACCTGGTCTTGTGCATCATTTCTTGGCCTCTTTATGAGCTCAGTATTTCCCATATACCAACTCTCAAAAACTTTTTTTCTATTCTCACAACACGATCACAAAGACGTGATATAACCTCTCAAAGGTTCCCTATTTATGTTTCCCTCTCCCATCCTGTGCCCTTTTCGGCAAAGAGATTATTACTTTGATGATTTTCAGCTCACACGCAGTAGATCAGCGAGGAGTTTGAGGGTTGCAAGATTCCCGGAAAGAAGAATGTATTTAGTTAGCCTTATTCATTTGTTCATTGTTTCATTCACTCAGGTAATGCATAAGGAGAACTTAGTAATGCTTAGCATATGCTCAGTGATGTGATGAATAAGAAAAGTAGTCCTTTTCTTCTAGGAGTTTAACTTCTAGTAGGAAAGAGAAACAGTAAACAAGTACTTAGGCAGTGTTTAATGAACTGTGCTCCCTTATGAGAAGGAAAAGCAAGAATGTGAAGATAGCATTCCAGGGAGGCTTAAACAATTATGGGCATCTGGAGGAGGCTGACTTGGGAAGGATAGAAAGGTTTTATTAGGCAAAGAGGAACTTTACCAGGGGTGAGGAGAGCATAAGGCAGTGGGAACAACATATGTGGAAACCCTGCATCAGGAAATAGTTGAGTGAGATTCAAGAACTTAAAGTCTGCAAGTTTGTCTGGATTCAACAGACCAAAAGGGAGAGCAAGTGGTGTGAGTTGGTGCTAGAGAGGCAGGTAGGTACTGAATCATGCAAGACCTTGAAAGTTAAGATAAGGATTTAAGACTCTGCTCTAATTACAATAGAAACCCTTAAAGGACCTTAGGCTTTGGACAAGGGAATCAGATTTCTATTTTAAAAAAATAATTAAACAATTTACTCTGACTTCAAAATTAAGAGTGTTTTAGAAGGGGTCGCTAGTGGCTACAGGAAGATATTCTGAAGCCATCAAAGGAGTGTAGACCAGAACAAATGAGTTGTGCTGTTTATTGGGCTATAGGGATGGAAGAAAGGGGACACATTTTTCAAATATTTTGGAGGTAAATTTGGGAATTGATTTAATGTTGCCTTGATGAGGAGGAGGTTTGAAGAATGACTTCCCAGTTTCTGGTATGTCAGGGAGGGCCTCAGAATAAAAGCCCTGTGAGTAGCTACCTTCTCATACCTTACATGTGATTGTTTCCAGGCTAATAACCTTTATTTTGTGCTTCTTCCTGCTTTAAAATGAATTTGTGAAAATTCATAAATTATTGAAATCTGTAAATATGAAATGCAAATTATTTGAAAAATATTAACCTCTAATATGACTATTTGCACATGTAAGCCATTATAAATACAGCAGAATAGATGCCTCTAGGCATGTGGGAGAATCTATATACACATATACATCCACACACACGTGTGGATTTGTGCTGGTGTGGATTTTTGACATTAGTGGAATTGTGTAGTGTAGTTATGTGTGCTGTGATGATATTGTGAGTTCGGTGGCTTTCAATTCTTTAGCTAAATATTTTGTACCATTAAGGCCCTCAGTGTGGCTGCCTCTTTTTTGTCAGACCTTGAGAACTGCTAGAACACACTAAACGCTGGATGTTGAATCTTCTCTCCTTTTTTCAAATGAACTAATAAATCATCAGGAAGAAAATTTATCTCAGGTGATTCCCTGGGAAACAAAAAGCCAAACTGATAGAAAAATTATCTAGACCTTGTTTTTAACATATTCTCTCTGCTGTTCTCCTTATGCATTCATTGAGCCATTTGATGGTCTTCTGTGAGAATATATTTTCAATTCAGGAGCTGGGAGCTGAGTGAGAGAGCCCTGCCTTACCCAATATGGAGGACACTGTGATGAACTCTAATGCATCACATGCCAACCACCATAGTTTCATTCTGACAGGTATCCCGGGGATGCCAGGCAAGAACCTATGGATGGCCTTTCCCCTGGGCCTCCTCTACACACTAACTCTGCTGGGAAATGGCACCATCTTGGCTGTCATTAAGGAGGATCCAAGTCTCCACGAGCCAATGTACTACTTCCTCTGTATATTGGCTCTGACTGATGTTAGTCTCTCCGTGTCCACCTTGCCATCCATGCTCAGCATCTTTTGGTTTAATGTCCCTCAGATTACTTTTGATGCGTGCATCACACAGATGTTCTTCATTCATGGATTTGGAGTAGTAGAATCAGGAGTGCTAGTGTCCATGGCCTTTGACAGATTTGTAGCCATTCGAGACCCACTACGCTATGCTTCCATCCTCTCTCATGGCATCATCGGCAAGATTGGAATAGCTGTCCTCACCCGGGCAGTCTGTGTGGTCTTCCCCGTGCCCTTCCTTATAAAGCGCTTACCCTTCTGTCATTCCAACGTTCTGTCTCATTCATACTGCCTCCACCAAGATGCAATGCGGCTAGCCTGTGCCAGCACCCGTGTCAATAGCCTCTATGGCCTCATCATCGTCATCTTCACTTTAGGGCTGGATGCCCTTACCATTCTCTTTTCTTATGTGCTCATCCTGAAGACTGTGCTGAGCATTGCCTCCAGAGCTGAAAGGCTCAAAGCCCTCAACACCTGCCTCTCTCACGTCTGTGCGGTGCTCCTTTTCTATGTTCCTCTCATTGGTGTAACCATGATTCACAGATTTGGGAAGCATCTATCGCCAGTAGTGCACACACTCATGGCCAATATTTACCTGCTGCTTCCCCCTGTGCTAAACCCTATTGTCTATAGTGTAAAGACCACACAGATACGAAGACGGATCATCCAAGTGTTCCAGAGGAGAAAGAGCAGGGCCTAATGGTGTGGAATCACATGTGAGATGCAGATAAGTAGGAGGTGAGAGATTTAATATTTCCATTTTCAGCAGTTACAACGCAGTCAAATTATCTGGTAAACTGTAAGTGTGGGATCAGTTTTGTGTATAAAGGTACAATGCAGGCCATTCTTATTCCGTAGATAGTCTTTAATTGGGGTGGATGCATTTTATATTGGGTGTCATACTTTTTCTTTGAAATTGAAGAAAAACATCACTGATGACATAAATTGCTCCCTGTGGATCCAGATAACACTTACAATATTTATCCATATAATGTTAAGCAATATTTTTCTTTATCAAGTAAATAGCAATTAAAAAGAATTCAGTGACCTATGGCACTGCTAAAGGGCTGGATCTCTGAGGTAATTTTTTTTTCTTAAAATGGAGCAGAGAAAACTCTTAGGGGATCAAATAATATTTATCTTTTTATGTTTAGGTGTTTTTAGGGTGAAAGGTTCCTATGAGGAAATTAAAGCAGACACATTTGTGGTTATTTTTATTTATTTTTTTTTACTTTTGCTCTATTTGGTATCACTTCTTTATCAATTTATAACAGTTCTACTTTTATGCCACATACTTAGTAGAATAACAGGTGCTCAGTCTTTGCTTTTTATGACCTAGAATGAATGAAGTCTATTTTAGAGGAATTAGTAAAACTTTACCCAGTAAAATTTCTGCTGGACTTTGTGTGAGGACAAGTGAAAGTTTTCAGCACTAAAAAATTTAATTTTTTTTAGTTTTGTTTTGCCTGGAAAGAATGCAAATGTGCATGTTTGTGAGGGTTTAAGGTACAATTTTAGATCAGACAAGGCCTCACTTAGATGCTATCTCAGTGGAGAACACAAATGCCAGAAGTACACATTAAAATCGATTGGTCCACAAGAAGAAAGTGATAGACCTCTTGCTTTTAAGTTTCATCTCATCCTTCAAAAATATTTCTTTTTCTTTAGGTGTTACAGTGTACATAATATATTAAGACAGTAATACATGTGTACAATTTTTGAATGAATAAAATATAAATATACTAAGATGTATCCTTTTCTTATACAGATGCATAGTAAAAAAAAGGTGAGAACCATCTAGACTAAAGATAAAAATCCACCGTGGAATATATTTACAATGTTCAGTACAGTGATAACAGAGGTGATTAGCTGAGGGTGCCCTTTGAATGCCCTACCCTCTGATGTGGCTAAATTTTCTCCCCCAACAATCTACTTACTGACTCAACATCATTATCACACAATCCCTATGTTTTCCGTGGCTCAGATCTCTTTTTTAATTAGCAAATCAAATAGTTTCCCCTTAATGCTCCTTCATTGATTTCTCTTAGGTAAATTGCATATATTAGCAGTCTCCTAATCTTTCTGCTAGTTTCATGTCACTTTGCCACATCTCCTACTTCTACCTTCTTTTTCCTCCCTTGCCTTTACTTCTTCCTGCCACACACAATGTGAATAGTTCTTCATGTTTTCTTCTTGCCACTTTGTTACCTCAGTGATTCTCTTCATCCAAGATGTCATCCATGCTAACGACTTTAAAATACAGCCCACATGGATCTCTCCCCTTCTCCTTGTCTCTCTCTCTCTCTCAGGCTCTCGCTCTCTCTTTCTCACTCAATATTTAATTCCTCATATTTAACTGCCTTTGCATAACCTTGGTCTGGAGTGTTTATAAAACCCATTTACCACACATTCAGATTTATGCTTTGCTTTTTCCCTCAGTAATTACATTTCATATCTATCTTTAAAGGGACAGATATTCTCCACTCATACAACATCCAAAAGCATACTGACACATATCCAATCAGAAACCAAACACTTGAATCTGCCTTTGATTTGTCTATGGCATCCATGTCCATGCTTTCACTCTAGTTTAGTATTCTTGCAAGAAATATGGCACCTTTTTACCCCAGAATTATGGGGATGTGTTGGGAATAGGGAAAAAACTTTTCACCCAGGGGAAGAAAACAGTCAGTATAGGAGACAAAGTACATGCTGAAAACAAGAGCCTCAGAAATGCTATTGACATCAAACACATAACCAAGTTTATTGCTTGTTGATGAAGGATCTAGCAGATGAAGTATGCCTGTTCAAAAAAGTATGGGGCTAACTGATTTACCTATCCTAATGTAGGAATGTTGACACAAGCATCTAGGCTGCTAAGTTCATATCCTAGTTTAATTGAGCTGTAAACATGTCATAGCCATAAATTGTCATGTGTTCAACACTTGTCAACAGTTTAAAGGACACAATTCAAAAGCTATCTTCAGACATGAACAATTAACAGAAATAACATGATATAAATTTGGAAACAAATGATGAACAAACTGATCCATGACTACTGATAATTGATCTGTGGATATTGATTTTTGTGTTTTATATAAATGCAAAAAACAAAACAAAACCACCAAAATTTTATTCTTGGGCAAAAACATACTTTGTTCATAGGCAAGAGACAAACATGGAGATTACTTTTAAATTTCCCTGCCTCACAAAGATTCTGGCATGATTGGTTTAATTTTCAGTTTTGGAACAAAATTTTTCTTCCTCATATTCTAACACTTCAAGATTGCTGGGAAGACCCCATGTCAGGAGAATGGAGCTGGGAGGGAGGAAGGTAATAGGGAAGCTGGGTTTGAAGACAAGACTGTAAAAAGAGAGAGGATGAAAAATCTTTTGGAAGCGGCTGTGTGAAGACAACTAGGGAAACAAAAGAATGCTCAAAGAGGGTTTCATGAAGTATTACGTTTTGCTAGGTAAAACCCCTCTATCACTTTTCAAAGAAATTGTGTTAAAAATTCAAGAATGTGAGTCAGAGATTTAGCTTAACATGGGAAACTGGCCAATGGTATTCTTGATTCGTAAAGATAATAGTACATAGTCTTTAACCTAGATCTCATCTCTTCAAGGTCTCCTTCTCTCGCTCTAAAAGCATTAGCTTTAAAAACAATGTTAAAAAATAAGTAAATCCCCTCTATTCTCTACCTTATCTGCCGCTTTCTCTTCTTCTATTAACATCTCCATTTTTAGTGTCCACTTTATCACCTGTCAAACACTGCACTCACAACAGTATGGAAATTATTTAGTATGCAATAAAGAGCAGCTTTCAATCTCTTTTATTCACTGGTACCAGTAGTCACCCCCACTAGAATATTAACCATAATGCTCTGACTAATATACCCCAAGACTTCCTGTCTGCCAATGTATATATAATTTTGAAGGGTTCCTTATTTTACTTGACCTGTTGCTGTAGTTAACCAACTAACAGCCCTCTCTTCCTTAAAACTTTCTCCTTTCTTCATTGCTGAAATATCACTAATCCTAGTTTTCTTCTTACATCTGGAATATTAATCTTCAGTTTTTATAAGCAGTTCTTCCTAATTTTAAAAATGTAATTCCATGAAATTCAGGACATTGAATTATCCTTTTTTCACTCTGTCTCTATTTTCATCTATTCACTGGTTAAATGACTGTCTGTATTCTGTGAACTCTCAAATTATTTCCAGGCTTGGAAAAATCTGAGAGGATTGTATGGTAGCCCATGACAAACTCTGGGATCTGTCCTGTAACTACTTGTTGAAGGGTGTTTTGAAAACTATCGCTTTTTTATTTCTTTGCTTTGTATATATGCTATACTATACGATGAAAAAAGTTAAAAAATTATATCCAGGCTATACTCCTTTTTTGAGGTTTAAATCAATTTCTACATTGAACCAAAGCACTTGAATGTTTCAAAAGTTCCTCAAATTTAGTGTATCCAATACTGATCACAATATCTTCCTCCGAACAAATATGTATATAAGTCTTTAGATGATCACAACCTCAAATGTCAGGGCAATTGGAGCCTTCAAGTTGTCCTACTTGAAGCCTCATAGAGCAGAAATGATTTATTTCCCTCAATTCCTGTCCAATTGCAGATTAATGAGCAAAATGAATGGTTTTTGTTATCTTCAAACCACTACTTTTTAAAAACATTTTTATTGTGAAATACAACACATATGCAGAAAGTGATAAATTTCAAAGTGCAGTTTAACAAGTAGTTATAGAACAAATTTCAAACTAAACTATGTGTTACAGATCAACACGAGGTGTCAACATTGGAATAAAGGAATGCAATTTGTTGATGTTCTTGAAGAGACTGATACTTCTAGGTTTGGGGCTTATCTGGCATAAGAGCCATCTGGAGGGTTTAGGTTTCTGAAAAAATAAACTTAATAAGTAAAAATTTTACAGAGTCTTTGATAGAGCCCTGGTCATTTAAGATTTTCGAGGAGAAGTGTGTACGATAACCTCTACAATGACCTCTCAACACTATTTGAAATGTCTTAGCCACTGAAACTTTATTTTGTTGCATTTCTTTTTCCCCCTTTTAATCAAGAAGGCTTTGTCAATCCCCCAATACCAGGGCCAGGCTCATCGCTAGGCGTCATCCCGCATTGCCAGGGAAACTTACACTTCTGTAACTTATGTCCCACGTAGGGGGAAGGGTATTGAATTATCTATTTGCTTAGATAGATAGAGGCCATATCTGAGCCACAAAAGAGTTTCTCTGGGGGTGATTCTTAGGCGTAATTATAAGTAGGCTTAGCTTCGCCATTCCACACATAAATTTCACAAGAGCAAGCCTCAAGATTGAGGATGTGGTTATTATATTGGGGGTCTCTAAAGCTTTAGAGAATATCAGGAATTTCCAGGTGGGGAAGTTTAATAGTTCAATATTTATGTGTGATTGTTTTTTTTATTTTCTGCTCACAATACTCTGGAATGTATCAGGTTTAACATTAAGCTACACAGGAAAACAAGATCTCATCCCCTATTCTAAGCTCCACATAGTTAGGTTGTTTAAATAAAGTAGCCAGACAGGTTAAGTTAGTGTGCTATGGAAAATTTAAATTTTGGACAAAATAAACATCTCTTCCTTTGGTCTCACACAGATATTTAAGTTTTAAAATATAGACAATATCATCCTTTACCCTGCATTCTAATTAACCTAAGTCCCAACCAGATCAACTTCATTGATATCTCTAATTGAAGTCTGATCTCTTTTTCAGCTTTTTTAACAGTTGCTGTAAAGAGTAATACTGACTTTAGGGCTGCTTAACTCCAACTCTGATTCTTAGGTGACACACAGGTAACCAAAGTTCCAGAAATAATATACTTTTATTTTTCCAATCTTATATGCAAGATCATGTGCTTCAGTGTCACTGCAATTTCAAGTTCTATAAAACTTTCCAAACACTGTCCTTTTCTGTACTTGCTTCATGACAGATACTTTACAGTCTCCAGACAAACACTGATACAATAGCACTGCACTAAATCATGCGCTTCTTTAGTTTTTCTCCCTGATTTATCTTTTGGAATTGAAATATTACCATTGATAGCTACTAGATTTTAATTCTTCATTGAAAAGATTTTGTGTAGCTCTTCTTTTCTCATGGTAGCAGGGTCAGGACACTGAGGATAAGTGGGAGAGGGTACAAAAGAGACAGGTCAGCATGGACTTCAGAGTTAGAGTGATGATGTGATTTCAAATTGCAACTGTGGGTACTTACTTTGGGTGTGAACCTAATCAAATTGCAAAAATCTTCTGGGCCTCAGCATGTTTGGTTTTCAATTGAGGATAATAATACTGTTACTGAAACAAAATGTTTTGAAATTTTACTATTTGAGGCTCTGCAAATTTTGCAGATTAAAATATTTAGCTTTAAATAAATTGGATACCTTGCCCCAGATTACACAGATTAATAGGTGGTACAGCCAGGATTTAAAACCAGGGATGTATGACACCTAAGCCTTGCCTTCAACATTCTCCCTCAAGGAGTTAATTCTAAGAGTAATAGGACAATATTTAAAATGCTGGACTTTGTGCAGCTATTACTGCAACTGTTCTTGCTGCTACTACTGGAACTGTCATCATCTTCAGATTTAAAGAGAAAAAGCGAAGAAGGCAGAAAGAGAATGTAGTGAAATATACAAAGTCCTTCACTACTACACTTTTCAGCCTTTATGTAGTTAGGGTGCCAAAGGCTACAGCTGTGAAAAGCATTTCTATTTGTCTCAAAATTGTGGGTATCTATTTGCAATAGCTTAAATTTTAATCACACCTCATATGGATGAAAACATTGAAGTCCTCAAAGAAAACTCTTGAGGATGTTGGTCACTGTGCATGTCTCTAGAATCTTTTCTGCCACTGCTGGGGGAAGCAGCTCTAGGACTATCCTCTTAACAGCAATAGAAAAGCTCTGGGGTTGCACTCCCTACTTCTACACTTGGGCTGTGATAACGTTGGCAAACTCTTAAGAAGTAAGAAAGCTCAATTCTCCCCGAAAATTACAGAAGATTTAAATGATATTTTATACTTATATTTTATTAAATATTTGCAATGGTATTTTGTTTCTTATGGAAATAAAAATAATTATGAAGTTTTTTTTATAAACCTACCTAATATTAATTCAGTAATGCCTCGTGTACACTAAAGTACTGTTTATATGGACAACAGTTTTCAAATGAAAATGCCATTGTTTAATACATAATACCTATCTGAATTAATCTGACCTAGGCTATCCTCTAACCTAACAAACTTCTAAAATAGTACTGGTTTTAGTAATAGCTAATGACACTTTGCACCCAAGCTGCAAAGAATCAAATATGCTAGATTTTAATATCCAAACTGTAAATATTTTAGCAAAGGTACTTCTGACCACATAAAGGGTTACAGGTAGCTCAGTGTACACATATACCTTTGTTCTTTCTACTTCCTATGCTTGTTATCCATAATAATGCCTAAATACCAAGTGTAAGTGTTTTCTCCATCTCTTTGCCTGATCCATCGTATCTATCTCCCATGATATAGATGGTGTCCAAAATGCTCCAGGAAATCTACCTGGCTGAGTCTGGGCCAGCAAATCAATTGTTTTATCCTTGATGTATTTTTCTAGAAATAGTGCAGAATACTCTCCATCAAAGACGTGTTGTAATGATTAAATGAAATAACATATAAAAGGTGCTGACACTGTGACTTTTTCTTTGTAGATCGTATGTAAATACACATTCTCTTATTCATTTATCTAAAATATTCGTGAATACTTGTTATAAATTGAACAATAAATTATTCAATTTAATTTCATTATAATACTGGATGCCAAGTGATATTGTTTTGATTTTTTTAATAAAAATGGGGGTAAAAAAGAGTAACAGAATTTCTAGTACCACACAACTCTCACATGGAAGAGTAAAAACTAACCCTCCAATCTTCTGATCCCAAGTTATACAACACAGTGGACTTCTGTAATTTGTATACACTGATAGCCTTGATCTTAATATTTATTTATTTTTTCTGATTCATATTTCATTTTAATAATGTACTTTCCCCTGGTGTTTTGCTATTTAATGAGAACTGTTCTTTACTTCCTGCTAAGCCAATGGAGGCCACTCCTAACTCTTAAACTGCATGATATTAAATTCAAGTAATTTAATAAGCTTTAATGTTAAAGGCATAAAACTCATGGCCTAATTATATTCAAAGGGATTATTCTGGAAAGGAATCGGTATATAACAGTTGGAGGCAGAGATACTACTAAGCCAGAAATGTGGAGCCACAGGATCATACATTGAGCAGTTTTATAAATATCACTCTTCCATTCTGTGAACAGGGGTTTCTTTCTTTTCCCAATTCAAATCACACATAAAATGTGAAAAAAAAATTTAAACCTTTACTTCAGACAGTCATACCTGAGCTTTTACATAACAGATTCTTCCACTCCCCAAATGGTCGACCTAACTTTCTGCAATGATCTTTCTTTGAGCAAATATCTGGATGATCTTCCTTCGAATCTCCTTGGTCTTCACTGTATAGACTATGGGGTTCAGCACAGGTGGCACAAGAAGATAGGCATATGACATGAGGGCATGAGTCAGTGGTGAAAGGTGCTTTCCAAAGCGATGAATGACAGACACTCCGATGAGGGGTACATAGAAGATGAGTACAGCCCAGATGTGTGAAACACAAGTGTTGAGTGCCTTCAGCCGTCCCTCCCTTGAGGCAATAGCCATTACTGTTTGTAGTATGAGCACATAGGAGAGGAGAATGGAGAGGGAGTCAGAACCCTTGGTGCAGATGACTGCGATAAGGCCATAGAGACTGTTGACACGGGTGCTGGCACAGGCAAGACGCATCACATCTTGGTGGAGGCAGAAGGAGTGGGAGAGGATGTTGGAACCATAGAAGGGGAGCCGCTTGAGGAGGAAAGGCACAGGGAAGACCACACAGACTGCCCTTGTCAAAATGACTGCTCCAGTTCTGCAGACCACACCATTGGTTAGGATGGAGCTATACCTGAGGGGACTCTGGATTGCCACAACCCGGTCAAAGGCCATGGCCACCAGCACGCCAGACTCAATAGCTGAGAAGGTGTGAATGAAGTACATCTGAGCAAGGCAGGCATCAAATGTGATGTACTTGTAGTTAAACCAAAATATGCCTAGCATGGAGGGCAAAGTACAAAGGGCAAGTCCCATATCTGCTAATGCTAGCATACACAGAAAGTAGTACATGGGGATGTGCAGGGAAGACTC
The DNA here is from genome assembly GCF_023851605.1 of Tamandua tetradactyla. NCBI lineage: Eukaryota > Metazoa > Chordata > Mammalia > Pilosa > Myrmecophagidae > Tamandua > Tamandua tetradactyla. The sequence goes on along the minus strand of NC_135334.1, from coordinate 76,234,182 downwards.
AGACTTGATGGTAGAGATGATTATGCCATTGCCAAAGAGGGCAATGACATATATAGTCCCCAGGGGGAATGCCATCCAGTAATCCTTTTGCTCCAGCCCTGGAATTCCAGTTAAGACAAAGTAAAGGTGTTGGAAGTGGGAGTGGTTATAATCTGCCATGAAGCCAATATGATGTAGGCATGGGTAGGGAGCTTGTGGGATTGTGGTGGGTGGCTTCCTGAAAATACAGTGCCAGGGTTAGTTAGAATCTGACTTCCCAGGTACTGGAGTCATTTTATTTTCACAAGTGGTTGTGGAGAATGTCAGCAAAGACTGAATCACAGAAAATACTACTCCAGGATATTTCCCATTGAGGAAGTTTCTAATGTCCCAGGGGAATTGACTCACCTAAGTACTAATAAATCATATTCAGTTTAAAGTATATCCTACAGTGCCAATCAATTAGGTAAAATTTCTTCTGCTTCTTCTGTCCTTTTTATCCTCCTTTCCTCCCTCTTTAAAATCAAACTGCTGATTCAGAGTCTGATAACATAGTAACTGAGACAGATTCAATATTAATTGTGAATTGTTTGATTAAACGCAGGGATGCCACTACTACTGATTATAATTCTATGCCCACAAATCTCATGAAGGCAATAGGTCTTATATCTAGGGCAAGGATAGTAATGCCTGGTTAGCATCAAATCAGAGGAAAAGCAAAAAATACTACTGCATAGCCTTGTTGGGAAAAAAAAGTACAAGTAAGTACAATGGGAGCTTATGAGCTCAATTAAAGAAGACAAAGTAAAATTTCCTATCTTGGCCAAGACTCTAACTCCCTGAGAGGGGTCATAAGATTTTGTGGTTTATCAGTAGTATCCAGGACCGAGAAAACTGGTAGAGTCCAAGTCAATCTCCTGAGGATTAGATTCTTAGACCCAAATTTTGCCTTTGAAAGTTCTATCTGATCCTGACCCTCTGCTTTCCATACTGCCACATATTCCTTACAAGGCCATTCCTTCTCCTTTGAAAATATAATGGAATATGTTTTCACATTTTCTTATGAGCCAATGCCATATATATGTGCATAAATTTCTACAACTTTCTAAACATATTTTATATCCATAATTTTATTTATCATAAAGTTCTAAGTGTTTGTAGACCAGATTTTAGCATCCCCATTTAGGAAAAGACAGACTGTAAATTTGTATAGACTAGAGTATAAGTGACTTTATCTGCCCCTTGAGCTCCCACAACCTACATTGCCTCATTATAGATCCTAGATTAAGGGAGAAGATGGAAGATAAAATGGAATTACATATTTTCTCTATGATGTGATTAACAGGAAAAAATAAAATAAGTTTCCATTTGCCATAAAAAGTAAGATCACATCCCAACATTCTAGGACATCTGTGCATAATACAATATGATTGAGATTTACTTTAAAAGGAATTTAGCCTGCCTTCTACTAGGATGTATGACGAACAGGTAGGACATGAAGAAACAGGGTGGGAAAACATCCTGATATTGGAGATTAACTTTTATCACCCCTCACCTGTTGTAGAGATTCACATTCCCTTCTCAAGAGGGAAAATTCCCTACCTCAAATAATTGTAGGATTATAGAATGGAATCAATTTTAAACGTCCAGTGTTTAACCAATATGGAAACACACATGCAGTATTCGATCGGTGATACCTACCCGCTGCTTACAGTTTGCAACTGGGAGCTCCCTACCTTCCAGGGGAATACATTTTCTAGAGAAGTAGATATCTATTCAACTCTTAGAAGAGGACCACCTATTCACTGTGAGCCTAAAAAGGCTGTTCTTACATCTTTCCCTTAAAGCAGGTACAAGTGAGAAAGAGTAAAAGAACAAGATAATCAGGTGCTTGGGTTAGGGATGAGAGATAAAAGGACTCAGAAAGGAGTGGCTGGGAACCAATTAGAAACTTCAATAATGATATTTTAAAATATTCTGTTGATGGGTCAGCTTTTCCTGCTGATTTTGCTCTAAAACTTACCGAGTGGCTGAGAGGAGCCCTAGCTGGAAGACAATTCTTGAGCAGCAAACCGGGCAAAACCATTGCCAGTAGCTCTAGGAGTACTTTTATTTCCATATCTGTTCTAACCCCCCCCCCCCCCTCCACAACCGAACAGACCATGGAGGGTCCCAAAGGTCAACGAACAAGATTATCCTAGGACTATCAGGACCCAGGTCTCTCCAGGGCCTTAATGACACCACTGAGATTCTCATGTCTAGGGAATGAGATAGTATTAAGAAGTCTATTTTAAAAATGCACATCTGTCTCTCTCTCTCTCTCTCTCTCTCTCTCTCTCTCTCTCTCTGTGTGTGTGTGTGTGTGTGTGTGTGTGTGTGTGTGTGTGTGTCTGTAGATGTAGCAGGTTCCCAGAGGCTGGTCTAATCTCAGTCATGGTCTCTCAAGAGCATCTTAGCCTTTCTACAGTTACTATGCACTCAACAAATGAAGGCTGCCATTATTTTTTCTCAAAGCAATAGAAAATGAACAATAAAAATATCTCAAGAAGTAACATTTTACCATTTAAAAAGGATTCTAAAGTTAGAATGCCTCCCTAATGAATGATTTTTTTCCTGGTATTTCATTTGTATTTTTCAGTTACCAGTATCAGGCCAAGAAGTCTATCATGGTTTGTGCAAAAGGAAAGCATGGGGCCCTTCAGATAGTAATTAATCTACACATCACTCAATCAAGAGATCATCAATATTTCACAATATCCAGTTATGACCATCAGATACTACTACTCTCCCTACCTGCCCTCTGAATAATAGCGACAATGACAATACAGAAATAACACCTTGTATTAATTCTGAGCTTTATTAGTTGTATGACTTACCATGTTCATTTCGTACTTTAATATCCTCATAACTTTCCTGTGAAGTGGATATGGTGAGTATTATCATCCTTGTTGTTCAGAAGTACTTATATAATTATAAGAATTAGAGAATAGAAATTATCCATTTAGGATAGAAATAATAGAGCAGGGGTTCCTGAAAGTCTCAAATGTGTTCCGGACTTCCTTGCATCTTGAAAGTCACTGTGGTTAGGTGAGAAAGAAACACTTTTTTATGAATGAGGCTCACATACTTCTCGCTCTTATTCATTTATCATTCAGCTACACCATGGTCAGAGTATAATTCAATATCCATGCATATTTCCCTTTTTATACTGTAGGCTCTTAAGGTGTTGAGTTCCTTAATTCAAATAAAATTTATGTCTTTATCACGTAATCACTCCTTTGACAGTGTTTGAACTGATTAGCTAGAACCATTCAATTTGTAGTATTTTATTCTGTATATTCCACTGCTCATAATAAAGAGGTCATTCTACATCTCCGTCATTCTTTTATTCACATTTCTCTTCCGTCTGACACAGAGAATATCCAGGTAATTGAATCACTATATCTTATTCTAGTCTTTCAACCAACATTGCTTTATTACTTATCTAGATGGATCATTTGTATCTCACGCGTATTTTGATTTCCTTCTATCTTAAATTTCTGTCCTATGCAGCCAGCACAAGTATAAAACTCAACAAATGTTATCTCTTTTTTATTTATAACATCTTAAAAGCTGAAAATAGCTTGAGGAAGCTGCTTATACAATATGTCACATTTTATGACCTGTAAATTTAGAGTATCTGTAGTCAGTTATTTTAATTGCCCTTGGTTGAATACTTTTTTATTCCCATCAAAACTGATCTAAATTTTTATCACATTTCTTAACCCCGCTACTCAATCTCCCCCATTATGTCGCTCTCTACAGAAAAATATTTCCTCTACATATTCATTCAAAACAAATATTGTGCTGATTTAATCTGATCACTCTCAATTGGCTACTTACTGAAATACATCCCAACCCATCTTTTCCTTCCTGAAGTTTGAGTAAAGCTCTCTTCTCAGGCTCAGTAGTAATGCCCCACCCCTACCCCATGTCTTTGACTCCATCTTCTTCATCTTTCTAGCCTCTGCGTTGATAACTAGACATAATTGTATACAGTCAACTCCCATATATAAGCAAATTCCTTCCATATCTTTCCCTCTGATACTGATTCTACCTTGAATTTCAGATAATTATATGGTTTTGCCTGCTGGTCATTAGTATCTCTGTATCACACAGGTTTGTAAAAATCAACATGTACATAATTTTCTTTTTTTTTTTTTTTTTTGGCATGGGCAGGCTCCATGAATTGAACCCGAGTCTCTGGCATGGCAGGCAAGAATTCTGCCACTGTGCCACCATTGCACCACCCTTTATTTTTTTGTACATAATTTTAAAAAGCAACTTTATGCTTTTCATCCTTACACTTTAATTGACTATAACTTTAGCTTTTATATGTCAGTTGATAGTACCACCCATTATTCATACAACATAGGAAATTATAAGTCATCCAATAAACAATGAGGCCCTGACAATTTCACTTCTTAAATATTTCTAATATTGTTCCCTTTCTATCTGTCTCTACTAATGTTATACAATTTCGGGACCTCCATTTACCCTACATGGACTTCTTCAATAACATCTTAACTGGGAATGTACCTTTTTTAATCAAACAAAAATAAATTGTTTTGATTAGTCTTATTTTTCCTGTTCATAATTTCTCTTAACTATGGGTTAGAAATGAAGTTTTTCTTACTTCTTGTCAATTCCCTTGGAGAATATTACTCTAATAATTTCTAGAACTAACCAAATTTGAATTGGACAGGTCTTATAACATCCAGTTAGATTATTTCATTGCCACACAAATTCAATTTTTTTAAGATTGCCTTATGAAAAATCATAATCATGGCCAGCTGAAAATGCATTTGCAAATAATTTGTATGCTTGTATAATACACTTTGTCTGTCTTAAGCAATTTTAGTAACATCAAGATCATTTTTAGCATTCATTAAGCCGTATATTTTTCCCAAAAGATTTTCTTTTTTATTGAATCATCCTTAACTAATTTCTGAGGCATTAAAAAATGGATTACTAGAATTTGTCAAACTCAAGTTGCTTCAATCCATAACCCAGAGCTAGTTCATATTATATGATCAAATTGATCAAAAATGTGTTGTATAAAAATGACAAGGTGGAAAGACAGAAGAAAGGAAAAGGCAAGAAACCAAGAAAGAAAGGTATGGTAGGAAAAATGAGCAATGAAGAGAAGACATAAGATAGATGAGCCCTGAAAGGTAAACTTTAAAGAATGGAAATACCAAATGCTCTTTCGAAGTTTAAAATTTTCATTGCTTTTTAAAATTTACATATGCTGAAATTCAGTTTTTGTCTAGTTCTAGGAGTTCGGACGAATGTATAGAGTCATGTAACCATCACCCTCATCCAAAGACAGAAGAGTTCCATCCATCATCCAAACACATCTCAATTTACCCTTTTCTAGTAAACCAGTCCACCCCTGGTAACCATTTATCTTTTCCATGACCCCATAGTTTTGGACCATCTGGAATGCCATATAAATGTTATTCTATAGCACGTAACCTTTTGAACCAATCTTCTTTCTAGCAAAACGCATTTAAGATTTTATATATGTTTTTGCTGGTAGGTGTTCCATTGTATGGATACACCATGTTTTATTTATCATTTCTGCAATTGAAGGGCTTTTTGTTACTAATAAAGTGCTATAAGCATTGATGTACAGGTTTTCATATGGGTGTAAGTTTTCATTTCTCTTGGCTAAATACTTGGGATCAGATTGCCAGGTCATTATGTTCGGAACACATTTAATTTTATAAGAAACTAAGAAGTTGCTTCCCAAAGTGGTGGTGACATTTTGCAATCCCACCAGCAAAATAGGAAATTTCCAGTTGATCTGCATCCCTGCCACTACCAATATTGTATTATTTTTTGTCTTCTAATAACTATGTAGTAGTATCTCATTATGGTGGGTTTAATTTGTCTTTCTTTAATGAATAATGATATTGAGCTTCTTTTATGTGTTTACTTGCTATCCATATATCTTTTTTGTGCAGTGTCTGTTCAAATTTTTTGCCCATATTTTATTACTGGGTGTGCTGGTTTGAAAGGATTTATGTACCCTATAAAAGTCATGTTTTAATCCTAATCAATCTTGTGAGAGCAACCCTTTCTCTTGATCCTTATACAATAGTGTAGGTTGGAAACTTGATTGGGTTATCTCCATGGAGATGTAACTCATCCAGTTGTGGGTATAGACCTTTTGAGTAGACAGAGATGTGATTCCACCCATTCCAGGTAGGTCTTGATTACTGTCCTGGAACCCTTTAAAAGAGGAAACATTTTGGAAAAGGTTTGAGACTCTGAGAGAGCAGAGAATGATGACAGAATGATGAGAGCAGCAGAGACATGAGAACTACAGAGACCACCAGCCAGTGACCTTTGGAGATGCAGTAGAATGCCCCTGGGAGTGCATCATGAAGCAGGAGGCCTGGAGAAGAAGCTAGAAGACATTGCCATGTTTGCCATGTGACTTTGCAGTTAAGAGAGAAACCCTGAACTTCATCGGCCTTCTTGAATCAAGGTGTATTTTCCTGGATGCCTTAATTTGGATATTTTTATAGACTTACTTTAATTGGGACATTTTCCAGGCCTTAGAATTGTAAACTAGCAACTTATTAAATTCCTGTTTTGTTTTGTTTTTTTTTTTTTGGTTTGTTTTGCATGATCAGGCACCAGGAATCAAACCTACATCTCCAGCTAAATTCTCCTTTTTAAGAGCCATTCCATTTCTGGTATATTGCATTCTGGCAGCTAACAAACTAGAACACTGGGTTACTTATTTTTTCTTATTTTTGAATTATTAAAGATATATATGTTATGATTACAAGTCCTTTCTCTATTATGTGATTTGCATATATTTTTCCTGAGTCTGAGTCTTGCATTTTCATTCTCTTAACACTGTCTTTCATTGAGCAATTATTTTTTTATTTTGATGAAGTCCAATTTGTCTTTTTTTTTTTTTCAAGAGCTGTGCTTATGGGCTTATGGTGTTGAACTTAAGAATTATTTGTGTCACTTATAGATTCTCTTGTAGAATTTCTATAATCCTAATTATAGATCTATATTTAGGTTTATCATCTTTTTTTCTTTTTTATTAATTAACGGAAAAAAAGAAATTAACCCAACATTGAGAAATCATGCCATTCTACATATGCAATCAGTAATTCTTAACATCATCACACAGATGCATGATCATTGTTTCTTAGTACATTTGCATCGGTTTAGAAGAACTAGCAACACAACAGAAAAAGATATAGAATGTCAATATAGAGAAAAAAATAAAAGTAATAGTAGTAAAAACAAACAAAACGAAACAAAAACCTATAGCTCAGATGCAGCTTCATTCAGTGTTTTAACATGATTACTTTACAATTAGGTATTATTGTGCTGTCCATTTTTGAGTTTTTGTATCTAGTCCTGTTGCACAGTCTGTATTCCTTCAGCACCAATTACCCATTATCTTACCCTGTTTCTAACTCCAGCTGGACTCTGTTACCAATGACATATTCCAAGTTTATTCTCGAATGTCGATTCACATCATTGGGACCATAGAGTATTTGTCTTTTAGTTTTTGGCTGGACTCACTCAGCATAATGTTCTCTAGGTCCATCCATGTTATTACATGCTTCATAAGTTTATTCTGTCTTAAAGCTGTATAATATTCCATCGTATGTATATACCACAGTTTGTTTAGCCACTCGTCTATTGATGGACATTTTGGCTGTTTCCATCTCTTTGCAATTGTAAATAACGCTGCTATAAACATTGGTGTGCAAATGTCCGTTTGAGTTTTTGCCCTTAATTCCTTTGACTACATTCCCAGCAATGATATTGCTGGGTCGTATGGCAATTCTATATTCAGCTTTTTGAGGAACCGCCAAACTGCCTTCCACAGGGGTTGCACCATTTGACATTCCCACCAACAGTGGATAAGTGTGCCTCTTTCACCGCATCCTCTCCAGCACTTGTCATTTTCTGTTTTGTTGATAATGGCCATTCTGGTGGGTGTGAGATGATATCTCATTGTGGTTTTGATTTGCATTTCTCTAATGGCCAGGGACATTGAGCATCTCTTCATGTGCTTTTTGGCCATTTGTATTTCCTCTTCTGAGAGGTGTCTGTTCAAGTCTTTTTCCCATTTTGTAATTGGGTTGGCTGTCTTTTTGTTGTTGAGTTGAACAATCTCTTTATAAATTCTGGATACTAGACCTTTATCTAATATGTCATTTCCAAATATTGTCTCCCATTGTGTAGGCTGTCTTTCTACTTTCTTGATGCACAAAAGTGTTTAATTTTGAGGAGTTTCCATTTATTTATTTCCTTCTTCAGTGCTCTTGCTTTAGGTTTAAATTCCATAAAACCACCTCCAATTGTAAGATTCATAAGATATCTCCCTACATTTTCCTCTAACTGTTTTATGGTCTTAGACCTAATGTTTAGATCTTTGATCCATTTTGAGTTAACTTTTGTATAGGGTGTGAGAGATGGGTCTTCTTTCATTCTTTTGCATATGGATATCCAGTTCTCTAGGCACCATTTATTGAAGAGACTGTTCTGTCCCAGGTGAGTTGGCTTGACTGCCTTATCAAAGATCAAATGTCCATAGATGAGAGGGTCTATATCTGAGCACTCTATTCGATTCCATTGGTCGATATATCTATCTTTATGCCAATACCATGCTGTTTTGAACACTGTGGCTTCATAATATGCCTTAAAGTCAGGCAGTGCAAGACCTCCAGCTTCGTTTTTTTTCCTCAAGATGTTTTTAGCAATTTGGGGCACCCTGCCCATCCAGATAAATTTGCTTATTCGTTTTTCTATTTCTGAAAAGTAAGCTGTTGGGATTTTGATTGGTATTGCATTGAATCTGCAAATCAATTTAGGTAGAATTGACATCTTAACTATATTTAGTCTTCCAATCCATGAACACGGTATGCCCTTCCATCTATTTAGGTCTTCTGTGATTTCTTTTAACAGTTTTTTGTAGTTTTTTTTATATATATTTTTGTCTCTTTAGTCAAATTTATTCCTAGGTATTTCATTCTTTTAGTTGCAATTGTAAATGGGATTTGTTTCTTGATTTCCCCCTCAGCTTGTTCATTACTAGTGTATAGAAATGCTACAGATTTTTGAATGTTGATCTTGTAACCTGCTACTTTGCTGTACTCATTTATTAGCTCTAGTAGTTTTGTTGTGGATTTTTCTGGGTTTTTGACGTATAGTATCATATCATCTGCAAACAGTGATAGTTTTACTTCTTCCTTTCCAATTTTGATGCCTTGTATTTCTTTTTCTTGTCTAATTGCTCTGGCTAGAACCTCCAACACAATGTTGAATAATAGTGGTGATAGTGGACATCCTTGTCTTGTTCCTGATCTTAGGAGGAAAGTTTCCAATTTTTCCCCATTGAGGATGATATTAGCTGTGGGTTTTTCATATATTCCCTCTATCATTTTAAGGAAGTTCCCTTGTATTCCTATCTTTTGAAGTGTTTTCAACAGGAAAGGATGTTGAATCTTGTCAAATGCCTTCTCTGCATCAATTGAGATGATCATGTGATTTTTCTGCTTTGATTTGTTGATATGGTGTATTACATTAATTGATTTTATGTTGAACCATCCTTGCATACCTGGGATGAATCCTACTTGGTCATGATGTATAATTCTTTTAATGTGTTGTTGGATACGATTTGCTAGAATTTTATTGAGGATTTTTGCATCTATATTCATTAGAGAGATTGGCCTGTAGTTTTCTTTTTTTGTAATATCTTTGCCTGGTTTTGTTATGAGGGTGATGTTGGCTTCATAGAATGAATTAGGTAGTTTTCCCTCCACTTCAATTTTTTTGAAGAGTTTGAGGAGAGTTGGTACTAATTCTTTCTGGAATGTTTGATAGAATTCACATGTGAAGCCGTCTGGTCCTGGACTTTTCTTGTTGGGAAGTTTTTGAATGACTGATTCAATTTCTTTACTTGTGATTAGTTTGTTGAGGTCATCTATGTTTTCTTGAATCAAAGTTGGTTGTTCATGTCTTTCCAGGAACCCGTCCATTTCATCTAAATTGTTGTATTTATTAGCGTAAAGTTGTTCATAGTATCCTGTTATTACCTCCTTTATTTCTGTGAGGTCAGTAGTTATGTCTCCTCTTCCATTTCTGATCATATTTATTTGCATCCTCTCTCTTCTTCTTTTTGTCAATCTTGCTAAGGGCCCATCAATCTTATTGATTTCTCATAGAACCAACTTCTGGTCTTATTGATTTTCTCTATTGTTTTCATGTTTTCACTTTCATTTATTTCTGCTCTAATCTTTGTTATTTCTTTCCTTTTGCTTGCTTTGGGATTAGTTTGCTGTTCTTTCTCCAGTTCTTCCAAGTGGACAGTTAATTCCTGCATTTTTGCCTTTTCTTCTTTTCTGATATAGGCATTTAGGGCAATAAATTTCCCTCCTAGCACTGCCTTTGCTGCGTCCCATAAGTTTTGATATGTTGTGTTTTCATTTTCATTCTCCTCGAGGTATTTGCTAATTTCTCTTGCAATTTCTTCTTTGACCCACTCGTTGTTTAAGAGTGTGTTGTTGAGCCTCCACATATTTGTGAATTTTTTGGCACTCCACCTATTATCGATTTCCAACTTCATTCCTTTATGTTCCGAGAAAGTGTTGTGTATGATTTCAATCCTTTTAAATTTGTTGAGACTTGCTTTGTGACCCAGCATATGGTCTATCTTTGAGAATGATCCATGAGCACTTGAGAAAAAGGTGTATACTGCTGTTGTGGGATGTAATGTCCTATAAATGCCTGTTAAGTCTAGCTCATTTATAGTAATATTCAGATTCTCTATTTCTTTATTGATCCTCTGTCTAGATGTTCTGTCCATTGATGAGAGTGGTGAATTGAAGTCTCCAACTGTTATGGTATATGAGTCTATTTCCCTTTTCAGTGTTTGCAGTGTATTCCTCATGTATTTTGGGGCATTCTGGTTCGGTGCGTAAATATTTATGATTGTTATGTCTTCTTGTTTAATTGTTCATTTAATTAGTATATAGTGTCCTTCTTTGTCTCTTTTAACTGTTTTACATTTGAAGTCTAATTTGTTGGATATTAGTATAGCCACTCCTGCTCTTTTCTGGTTGTTATTTGCATGAAATATCTTTTCCCAACCTTTCACTTTCAACCTATGTTTATCTTTGGGTCTAAGATGTGTTTCCTGTAGACAGCATATAGAAGGATCCTGTTTTTTAATCCATTCTGCCAATCTATGTCTTTTGATTGGGGAATTCAGTCCATTAACTTTTGGTGTTATTACTGTTTGGATAGTATTTTCCTCTAACATTTTGCCTTTTGTATGATGTATATCATATCTAATTTTCCTTCTTTCTTCACTCCATCCCTGCCACTTGTGCACACCCTTGTCTCACTATACCCCTGATATATGCCCAACCTTGTCTCACCACACCCTTCTGCAGGTACTCACCTGCATATCTGTGCCACATCTCCTGCCCACAGTGTGCAAGCACACACCCACACCCCACATGTCTGTTACCCACAGTGTGCCTGCTCCACCCTAGCATCCCCACCCCCAAGCATGCATGCTCCCATGCCTGATCCCCTGTACCCTGACCTCTGTACCCTGAACCCCACCACCCCCATGCTTCATTTGCACCTGCACCCTGCCCACCCCCATGTACCCACACAGTCCCCCTGATCTACCTCCACCATACCCTGCCTTCGTTTCCCCCAAACCATGCACTTTGAGTCCTGCCTGAGTTGCACCCCACCTCCACAGGCCCTGTGCCTCCTACCCCAACCCCTTGCCCCTCACCCCACATTCCCGGGCACAAATGTAGCACCCCATCCTTCACCCAGCCCTGTGCCACAACCTGCCACCTTGCCACTGTGCTTTGTCCCATTCTCCATGTCCATCACACAAATACAAAACTCTAGAAGACTGAAGGAAATTAGCTTCCAAAGTAAATCCATCCAAACAATTACATGCCTTGAAAGCAAAAGAAAATCACAAAGCATATGAAAATGTAGACAGATGTAGCCCAGTCAAATGACCAGATTAAAACACCAGAGAAGACACAGATTTTGGAACAACTAATCAAAGATGTTCATACAACCTTACTAAATAAGTTCAAGGGGTTGGCTAATGACATAAAAGAGATCAAGAAGACACAAGAAGAGCAAAAAGAAGAATTTGAAAGAATAAATAGAAAAATAGCAGATATTACAGAGGTTAAAGATGCTGTAGACAAAATTAAAAACATACTGCAGACATACACCAGCATATTTGAAGAATCAGAAGAAAGAGTAAGTCAACTAGAGGACAAGATGATTGAAAACATGGCAACAAAAACGATGGAAAAGGAACGAATGGCAAAAAAAGAACAAATAGCAAAAAAGATGGAAAAATTTGAATTGGATCTCAGGGAAATTATGGACAAAACAAAGCACGCAAATGTAAATCATAGTGTCCCTGAAGGAGAAGAAAAGAGTAAAGGGCTAGGAAAATTAGTTGAGGATATAATGGGGGAAAACTTCCCAACCCTTATAAAAGATATAAACATGCAAATTAAAGAATCACAATGAACCCTAAATAGAATAAATCCAAATAGGCCTTCCCCCAAGACACATACTAATTAGTCTGTCAAATGTTGAAGAGAAGCAGAAAATCCTGAAAGCAGCAAGAGAAAAGTGATCTACTACATACAAAGGAAACCACAGAAGACTGAATTCAAATTACTCAACAGGCACCACAGAGGCAAGAAGACAGTGGTATGATATATTTAAGATCCTGAAAGAGAAAGACTTCCAGCCAAAAATTCTATATCCAGCCAGATTGTCCTTCAAAAGTAAGGGGCATGGCAGGCCACGGTGACTCAGTAGGCAGAGTTCTTGCCTGCCATGCTGGAGACCCAGGGTCATTTCCCAGTGCCTGCCTATAATAAATAAAAAAAAAAAGTAAGGGAGAGATTAAAATTTTCACAAGCAAACAAATACTGAGAGGATTTATCAAAAGTCGACTGGACCTACAAGAAATACTAAAGAGAGTTCTGTCAACTGAAAAAAAAAAAGTCAGGAGAGGGAGGTCTGGAGGAGGGCACAAAATTGAAGAGTACCAGTAAGGGTAGCTTAAAGGAAAAAAGAAAAAGGAAAAAGGAAAAGAATATATAGACATGACAAATAACATTGAGGGAAAAGGAACATTACCTAACTCCTTTTATGAAGCTAACATCATTCTAATGCCAAAACCTTATAAAGACATAGTAAGAAAGGAAAATTATAGGCCAATCTCCCTAATGAATATTGATGTAAAAATTCTCAAGAAAATACTAGCAAATTGAATCCAATGACACATTAAAAGAATTTTACACCATGACCAAGTGGGGTTTATACCAGGAATGCAAGGGTGTTTCATTGCAAGAAAACCAATTGATGTAATACAGCACATTAACAAATCGAAAGGGAAAAATCACACAATCATCTTGACTGATGCTAAAAAAGCATTCAACAAAATTGAACATCCTTTTCTGATAAAAAACAATTCAAAAGGTAGGAATCAAAGATAACTTCCTCAACATGATAAAGGGCATATATGAAAAACCCATACAAGTATTGTACTCAACGGTGAGAGACTGAAAGCTTTCTTCCTAATTTCAGGAATGAGACAAGGATGACCTCTGTCACCACTATTATTCAACATTATACTAGAAGCTCTAGCAAGAGCAATCAGGCAGGAAAAAGAAATAAAAGGCATCCAAATAGGAAAAGAAGAAGTAAACCTTTCATTATTTGCATGACATGATACTATACATGGAAAATCCTGAGAAATCTATGACAAAGCTTCTTGAGCTTATAAATAAATTCAGCAAAGTGGCAGGATATAAAATTAATGTGCTAAAATTAGTAATGTTTACTATACATAAGCAAATGACCTGAGGAGAAAATCAAGGGAAAAAAATCCATTCAAAATAGTAACTAAAAGAATCAAGTTTCTTATAGCAGTCACATTTAGTACAAAGCTATAATTGTCATCTCTAGATTTTGAAAGGCTGTGCTATAAATGTATAACCTGGTATTTCCCTGGAACTTTGGGTTCCTTGTGTGGCACCTAATGCCCAGAGTAGGAGTTCTGCAGTTCTGAAGGTCAGCACTGCTACGTACAACAACTGTTACAGAAACTGAAAAAGAGATTGGGCTTCAATCAGAAATAAAAACAAAGATGATTGAGTTGGAACTAAGGTAAATCAGAATACAGGGGTAAGGAGGTGTGTTGATTTGAAATTGTTATGTACCCCAGAGAAGCCATGTTCTTTAATAGTCATTCAGTATTGCTGGGTGGGATCTTTTTTATTGTTTCCATGGAGATATGACCCACTCAATTCTGAGTGATGCCTTTTGATTAGGTGGTTTCCATGGAAATGTATTTCTACCCATTCAAGGTGGGATCCCTTACTGGAATCCTTTAAGGGGGAACCATTTTGGGAAAATCTTCAGAGCCAACAGAGCCCACACAGCCAGAGACCTTTGGAAATGCAGAAGGAAAGCACCCTCAGGGAATCTTTAAAAAAAAAAAAAGAATCAAGTTTCTAGGAATAAACTTAAATAGAGATGTAAAGGACCTGTACACAGAAAACTACATAACACTGCTAAAAGACATCAAAGATCTAAATAGGTAGAAATACATTCCCTGCTCATGAATAGGAAGGTTAAATGTAGTTAAGATGTCAATTATACCCAAACTTATCTACAGACTCAACATAATACCAGTAAAAATTCCAACAACCTACTCTGAAGACTTGGAAAAGGCAGTTACTGAGTTCATTTAGAAGAGAAAGAGATCTTGAATAGCTAAAAATATCCTAAAATTGAAGAACAAAGTGGGAGGATTATACTTCCTGATTTCAAAGCCACAGTGGTCAGAATAGCATGGTACTGGCACAAAAATAAAAGTATTGATGAATGGAATCAAATTGAGAGTGCAGAAGGAGACCACCAAATCTATGGTCAACTGATCTTTGACAAGGCTCCCAAATCCTCTGAACTGGGACAGAATAGTCTTTTCAATAAATGTGCATGGGAGAACTGGATATCAATAGCCAAAAGAAAACAAGAGGACCCTTACCTTACATACTATACAAAAAATAACTTAATGTGGGTCAAAGACCTATCAGCACCATAAAATTCCTAGAAGAAAATATAGAGAAACATCTTCAAGACCTAGTAATAAGAGGTAAGTTCTTAAACTTTACACCCAAAGCACAAGCAATGACAAAAAAAAAAAAAGATAAATGGGAGCTCCTCTAAATCAAATGCTTTTGTGCCTCAAAGGACTTTATCAAAAAGGTGAAGAGGCAACCAACTCAGTGGGAGAAAACAGTTGGAAATCACATATTGCATACAGGTTTGATATACTATATACATAAAGAAATCATACAACTCAACAACAAAAGAACAAACAACCCAATTATAAAATGGGCTAAAGATATAAATAGGCATTTCTCCAAAAAGCAAATACAGGTCGCTAAAAACCACATGAAAAGATGCTCATTCTCATTAGCTATAAGGGAAAGACTACATGGATACACCTCACACCTATAAGAATGACTGCTATTAAACAAACAGGTAACTACAAATGTTAGAAATGATGTGGTGAAATTGGGACACTTATGCACCGATGGTGGGAATGTATAATGGTACAGCCACTATGGAAAACATGCTGGTGGTTCCTTAGAAAACTAAATATTGAGTTGCCCTATGAGCCAGTAATACCACTATATATACCCAGAAGAGCTGAAAGCAGTGACACAGATATTTGCACACCAGTGTTGAAAGCAGCATTATTCACAATTGTCAAAAGATGGGAACAATCCAAATGCCCATCAACAGAAGGGTGAATAAACAAAATGTGGTATATACATACAATGGAATATTATTCAACTGTAAGATGAAATGATATATGGAAGCACGTGACAAGATGGATGAACCTTGAGGACATAATGCTGAATGAAATAAGCCAGATGCAAATGGATAAAGACTATATGATTTGTTTTTGTGACCATGATAAAGTTAAAGTCAGAGGCTTATAATACAGAATATAGGGGTACTAGAGATATATGGAAACTAGAGATGGGTGAACGGTTAGCTAATGAATTTGAACTTAGATGTAATGGAATGGATAGAAGTGAAGGCCATTCATCAATAGATTTGTAAAAAATATTGCCATATTGAAGGTGAACATGATTTAAAGGGGCTGTATAGAGCCATATATCCCACTGATTAACACTATAAATATGAATAAGATATTGCATGAGCTACTTCAAATATTTGAATCTTGTACAAAGAGTGTATAATATTGGGGCTATAGGGGAAAAACTACTATTGAATGCTATGGGGTATGTTTAACAAGAAGACATAAACAGTACCACAGCAATATCAGAAGTAAATAATGAGCATAGGGAGAGACAAAAGTTAAGGGGAGGTTTGGATTTTCTATTTGGTGAAGGTGTGATTATCAGTTATTTTTCTCCTTGGATCAGTGAAAATTGTCTAAAATTGACAGTGTTGATCAACTGTTGACTTTGGACATTATACATGATGTTCAACGGATGGAGCTGTCTGAATGATACACTGACTGAGAAGTAGAATTGTAAACTGTGGTGCATACATATGATTGAATATTGTCCTGTTACAGAAAGGAATGAATCCATGAAGCATGTAATGTTGTGAATGAACCTGTGAGACATTACATAATGCAAAGTAAGCCAAAAACAAAAGAGCAAATATGGTATGGTCTCATATAGAAAATACTTGTAAGAAAATTTGGGCCTAGATTGCAAGCTCTTATAGCAGTCATATTTAATCTGGAGCACTAATTGTTATTTCTGGATTTTGAGAGGCTGTGCTATAAATGTATAATCTGGTATTTCCATAGAACTTTGCTACCTGTGAGGAGTTTTGCAGTTCTACAGGTCAACACTGCCACATAAAACTGTTAAAGAAACAAAAAGAGATCAGGCTTCAATTAGAGATAAGAATGAAGCCAATTGGGTTAGAACTAAAGTAAGTTAGAATCCAGGGGTAAAGAAGACATTGTCTGTATTTTAGGACTTTATCTACTATATGGGACCAAAGTAAGAGAGGTTCATTTTGTTCAGAACCTAAATTTTCTGTGGGCACATAATCTAACTCAACCTGTCCAGATAGATCATTTAAACAACCCAAACACAGGGAACCAAGAATGGAAATGAAGATTTGTTATTCTGAATAGCTTAATGTAATGCCTGGATACATCCCAGAGTATGTTGAGCAGATAATTTTAAAATATTGGCAAAAGCTCTTGAAAGAGGGAGAAAAAATATGGAACTGTTAAGCTTTACTACTGGGAAATCCCTGATATTGTCTTGAATATTAGGGACTCCCTAATTATAGGCCAAGCCCTTGATCTAGAGGCATGCTGTTGTGAAGCTTATTTATGCAGTGGAGAAACTTAGCCTACCTACAGTTATGCCTAAGAATTACTTCCAGAGGACCTCTTTTGTTTCTCAAAGGCCTTTCTTTCTCTAAGGCCAACTCTACAACTGAAATCATTACTCTTCCTCCTATGTGGGACATGACATCCAGGCATGAAAGTCTCCCTGACAACATGGCATATGATTCCCAGGAATGAGCCTGGCACTGTGGGATCAACAATGCCTTCCTGACCAAAAGAGGGAAAAGAATTGTAATAAATAAGGTATCTGTGGCTAAGAGAGTTCAAATAGAGTCAAGAGGCTACCAATTACTGATTAAATCAGTAATCAAACACCTTCCAACATAAAAAGCCCAAGACCAGATGGTTTCACAGGGGAATTTTACCAAACATTCCAAGAGGATTTAATACCACTCCTGTTCAAATTCTTATAAAAAATTGAAGAGGAAGCAACGTTCCCTAACTCATTCTTCGAGTCCATCATCACTCTCATACCAAAGCCAATTAAGTTAAAGGCAAGTCACTCTGTATATTGGTAGATACAGAAATAAAAAATAGAAATCCCATGAGAGATTTAGAGAAGAAATAAAACAAATATAAAATAATTACAAGAAAAGTAAAATGTTCTATGGGCTGTCAAGAAGGTCAGACCAAAGGTTGGGCATTTAAAACTAGGAAGATAGCTTGCTGGAGACAGGACTGAGGAATATAAGAAGTAAAATTTAAATTAGCTCTCATTTGGATTAAGAACCAAATCATTAGGATTTTAGATTGAGGAGCTACTTAGGAGAACTATTCAGGCAGAGAGAAGTACAAAGAGAAAGCATATGGGTACGAAGTTTCGAGGAATTTCAGTAAAAAATACAGAAGCCCCACATGTGTGCTTAATAGGATGAGTAAAGGGGTGGTGGTAAGAGTTGAACATATTGGAACTAGAATATCAAAAGCTTGAATGTCAAGATAAGAATTTGAAATGTATCCAATGGGTAAGGAAAGAACAATGGAAAAATTCTGAGGAAGAAAATGAAATCATCCAATATACTCTTTAGAATTAGAAGAGTAGGAGACAATGGAGACAGAAGAGATGAGAGTTAAGATTAATGCAGCATAAATGAGGGATGGGACAACAGGAAAATGAACAACTCCAGTTTGAATAGTGTCATTGAGACTCAGCAGAATGTAGTAAATATTCTGTGACTAGGCATATAGTATAAAGATAATTTTGTAATTTCAGCACTGAAGGACTATATATAAGGATGGTAATATCTTTTACAAATGTAGAAACAGCTCACTTGAGATATGATATGATTTTTCCTTCACTCATGACTACTTTATTATTTTAAAAGTGCAATTTTATTGAAATACATTCATATACCATATAGCCATCCAAAGTGTACAATCAATGGTTCACAGTATTATGATTTAGTTGTGCGTTCATCACCATAATCAATTTTTGAACATTTTCATTATTCCAAAAAAGTACATATAAGAGTAAAACTGAAAATAAAAATGAAAAAGAACACCCAAAACATCCCATGTCCCTTATCTCCCTCTATTATTTATTTATTTATTGTCCTTATTCTTTTACTCATCTGTCCATTCACTGGTAAAGGGAATGTCAGGGGCAAAGTTTTCACAATCGCGTGGTCACATTGCAAAAGCTGTATAGTTATTACAATCATCTTCAAGAATCAAGCCTATTGGAATACCATTCAACAGTTTTAGGTATTTCCTTCTAGCTATCTGAATCCACACAAAACTGAAAAGAGATATCTATATAATGCATAAGAATAACTTCCAGAATGACCTCTTGACTCTATTTTAAATTTCTCAGCCCCTGAAATCTTGATTCATTTGTCTTCCCCCTATAGGTCAAGAAGGCTTTCCAATCCCACAATGCTGGGACCCAGCTCATCCCAGAAGTCCTGTTCCCTGTTGCCAGGGAGATGTACACCCCTGAGAGTCATGCCTCCCATAGGGAAGAGGGCAATAAATTTACCTGCAGAGACGGCTTCAAGAGAGGGGCCACATATGAGCAACAAAAGAGGTTCTCTAGGGGTGACTCTTAGGCATAATTATAAGTAGGCTTTGCTTCTCCTTTGCAGGAATAAGTTTCATAAGGGCAAGCCCCAAGATCGAGGGTTTAGCCTATTAAATTGTATTCTTAAATGCTTATGAGAATATCATGAATTCTCCAAGTGGGGAAGTTTAATGTTTCCACATTTTTCTCAAGTGTCCCAAGGGGGTTTTGCAAATATTTATTTATCCTCTGCCCGATGACTCGAGATGTAGCCAGGCATCACACCAACCTGAACAAACCAACAAAAATCTCACTCCCTATTCAAGGTTCCATGTAATTATGGTGTTCGAATAAACTGACCACACAAGGTAAATTAGAAAGTGTGTTATAGAAAATATAAAATTTGCATGAAATAAACATATCTTCCTTTGGTCTCACACAGCAGTTGAAGTCTTAAAGCACAGTCATCCTTTACCCTTTAGTGTGATTTACCTCAGTCCTAACCAGATCTGCTTCATTCATATCTCTAATTGAAATCTGAGCTTCTTTTCAGCTTTTTTAACAGTTGCTGTATAAGATTATGCTGACTTTCAGAGCTGCAGAATTCTAGCTTTGAGTCTCAGTTGTCACACAGGTACCTAAAGTTCCAGGGGCTGACCAGGTTAAACACGAAGAGTTCAGCATCTCAGAATTTAGAAAATAACAGCTAAAACTAAGGAACAGATATGCTTGCTCTAAGAACTTACAATCTAGGAACCTTTACAATAAACCTGGACCTGATAACCTATGCTCTTGGATTCAATTTTCTAGGTTTGCACATTATAGTTAGTCCATATTAGTGAGACATTATAATGTTTGTCTTTTTGTTTCTGGCGTATTTCATTCAACATACTGTCCTCAAGTTCCATTCACCTATTTGCATGCCTCACAATTTATTCCTTCATGCAGTCTGCGTAATATTCTATTGGACATATATACCACAGTTATTCTTTCTGTTCCTCGGTCGACGTACCTTAGGACACCTTCATCCACTGCAAATTGTGAATACTGCTGTCATGGCTGCTTTAAAGTCTCCTATTAAATGGCATAATTGCTTCTATTTTTTGTCTGCCAAAGTTTGTTCTTAATCTATATTTCAGGCAAAGATAACTTTTTAAAATCACAAGTCAGATATTAATACTCTTCTGCTTTTAAAAGCACTACAATGTCTTCCCAACTTCTAACCATGGGTAATCTGATACCAGATGGCACAGTACCATCACTCTCTCTGACTCTCTTCTTACTTTAATCTATTCCTCCTTCTTTCTGCTCCAAGCACACTTTCTTGTTGCTTAGAAATGCCAAGTTGATTCCTGCCTCTAGTCCTTTGAACTTACCCAGAATACATTTCCTTCATTTCTCTACAGAGCTAGTTCATTCCTAATACTCAGGAGTCATTTCAAAGTCATTCCTCAGAAATATCACCTTTTCAGAGTATTCAACCACTCTCTATTTACTATCCCATTATCCTTTCATTTTTTCATAGCCCTTAAATCCATCTGGAATTGACATTACTGTTTCATGTTTATTGCCTGTCACTCAAACTGGAATATATAGTCCACACAAAAAAATCATTTCACTCCTTTGCTACTATAGCTTAGAACAATACCTGGCAGATATTGATAGCTGTGCCAGGTTAACAATGGAAGAGTCCTCTAGGTCTTTGCAAAGTGCACTTGCAATAAATCACCTTCATAGTGAGAGACATGCTTCTCCTTTATAGCACCTGGTCATGTGGGTCCTTCTATTAGAAAGAGCCGTTCTTGTGGTATCAATATCAGGTGCTTAAAAATTACTTATGCAATGAAAGCCGCCTTAAACAAAGAAGGAAGACTAGGAAACTAAGATTGATGTGTAAATACCGCAAACAAAAGAGTCAGGAATTGTGCAGGACACTTGACTAACATCACATTTTGACTTCTCTTGCCAGTAAGGAAGCTGAAGCACAGAAAAATGAAGTAGTAGTTCAAAGCCTTACAGTTAGAAAGTAGCAAAATGGGGATTTTCCACCCAAATTATTCTAAATCTAAAAGTCACTATACCTAACAGGACTCCTGAAATATAATATCAAATGACATACATATTGTTCTGGGTAAGGGAGGACCTTGGAAATAGTTTAATTCTATCCCTCCCTCAAACCTGTTAGGCCAGATTCATTTATGCCATTAAAAATTATCACCTGAACATCAAAAAGCCCAGAACTCAGACAGATATGAGACCCTTTTGATGATACAGAGATCAGAGCAGAGACAGCCCTGGAGCATGGAGTGATAAAAAAGAGGGAAAATATATACCTATTGAGAAGGGAGCCCAAGACAGGACCTGGATATGGATGATCTGAGGGGCAAAGGAAACTTAATAAGTGTTCCTAATTCCATTCACCATGAGGCTAAACTGCAGTGGGAGAGTTAGAGGGCAGCTTCCAAGTCCAATAAATCACACCATCTGGAATTGTCAGTAAGGAAGTAGGAGGAGAAATTAGTAACCTGAGTCCAGGAAGAGATTGGCTGCATCTTTGGATAAAGAAATTAATGTACCATCCCCTGAAGGGGAGTGAAAGTGACTGGGATGAGCCAGGATAAACCCACAAACAGGGGTCTGGTTACCCAAGTCTGCAGCAGGGATTACAGGAACAAAAACACCCCAGAAAGGTCTCAGGGAGGGGAGAGCAGTGGATAGCATGACAAACAATGAGTGTCCAGGTTGTTTACAGAGATTTGGCTTGATTATGTCCAAGGTGTGAAGGAAAAGCCTCAAGCTGGCATGGGGAATGGGGATTTCAGTGATACTTGATCCGTCAGAACACAGGGCATGTATTAAGACCAAGAAATGTCAGGGAGAATGAAAAATTATGGAGTACGGGGAAGAGAGAGAGAGAAAAAAAAAAAGGATAGTCAAAATGATTAATGAAGAGGAGTGAGGAGACCCAGTCAAGGTAGCTGTTGTATTTCAGAGGGATCTGGCTTTATATGTAACAGTGTGAATATAGTCAGGGGATCAAAGGGTAAGCAGGATAGAAGCTCATTATGTAGTCCAGGTTAGGTGTTAGTCTGTGAGTTGATTCAGGACCCAGCCTGAGAATGCAAAGTGAATCAGTCATCTCTGCAGAGATGGAACCTGTGACCTTTATTTTATTAGCACCATGTGGTACTCCAGTAAACAAATGGCAGTTAGCCAAACAAAGACAATTAACAAAGCTAGAAGTGTCCCTGTGGCCTGAACTTAGGACGCTCTCTGGGGTTTATTATCTGCTTTCTAAAGAAAAGGCTGGGGAGGGGTTGTGGTAGTGGCCAAAGAGCAGACAGATCAGGACAGAACAGGACATCAGGGTCTACCGGGTCAGTGAGCTCCAACCAGTGATGGATGGAGACTGACCTGCTTCACTGGCTATGAGAACAGGACTGAAAACCAGGGATGGAGGATTTTTCCATTCCTGCTCCCATCCAAAGGTTGCTGTGGTACTTCCGCTGGGCAGAACTGCAGGCCCTTAACTAACCACAGCATTCTCACTGGGGCTCCCCCATGGGGTTCTGACAATGAGAGGCTGAACACCTGTGCTCATCCTTCCCTAACCCCACAGCCCACCCACTGCCCCAGACGTGGTACAGCAAAGGTAACATAAAGAACAGGCCAAGGCAGTCCGCTAGAATGCCAAAAAGTGTATGAGGGGCACTGAGAGAAACCAAGAGTGGTGAGTGAACTCTACTGGGGGAAAAGCAGATATGGAAAAAGTAAAACTGGGATGGGAGGGATAAAATAAATAGAAGGAAGGTAGAAATTGGGAGATGAAGCAAGAAAGAGCACAAAGAGGACTGAAAACAGGTGTGAAATTTACCATTTCTGAGCCAGGAACAGGGCAGAAAGGGTACAGAGCAAAGAAGAAAGTTTCCTCAGAAAGTTACTTGAAATTTTGAATAGCTGGAACATAGATGGGGTGGAGAGATAAGAAAAGCATGGTGCCCTTTATGGAAGGTAGGAGCTATAAGCTTCAGAATCTGGGAAATGAGGCAGAATTTTTTTCTTAAGCATCTCCTTAAAATAGCTCATGGAATATTAAAAAATATTTAGTTCAGAATGGCTGGATAGATGCTATTATGGGTATGACAAAGATATTCTCAGTATTCAAATAGCTCATGGTTTAGTAGGAAGGCATGGAAAGAATTATGAAGAGTAGGTTTATGAAGAGAATTGTGAAAAAGCCATGTATAGAGGTAGTAGAATAAGGAAAGTGGTTCATTTGGAGGGGAAGGATATATCCAGAAGACCTAGTAGGCTATTAGCATCTGAGCTCTAGCAAGGATGGATTGGTTCGTGAAAGGAAAAATGAAGAAAAGCAGATAAAACTGCAGGTGCAAAGGCAAGGCTTATGAACTTGCAAGCTGTATTTGGAATTGCATAAAGGTCTTAGACAACCAGAACTAAAGAATTCTAACATATAACACCATACTATATAACTAGGAAGTTAGTTGAAACAAACTCTGTTGACCAAACATATCAATGAGGGACATCTTAAAATTGTATGGTGTAGTTCTAAGCTTACTGGGTAGCCAGAAACTTTGGATGTTAGAACCTTGAAAATCTAGAGCTTTCTGCCCTCCTTGCTCTAGTGATAATCTGAGGGGCTGTTTTTCCTCAGCAGAAAGCTAAATACCAAGGACTTTTCCAGTGATAACATAACATAAAAAATAATCTGAATATAAGAAACGTAGAACTGACCTGTGCATTTATTTCCCAATCATTCATAAAAATTTCAGACCAAGAATATGAAAGATTATTATCTAAATTTAGATATAATTTACATAACCATTTCTCTGCCCTAGATTATTTTATTCTGCAACCCCAAGTGCTTTGCTTGTTATTCATTCTGCCTATCCCTCTCAGTGTCTTATATCCTCTCAGTCTTCTATATCCATAGTTCATAATGTTCCTTATTTGATCTCTTACTCAGTTTGATAATTCATTCATGTAGTACACCACCTGTCTCCAGCAGATTGTCTGGTGCTCAACCCTGAATGTATCTCTCTCAGTACATTAGAGCTAACGTGGAGACCGATAGGGGTCTTTCAGAATAAGGAAGGGCACTCATTACCTTGAAGAAAATAAGTCCGCTGTCTTAGCCATTTCTTCATGCTCTGATCTATCTCCTATAACCCAGCTGCTGGGGAGTTGATATTATAAATCCTTTCACAGTGACAACTTCTTTAAGCCATTCTACCACTGCAACATTCGCTTGCAATCTGAGACTCTCTCTGACCCGCTCTCTTCTCTACATGTTTGGTAAGTAGCACAGAGAATTGTGAGGATGCAAATAGCCGTGGCTGGGTCTGGACACAAATGTAAAGTGAGCAAAATTTGTTCATAAAACTGACTTTTCCATGTCATTTCTCATATCTCTTTACTAATCCAACACCCAATCTCCTGCATGACCAAATATCCTATGTCTCATCCATTCAGTAACTAACCATTTTTCTTTCATAATGGCCAGGTACTAATCTGGGTAATGAATGTGACTTTTTTCCTCTTCCAGAAAATATTGTTCATTGCTTGGTATTTGTAAATGTCTTTTGGAGATGATGTCTCCCACTTTCATTTTTAGCATGAACAGGCTCCAGGAATCAAACCTGGGTCTCAAGCATGGCGGGCAAGAATTCTGCCACTGAGCCACCACTGCCCACCCACCCCCATCCCCTGCCCCTGACTTTCATTTTTGAATGCATAGAATTAAATCTGTAGGGAGCAAGAGTTCAATTTGTGAATGAGGTGGTTTATTTACCTTTGTAGCCATCAGCCAGCCATTTTGAAGTAAAATAAGAATGGCCTAATGGTTACTTTTAAGACTGAAAAATAGACTTTTGAGATTTAGAAGTCTCATTTGAGCCCCAGACCTAACAAATAATGCCTGAGTGTAAGTAATTTCAGCTCATTTTTAAACTATATATGTATGTCTGTGTACTTGGGCAATTGTAAGCGCCCATATATAAAAAAATGTAATACTATAGTGAAGTCCATTCTTCCCAACTTATTTCTAGTCTCCCGCCCTCTCCTCATTGGACTCTCAGAGTCTCTGCTTCTCTATCCAAAGTGGCCCTTAAATGGAGCATTTGAGTGTCTGGGCTTATAATTAATAGGGACATATACTGGGCTTATTAATATTGATAGTCACAGTTCCTCTAATCTCATATAGCTGTTCTTAATACACGTTCTCAAACAATATCCAATTTTATTCTCATAAAAATTGTATAGTGGTTAGCACAGGTTATTAGGCTGTTAGGATTAATGTCCTCATATTTTACAAATGAGTGAAATAAGGATCAGAGAAACAAGGTATTTTTTCCTCAGATTATCTTAACAGAAGATGGAGACGTAACTAAGAAGGCAATCTCCTGGATCCTATTTCAGTGTTAGATTGTGTATCATGGGAAAAGCATGTAAGTAGAAAGCAAAGACCTGGCTCTAGGTTCAGTTTGGCACAGTATTGTGTGTCTGACTTTGGACAACCTTTGACCACTTCAGTCAAATCTTCCTTTATGTTATCTTCCTTTATGGATGATATCGCAGTATTGTGTGAAAAATGGTTACAAGCATCAAGTGAAATAATGCATATGAAAGCATTCTGAGAACTGTTGATCAGAAAGGAAACATTGCACAATAGATTATTCCCACATCGTGCTGTCTGAATGAATACGGCTTTTAAAATAAATAAATAGTGTTGGTGTCACATGCCGATATCTCCCTGAATGTGTTCAGGAAATTAGAGAACCTGTGCATCAGAAGGGGAATCATTAAGTCCAATCACAAAATTAGTATTTAAACTCCTCCTATAATTATGAACTGCAAAGTAGCCACTGACTGCATGCTATCTTCTACAATTACATTATCCCATCTTTTTGCTCATATGATGAGTCTAAATCTACTTGTTTATAGTTTTGCATTTATGTTTGTATATACCAGTAGATAGCACTGTTCATGTGCAGATGTTACTTCTTCTATGTATAGTATGCTTGTATGGAACCATTTTAGAGTTTGTATAGTAATCTGTGTTACATTTTTATGAATGCATGTGACTATAGTTTTGTGTATCATAGCAAAAGTGTTTTGAAACATGCATTTGCACAAACCAAGCAAACTTTACTTCCTCTGAAAACAAAGTGGAATAGAGTAAATATAAGTGCATGATATATAAGTATGTTGCATCTCTGAACAATCAGTGATTACAAGAAAAAATGTATGTATTTCTGCTTTTGAGGCTCTGTGTCTTTGGATGTGTATGTTTATATACATCAGAAAGGCAGAGGTTCTTAAAGAGATGGATATTTATGAGTTACATGGGGACAGTGGGATGACTCATAAAAGAAAGAATTATGTTCCTGAAGGCCATTCTCCTCTATCAAGAATGAACTGTGTTTCATCCTAAAAGGAGAGAAGACTATGTGCTTGGGAAAGCTGCCTTATCCTTTCATTTTCTGTCATCCAAGAGTGTCAGAGGATGGGGGGAGGGAGGGAGTGTATTGGGGGTAGGTATGAATGAATGTGCTTCTGAAAGAAGCCTCTCTCTCTCTGAACAAGTCACTTTATGGATGCATGAATGTGTATGAACATGTCTGTGAGAGGATGTATAATTGGTGTGACTCTATCATATGGTTATAAACATGTGGATGTATGACTCTTATGAAAGTAATTGAGCATGTAAGAGATTCCCGTTGCTCTGTGCATACATGTGAAATGTGATTATAAAAGAGATATTTATGATCCTCTGCATTTCTTATGGCCATATAGGTACAAGAATATGTGCATCATATTTATATGATGTTTTGAAATTGATGAATATGTGCGTGTGCACATGCATATGTGTGCAGGGAAAGGGGTTACTCATTGCCTATGAATATTTGCTGGTAGAAAAATGATTGAACTTTTATATTTATAAGATATAATTGTGTGAGGTGGCAAGTAGTTTGGGTAGGAACATTTCCCACTTAGGCTTAGTGGAGATGCACACATATATGTAAGAAAATACATGCATGCACAGATGCTTTTGTTTCCACGTGCCTTTCCACATAAGCACATACCTATATACATTTATTCAAGTACATTTGTATTTGTACATATAAAGTACATTTATTCAAGGCTTAATATAAACCCATAAAGGAAATGGGATCACAACAATGAATAAAATACAGACTCTTTCTTTGAGGAGTTCACAGTCCATTGAGGAAGAAGGCAGAGTTCTTTGGAAAGAAATATTTATCCTTGAGGATGATGGGAACTATATTAGAGGATGTGCTGCAGTGTGCTAGGAGGCAGTGAATAGCCCACACAGGACTTATGTTTGGAGAAAGGTGATAGACGATGAATGATTCAAGGGACGCAAGGAAGCAATGTCTGAGTTGAGACTTGATGATACATTGTGGTATGCTGATAGAGAAAGGGAGAAGGAAATTAATTACATTTACAAAATGTGTTCTTGAAAAGTGTAAAAGCCTATGATGCATCTAACAATCAGTAGATCGGGACGGCCAAGGTGCTTGGATGGAAATAGAACAGAAATAAGTTATGCGGTAAAAGGGGCCAGATGGTGAAGGGGTGTCCATGGTGAAGGGTGTGGCCTTTATTTTAAAGCAGTGGAAAGTCACTGAAAGGGTTTTAAGCCAAGCCACCACAGCCACATTATCAAATTGCAAATTAGAAATAGTACCATAGGATTTAGGTAGAGGGAGAGTTGAAAAATCCATGGCAGGGAAAACAATTGGAATAATGAAACTGAAGACCACAGCTAAGACCACAGCACTGCTGATGAGCAAAAGAGTTGGATACAGGAGAAAATTTTGAGAAAAGGAAAGTAACTTGCTGAATAATTGACCCCCATTTGATACATGAATACATTTTTCCATGAAAAAATTCAATATTAGGGTTAAGGCCAAAGTCACCTTTGAACATTACACTCAGTTGAATGTCACGTGGTTTGTCAATTTTGTTGATCTTTTCAAAGAACAAACTTTTGTTTCATTGATTCCCTCTTTTGCTTTACAGTTTATTTTATTATTATTTTTATCTTTACTCATTTACTTGAACTTACTTTGGGTTTTGATTGATCTTTGTTTTGTAACTGCATAAGGTAGAAGATTAGGTTATTGATTTGACACCTTTCTTCATTTCTGATTTAGGTGAATCAAGCCATAAGATTCCTCCGAAGCACGACTCCAGCTGCATATTATAAATTTTTATATACTATGTTTTCATAGTCATATGGTTTAAAATGGTTTTTAATGTATCTTACTATTTTTTCTTTGACTTATTGGTTATTTATTTTAGAGAAGTTTTAGAAAATTGCACACATAGTTCCCCAATTCCCTCCCACACACATAGTTTTCCCTATTATTAATATATTATGTCATGAATTTCTTACAATCATTGTTTATTTAGGAGTATGCTGTTTAAAATGCAGATTTCTTGCTGTCGTGCATCTCTAATTTAATTTTGTTAGCATCAGAAACTTTTTTATGATTTAAATACTTCATAACTTTATTGAGACTTATTTTGTGACCAGTCTATGGTTTATCATGCAGAATTTTCCATGGGGGCTTGAAAAGAATATGTATTCTGCTCATGGATGGAATGTTTTATAAATGTCATTTTGATTCATACAGGTATTCAAGTCTTCTATTTCCTTGCTGATTTTTATCAGTCGTTGAGAGTGTGATCTGAAATCCTAAACTGTTGTTGTATTATTTATTCTGTTATCAATTTTGTCGGTTTTGCTTTATGTATTTTGGGTATCTATTTCTATTTGTATATATATTAGTAATTTTTATATTTTCCTGATGTTTTTACTATTTGTCATTGTGTATTGTCCTACTTTGTTTCATAATGTCTTGAAGTCTATTTTGTTTGGTGGAGAATAGCCACTCCAGCACTCTCTCTGTTTTTTTCTGTTTTTTTTTTTTTGAATACTGTATGGCTGGGTCATTTCATTCTTTTTCCATTTGAGTATCCCTTATTGCAGCACTATTTGTTGAATTTCTGTTTGTATGTTAGGAAGTGCATGGACCAGGAATCAAACCCCGGTCTCCCACATGACAAGGCTAGAATTCTACCACTGAACTATCCTTGCACCCCCCACGCCTGCTCTCTTATGGCTATTGTTTGTGTGATATAACTTTTTCCATCTTTTTATTTTCAAACTATTTATGTCTTTGAACCTAACATATCTATCATGTATACAGAATGTAGTAATTTTCTTGTATGATAATCTATGCTTTTTGGGAACTGTAATGTAATTATTGATATGGTTGGTTGGAATCTCATCTGTCAGTTTGCTGTTTGTTTTCTATTAAAAAGCCACATCTTTTTTGTTCTTCTGTTTCTCCTTTATTACCTTCATTTCTGTTAAATAAATGTTTTTCACCAAGCATTTTAATTCCTCTCTTGATTTATATTTACTGTCTTTAAGATATTT
The DNA here is from genome assembly GCF_023851605.1 of Tamandua tetradactyla. Classification (NCBI taxonomy): domain Eukaryota; kingdom Metazoa; phylum Chordata; class Mammalia; order Pilosa; family Myrmecophagidae; genus Tamandua; species Tamandua tetradactyla. The sequence continues at coordinate 76,204,203 of NC_135334.1, read as the reverse complement.
TATTAGCTATTGCTTAAGGATTGCAAATATGCACATATACTCATTAACTTATGATAATCTACTTCAGAACAATATTAACTTAATTCCAGTGAAATATAGAAAGTATTCTCTAATATATGTCCTTTTCCTCTCCTTTGTGCTATTATCACCATACATTTTATTTCCATTTGGATATTGACCCCAAAATAGTGTCATAAATAACTGTTTAAATGACCTATGTCATTTAGAGAAATTTAGAGAAAAATGAAGAAAAATATATATTTACAATCTAGTTTCACTTTCTTTCAGTCACAATCCCTTGTTAAATCTCCTGGTAGTCTGATGATCTCTTGTTTGCCCTAAATAGGACTACCGCCAGAGGGGGTGTTACCGATTGGCCCTTCTGTTCCATTACTGGCAATGCTCCAAACCAAGAAAGCAACCTCAGGAAGCTGCAGCAAAGCTTTTGGTTTTCCCTGCCTGCTCTGTGCTGTCAGACCTGCACGCAGAGACAGTGGTAGTGGTGAAAGCAGCCCCAGGACTTACTTGCTATTTCCCAAAGTTCAGCAGTTTTACTTGATAGGCTTTAATGAATATTCCTTAGATGGGTTTCCAGAGTTAAAAAAAAAAAAAAGGATGTTGGGGGTGCTATAGCAGTTCAGTGGTAGAATTCTTACCGCCATGAGAGAGACCCAGGTTCGATTTCTTGTCAATGCACTTCCCCCCAAAAAAGCAAACAAGAAAAACAAACAAAAATTCAACAAATGGTTTTGTAATAACAGGATACTCACATAGAAAAACAATGAACTGCGACCCCACCATACAGCTATACAGAAAAAAAAAGATGTTATTGACAGCTTGGCCCAGTTTTTTTTTTTGAGGGGGTGGTGGTGGTGGTGTATGGTCCGGTAATCGGACCCGAGTCTCCTTCATGAAACGCTGGCATTCTGACCACTGAACTACCCATGCACCTTAGCCCAGTTTTATAGTTGCATTTTGGAGAAGCAATTTATTAACTTTCTCATGCCAGAACTGAAAATATCTTTCTATGTATTCATGTTTTAATGTCATCTGTTGGATTAAATTCTTGTTTCATTCATTTTCCTTTTTTAGTTTGAAAGTTATTACATTTCATTTAAGATGTTAAATTTATATTTTTAGCACATATACATGCTTTTGGAATTTTCTAATAAATATTTCCAGTTAAGTTGACTCCATATCTTCTCCTAAAGACATTGCTTAGCATATTTTTATTTCACTTTTTACCCCATTCCAATTTTCATGTTGATTTTGTCTGAAATTTCAGTTTCAACTATTTTAAGCATTTGATTTAGGGAAGAAGATATGGCTTTAATACATGCCCAATCTTTCTTTTCTTAGCTTTTTTTTAAACTTTTTTATTGCATAGTATAACATATATACAAAGCAAAGAATTAAAAAAGCAATAGTTTTCAAAGCGTTCTTCAACAGGTGTTTACAGGACAGATCCCAGAGTTTGTCTTGGCAGGCAATCCTTCTTATCGAAATTACAAATAATAACTTCAGTTATACAGGAAGTGAGGCTAACTTGAGGCTTTTACTTTGGGAAAGTGTTGAGTAGTGATGCCACCAACTGACTTAGGGAATCAAGATGTGTTTCATTGTTTTAATCATTATTGTTATTGTTGATTTCCGCAACTCCATCTTCAGGTTGAGTAATATGGAGAACGTTTTCAAATCCATCTCTTAAGACATTAACATCTACTTTGGATTATTTGAATTTAAGATACAATTTGCCCAAGAGGAGATTGCCAGATTGAAATGAATAATGGTCTGTAGGATATATTGGAGATTCATCAGTTTATAGCGTTTAATTGATCCCGTGAGTATAGATAGAAAAACTGAGGAGAAGGAAGAGTGCTAAAAAGAGATCCCTGAAAAACCCAATGTATAAACTGTATAGGAGGCAGGAAGGTGAACAAAGGGGATGAATTCTGAGACATAGAATTAAAAAGATAAGGAGAGTAGATTCATAATAGCCAAAGTTCCTTGAGAAATCAATCAAGCTTAGGAAAAGCAAGTGAACCTTTGATTTAGCAATGGAGAGGGAATTGATGACCTTAATGTAAACAGTTAAAGGGTGCTGAAATATGAATGCTTTAGGGTAGCACAGAAGTTATTTGACTAAATTTAGCAGGAAGAGAAAAAGTAGATATAGGAGGATCAACTCCCTCCTCAGGTATTTGTTTTTAAAGGTGAGAATTAAATTAGGAGACAGCTACAGTGAAAGGCAGGGAGAAGGTAAATGGAAAAATGATTTAGGGAGAGAAACAGAGTTTTTGGGGACAGTTACAGAAAGTCCTCCAAAGCGAGAGCTGACTATGGCCTAGATATGAGAGTGTATGTATGCCTGTGTGCAAATGGAAGGGATGTATGTGTATGCAAGGGGTGGGATGGAAGCAGATTGTTTTAGAAAGTATCATGCAATGTGTCATAAGATTAATTCTATCATTCTAATCAGTTTTCAGGTCCCAGAATTCAAAGCTAGATGTCAACACTTTCCATTCAGACAGCCCCTAATATCAGCTCTTCAATGGCTCCCACCTTCCTGCTGGTGGGCATGCCAGGCCTATCAGCTATACCCACCTGGTGGACGATACCCCTCATCACTGTCTACTTTCTCTGTGCCCTGGGCAATGGTACCATCCTCTGGATCATTGCCCTTGAGCCCACCCTGCACCACCCAGTGTATGTCTTCCTCTTCCTTCTCAGTGTGTCTGACATTGGCCTGGCCACAGCATTGACACCTACCTTGCTGGGCCTTGCCCTTGCTGATGCTCACATTATCCCTGCCTCAGCCTGCCTCCTCCAGATGTTCTTTGTCCATGTATTTTCTGTCATGGAGTCCTCTGTCTTGCTTGCCATGGCCTTAGATCGGACACTGGCCATCTGCCTCCCTCTCCACTACCCAGCACTCATTGGCAATGGTGTTGTTATCAAGATTGGCCTGGCCATTGCTTTCCGATGTCTGGGTCTCCACCTGCCCCTGCCATTCCTCCTAGCCCACATGCCCTACTGCCACCCACAGGTCCTGACCCACTCTTATTGCTTGCACCCAGATGTGGCTCGTCTGGCCTGCCCAGGAGCTTGGGGTGCAATCTACAGTCTCTTTGTGGTTCTGTCAGTCATGGGATTGGACCCTCTGCTTATTTTCTTATCTTATGGCCTGATTGGCAGGGTGTTACAGGGTTTGGGATCCAGTGAGGAGCGTTGGAAAGCTGGTCAAACTTGTGCAGTCCACCTCTGTGCTGTTCTCCTCTTCTATGTACCCATGATCCTCCTGGCAATTGTTGACCGTCTTAGGCTTCCAATCCCTCAAGCTGCCCATACTCTTCTATCCTATGTCCACTTCCTGCTTCCTCCATTGATAAACCCTATTCTCTACAGTGTCAAGATGAAGGAAATTAGAGAAAGAATATTCAAGAGGTTGCAGCCCAGGAAAGTGGGTTGTGCTCAGTGAGGAGGATGCGTCCCAAGGTTCCCTGATGCAAAGTTTTCCATGACTGAGAACTCTGGTCACTATGCATGAAATGGTCATTCAGATACACATAAATGTGTACAGGAGTGTTCTGCATGTCTCTAGAAGTATACATGTGTATTTCTGTGAATGCTTACAAGCCTCAGAGAATGGAAGTGATCCACCTACTGTCACACTACATGCCAATGGTATAGAAAGGATCAGAGGTTAGGTCTTGTCACAACTGTCCAACTGTGTGGCTATTGCTTTTGGTTAATTTCACCCACACAACTGTATGGCCTGAAGAAGTTAAGCAGCTACACAGCAGAGAAAAGAGAATACAAAAACATTCTACTCAACTGGTTGGAAGATTTTCCATTAGTGTTTGGTCCTCATAGGGAGTAGGCTGGATGAATATGACACAAGAAAGTCACTTAGGATCCTCAATTCAAGGTACACGCTGTGTCACACTGATCAGACCAGGAAAAAGAGTGAAATTTTTCATCCATTATTTAGTTTTCAAAATGTTAGTATAATTTTTGAAAGTACTAATGCATATTTCGTGTTAAAACTTAAAATAATTCAGAGAAATATATAATAAACTGAAATCACCTTAAATTATATCATCCAAACATAGCTATCACTACTTTTTTTGTGAACACTAGTGAATGTAAAGTCCTCTGTAAATGGAAGCATATAGGTGGTAGATGGAATTATTCGTCTCAATCATTTACTTCCTAGTCATAATATTTTATGCCTGCATCCATATCACGGGGGTCAAAGTGAACAGAATGTACCTTCACTTTGACAGCTTGGACACGTGACTTGCTTTGGTCAACAGGATGTAAGTGAATGTGATAAAAGCAGAGGTTTAAGTGTGAGTTTTGCAATGGAGCTTGACCTCTTGAGCTATGAGAAGTGTTTTCCCCAAGTAGGTGCTGCTCCTTCAATCTGGTCCCCAGATGAGACACAGGGTACAAATCTTTACCTTAACCACAACCTAGCTCCAATCCCAACTGACCAGAATCCTGAAGCAGAGCCCCCAGGCCAAAGCAGCCTGTATCTAGAGGTCCCCTGTCAACTTGATGACTCAGTGACACAATAAATGCTGTTGGTATACAGCAAAAGTGAACTAACACATTATATGTGTAGTTTTATGTTTTAAACATGATTAATTTCTCAATGTATTTGTCTTAATGTTCATGCAAGTATATGTGAGAAACTTGCCTTATTTTTAGCACAAAAGTTGCATAACATTCTATATGCCTTTGTACATTTGGCTTTTCTTATGGAATAAATCCCTCCAAGCCAACTAGTATCATGTAGTTCATTCAAACGCCTGCATAATATTCCATGCTATGTATGAATTAAAATGTATCCAACTATTTTTTGAAATAAACATTCTTATACAGTTCTCCATGTGTACTTAAACTTTTATTTCTATAAAACCGATTCCCAGATCATCATTATTGGCTTTAACAGATCACACATTTTTAAAATATCAATATGTGTTGGCAGATTCCTTTCCCAAATGACTATGCCAATTACTATTTCTATGCTTATGTTGGACAGGGTCTTTTTCTTGCATCACTGCAATCATTGACTGTTACCACTATTTAAAATTTTTCATCAGTTTTATGACTGGCAATGATCTAATTTTACTTCATTTTGAATTCATCAAATAATGAGTTTATTTTACATGTCTACCTGTTATTTGTTTCCTCTCATTAATTGTCTATTCAAATACAGTGTGTCCATTTTTCTATTGGACAGTACATGTTTTAAATATAATGTAGCAGGAGAACTTTGTTTCATGCTTTTCCAGACCTGGTATTTGTCTTTGGCCTTAATTTATTCAACCTTTGGTCAAGAAAATATGGATAGTTTTATATAATCAAATCCACCTTTATTTTCCATAATAATTTTTGCATTTCTATATCTTGCTTTATAAAAGAGTCTCCTTGACCCCTATGTTCTACATATATTCTCTTATGCTTTTCTTCCAAAATTGTTGTAAGTTTTTCTTTTACATCTTACTTCTATCTGAACTCTATCATCTTTATATACACAAATATGTGCAAATACTTGTACACATATACATATTTATATGTATGTACATATATATCCTGTTTTAGAGGACACAATTTATATTCATCAAAGTGAATAGGTACTAGTGTCAACATCATTTATGAAATACATTTTCTTTATCTCACTGACAGGAAATTCCACATGTCTATTATAAACATATATGTATGTATGAACTTTGCTTCAAAAATCTGTTTGTGTATTTATATATCTATATATATGTGTGTGTGTGTATACATGCATGTTTCTATAAGTATTTCTGTATATATGTATATTCAAGTATATACATATATATCACTGATCTATTCTCACAGCTTCAAAGTGTGATTTTTTTTATATGTGTGGTATAAAGTGATTCTGCTGTCACAAAATGAACAAACAAAAGCTATGAAATTCTAGAGGGAATTAATTATTTTTATAAATGTGAGAGAATTTTCATTTATAATAAGCTTTCCCATTGAGAATATATGGTATATGTTTCATTTATTAACATCTTGTTTATATATTTCAATAAAATTGTTTGCTTTAGGTAAATTTATTTCTGTGTATTTTATAAATGACATTTGCTACTATTATAAATATAGCATTTCCCCATTTCTAGTTAGACATATGTAATTGCTAGGTAAACCTTTTATTTTTATCTTGCATTAATACATCAATATATCTTACCAGAATAACACATGCATTATAGTAGTGTTTTTTAATATACTTTATAAGTAAAAATAGATGATTGGTACCTTTTTCCCAATATACATTCAAATTATTTCATTTTCTTGTGTAATTTACTAGAACCTCCAAAAACAGTTATGAAAGATAATAGTTAAAGTAAACATTCAAGTATTTTACATGATTTCAATAGAAATGGCTTTAATGTCTCACCTATTAAAATGACAGTTTGCTGCTAAATCTTTAGTTAAAATTTATAATATTTAAATGTTCATTTAAAGTTCTATTTTACTTAGTTTTTAGTAAGTTTACCTGCCGTATCCTATCAAATGCCTTTTCAGTATTCGATGATATAATTGTCTGCTTCATCGTGTTGAATTTCTAATACTGAAACATCCTTGGTCTCTGATGTATACAGAGAAATATATTTTAAATGAAAAGAGGTAGGTTGAATCCACTCAATATGTAAACAAAAACACACTATGATGTTTATATTGGGATATAGACCCAGAACACAAAATTTGTATCCTCACATTATATCAAGACTTTCTGCAGGGTATATATTCTCTTGTTCAACTAATCAGAATTAGTCTCTCCATTTTACAAATGAGAAAACTGAGGCTAAGGATGTAAGAATATCCCAAGTCTCTAAAATTAGTTCCAATCAGAAAAACATTTTCAGATGTGCCTTAATCCAAAGACTCTGCCGCACCACACTCTTGAAGTAGTCGGATAGAGAAACATCTTCGTCGTGAATCCGCAGTGATGAGGCCTCTGAGAAACCCGACTCTTCCAAGTCCTGCCCCCTCCTTGTCCCAGGCACAGCCAGTGCCAGCCTTCCATGCATTTCAAGGGTGGGGAATGATCATAAACCCAGGGTTAGTCAACAGGCCTGGGTTGAACTCTCACTCCACTAATTGCTTGTGTAATGTGGCATTTGCTGGCCCCATGTTTGCAAAATAGGTATAATGAGAATTGCATGAAATCAAGTTCCTGTATCACAGCCTCCGAATATAGAAGATAGTCAATAAATGGTAATTAATTGGTATTAATAATAAAATTAACAATAATGGTATTCAAACTTTTTTTTTTTGAGTCATAGCTTTATTGAAATGCATCATTAGTGCAAGTTATTATTAATAGGTGAAATTTTCCATAGTGTTGGGGTAGAATGAGCAAATGGAAAGAAGTTTCTGGGCAATTTTCAGAAAAAACTGATTGTTCTACAAAATGAACTCTATATAGATAGTAAGAAAACAGTATTCATAGAAATTTCTGCTTCTTATGGAATGTTCCCATGTATATTTTTTTATAGCATCTGGTAAGGGAAAAGTCAATGCTGTTGTTTCCCTGGTGTTCTGGATGAGGATGGCATGGAACAGTCAGAAGACGGTATAAGTGAAGGTGTCACAGTGTCTCAAAATTTGAGTACAGTACGGATGCTCTTTCCATGGTGAAGCAGGTCAAATCCTTCATTGATTTTTTCAAAAGGTAAAGCATGGGTTATTAATAGATCTAGTGGAATCTTTTTGGCCATAATATCTGCCACAAGTTTTGGGACAGAGTCTTTACTCTTAAAGCCACCAAAAAGTGCCCCTTTCCAGGTGCGACCAGTCAATAGCAGCATAGGATTCACCGAGAGGTTTTCAGAACTTGGAGGTACCCCTATTATGACACTTACACCAAATGCCTCATGACAGCATGACAGTGCCTGAAGCATGGTGTCGATCTGACCAACAGCTTCAAATGAAAAGTCCACCCCACCTCCAGTCATTTCCTTCAGCACCTCATGGATGGGTTTCTGGAAGTTCTGAGGGTTGATGCACTCAGTGGCCCCCAGCTCTTTGGCCTTTGCAAATTTGTCCTTGTTGATATCCACCCCAATGATCCTGGCTGCTCCAGCTGCCTTACAGCCAATGACAGCAGACAATCCGACTCCTCCAAGGCCAATCACAGCACAGGTGGAGCCTGGGGTGACCTTGGCAACTTTGACTGCAGACCCATAACCAGTAGACAATGCACAGCCGACAAGGCAGACTTTCTCCAGTGGTGCTGCTGCATCGATCTTGACCACTGAGATCTCATCCACCACTGTGTACTCAGAGAAGGTGCTGGTGTGGGCGAAGTGGTAAATGGGCTTCCCTTTGCAGGTGAACCTGGTGGTGCCATCCTGCATGGTCCCCCGAGGGTTGGTCAGACCCATTTTCACACAGTTGTTGGCTTCTGGGTGTTTACAAATGATACATTCCCCACACTGGGGAACACACAGTGGTATGACTTTATCACCTGGTTTGACTGCAGTCACCCCCTCACCAATGCTCTCCACGATGCCGGCTCCCTCATGGCCTAATATTGCAGGGAGTGTTGCGACAAAATGCCCATTAACCACATGGTCATCTGAGCCACAGATTCCTGTGGCCACCATCTTAATGCGAACTTCATAGGCCTTGGGGGGTGCGACCTCCACCTCCTCAATGGAAAAGGGTTTCTTTAGGTCCCAAAGCACAGCCGCTTTGCATTTTATTACTTTTCCTGCTGTGCTCATGTTGTTTCTGTCTTCTCTGTGAGCCAGGAGACTTGTGAATTCTTGTCAACTTCCTTCTTTACCAATATGACTCAAGTCCTCTTCTGTTGGCTGGACACACGTGCCTCTAATGAGACTTTCCCTTGGTTCCTTAGTATTGATTTGGAGTCCTCTTCTTTGAGCCCCATGTTGGGTGCCAAATGTTGCTTCCTATTGAAACGGAGCTTGAAGGATATTAAGGAATGATGAGAAAAAAAAGGAATAAAGGAAGGAAGGAAGGAAGGAAGGAAGGAAGGAAGGAAGGAAGGAAGGAAGGAAGGAAGGAAGAAAGAAAGAAAGAAAGAAAGAAGACACAGATGGGTTCAGGGGGTCTGAAGCTTGAGTTTACTTCAGACAGACTTCAGACAATTTTATTCTTAAGCAGATCCAAAGAAAGAAAGAAAGAAAAGAAAGAAAAGAAAGAAAAGAAAAGAAAGAAAGAAAGAAAGAAAGAAAGAAAGAAAGAAAGAAAGAAAGAAAGAAAGAAAGAAAGAAAGAAAGAAAGAAAGAAAGAAAGAAAGAAAGAAAGAAAGAAAGAAAGAAAGAAAGAAAGAAAGAAAGAAAGAAAGAAAGAAAGAAAGAAAGAAAGAAAGAAAGAAAGACACAGATGGGTTCAGGGGGTCTGAAGCTTGAGTTTGGGATTCAAACTTTTTAATGTATTCTCCATCTGAATGAAGTAAGTACTTTAAAGCTGGAAGGGCTTTTAGAATTCTCAAAACCCCATTTTAGACAAGGGAAATTGCAACTTGGGGCCTGCTGAAAGCACCTTTGACTGGATCTTTAGAAATCAGTGACAGGTACAGAATGAAAACCCAGCAATGCCAGCTACCTCCAAGTGTTTATTACTCAGTTAAGTGAAAGAGCAGGGAATCCTGCCCTTTGCCTCAGGGCTTCAACTACTTTCTCCTGTTTCTGGCTCACCACATCTAGTAGCAATCGTCAGAATCTTGAGGTGTATAGTGGCTGCAATTACCGCATGTGGCCAGCAGGGGCATTGTTCTTTCTCTGCAAATCTATCTCCTCGCCTCAACTTGATTAATATGCACTTGGCAAATCACATTCTTTTTCCTACAACAGGACATTTGGGAATGAAAGTATTAGGGAGAATATTTACTGCTGTAAGTACAATGTAACAGTAATACAGGGAGCTGGAATTTTGACCAGGAATAACTCTCAGAATCCAGGTGTCAGAGTTAGCCCCAATACTAGACAAAGCTCTCCAGACCTTTACCCAAAATTTAATTAATTGTGTGTGCATGAGTGTGTGTGTGGGGGGCGGAGGGCAGAGACACTTTACTCTTAGACTTTTCTTTTAGTTCAAACTGATATACAACTACCAAACTCATACTATAGACAAGGCACTTAATTGTTAGGAAACTTAAAATTGAATAAGACACAATTCTTGCCCTCTGGAAACTCATGATATAGTTGATGAGAGAGACATATGTATGATGTTGGAGGTGCATATGGGTTTCCAGCCATTGAGAGCTCAACCTTTTACTTTTACTATAACTGCTACTAAATGCCACTATCCTCCTATACTGTCTTTACCCCATACTGCCATCCTCTAAAATTGACTTCATCAAAAGATATAGTCTCCCTAGCCTCCCCTTTCACATTTTCACAGAAAAGTTTCTCTCAAGCATTAATGTACATACCACTTATCCGGAAATCTTGCTAAAATACAGATTCTGCCTTAATAGGCTTGCAGCAGGGCATGAGATTCTGCAGCACTAACTACTTTCCCGGTGATGCTGATGCTATTGATCAGTGATCCACACTTTGAGTAGCAATCTAGAGAACATACTTAAGCTCAAACACCTTTTAAAGGGTTAATATAAATCATAATGAGGAATCAGATCCAGGGACACAAATACAGAAATGTTAAATGGTTCCAGAATCTTGCAGAGTTCGCCCAGTCACTATTCAAGACTTCTTTCCTGTCTCCTCTTCTGAAGCCTCTCTGGACTCTTACTCTTTATTCTTATGTTAGAAGATTCACACCATCAATTCCCAAATAGCCACAAAAAAATTCCCAACTTCTCTATGAATTGTAGTCCTCTTCTTTCTTAAAAGCAGAAAAAGTGTGTATACTACATGCCCAAGAGGGATTAATTGATTAATTAATTGGTTAACTAATAATAACTTAATGAAATAAATTGAACCATACCCTTTCTGGGAGAAATGCTGTCCTGATCCCAAGACAATTTATTAGAAGATGTAACTCCCACTTTTTCCCCACCATTTAGATTTCAGATCAAGTTTTTCCAGTACCTTCATTCTAATCTGCTAAGTTTTTGTACAAAATATAAGGGGATTCACCAAAGGTGGCACCAGCAAGAATGTATCAGCTATTGGAATCATAGCCAAAGGGGAATTATTATTGGCAGAGCGATACCTGGTAGCCAAGGTAATGATGAGCACCAAGAAAATAAACATAGCACAGATGTGGGACACACAGATGTTAAGAGCTTTGAGCCATTCTGCAAGGTGTGCAATATCCATACATTCAGGATGAATATATAGGAAACAGCAATGAACACACAGTCTGACATCAGGCAGAATGTGACAAAGAGACCATAGCAAAAGTGGACCCTATTGTAAGAGCAGGCCAGCTTCATGATTTCTTGGTGAAGGCTGTAGGAGTGTAATGATAGGCATTTATTACAGAATCTAAGTAATTTTAAAATAAAATAAAGAAAATAAAGGGGGCAGAATTCTCACCTGCCATTTGATTCTTGGTGTCTGCCCATGGAAGGAAGGAAGGAGGGGAGGAAGGGAGGAAAGAAAGAAGGAAGAAAGGGGACACATTAGAAGAATGTTCTTCATAGCAAATGACAGCTCAATGTGTACAACTCTGGAGCTGGTGACAATGGAGCTATACCTCAGGGGGTTGTGAAGTCCTACAAAGTGATCAAATGGCATGATCAGAAGTACTGAAGACTCCATGTCTGTGAATCCGTGGATAAAGGACATCTGGGCAATGCAAGCATCAGCAGAAATTCCCATGACATTGAACAGGAAGAGCCTCAGCAAAGTAGGCAAGGAGTTGAAAGACAGGCCCAGGTCAGATAGGAGCAGCATAGAGAGGAAACTGTACATGGGCTCATGCAGAGAAGGCTCTTTTCTGACAACACATAATATGGTACAGTTGCTGAGGATGGCCATGGGGTACACAAGGCAGAGAGGGATGGAGATTCAAATGAGTGCATGCTTCAGCCCTGGGATCCCTGTGGGCTCGCTGGTGGCTGGTTAGCTGATGGCTGGGGGTAAGCGGCTGTACTGAGTCAGTCACATAGATGCAGAGCACACAGCACACGACTCAGGAGACAACCCTCAGGGGAAAATGGAAGGCTCTGCTTTATTCAGGAAGTACACAGGCTTATATAGGCTGGGAAGCATGCAGGGACATGTGTCGGGCTGGGATTGGTGGTCGTTGTTGCTAGGGTGGAGGGCAGATTTCTGGGATTGGTCACCGTTGTTGCTAGGACGGAGGGCAGATTTTGGGTCAGCCATTTTGTGTTGCCTTGCATCAGCCACGGCAGCCATGTTAGCAATATTTTATGGCTTCTCCAACAATAGTGATATTTTATGGCTTCTCCAACAGATCCCAATGAATAGGAAGGTGGAGATTTTAATTTCTGAGGCATTGAAAGGAAACATCATAAATAGGTCTCTCATTTATCTGCTCCATTATCAGAAATAGTGTAAGAAATTATTTTAGTTATAATTACTATATTAATGCTCAGTAGATTAAATATATTTCCAACTAAACATAACTTGCCCTTTGGCATCATGAAAGAATGTAATATAACTTTTCCTGTATAAAGAAAAATGTGGAGTAGGTTTAAACTGGTTCTTGATGTTATTTGTTTAAGACCTTTATACTCTCCGGGTCTATCTTAATATATGCCCTGATATCTTTATAAACAACTCTGTAGCTTAGAAGTAAGGTGTTTTGATAACCTTTTCTTGAAGCCACCAATTAATTATTTCTATGCATAGAGTGAACTAAGTTGTTAACAAGTAGAGATGTGGAAGATGTCTGAAGTCATGGGTGCTGTCAATGGACATGTCCTCACAAACAGCACAGACGCTCTATGATAGTAGGCATTAAAGGAGGTCTAAATGTTATATTAGTTTTCATGCTACATGTATGTGAAAACATAAAATTGGATTATAGTAGAAATCAACAAATTATGATCTGCTACCAAATATAATCCACAGCTTGTTTTCATACAACCCATGGACTAAATATTTTTTTACATTTTTAAAGAGTTATATTGAAAAAAAGGGAAAGGAAGATTATGTGACAGAGATGGTATGTGGCTGGAAAAGTCCAAAACATTTATTTTATAGCTTTTTACAGAACATATTTGTTGACCTCTGGACTAAGAAGTTATGATACTATACACATACACACACTCCTGCTAGTATGAGTGAATATGGACAGGGCTGGAGTAGGGGTCAAAAGGAACTTCAACTTTAAGAGTAATGTTTGATTTCTTTCATTAAAAAGAAACAGATGAAGCCAATATCTGAATGTTTAAATTATCAGTCAGGATAGTAAAAATACAAGTGTTACTCTCAGAACTTCTCTCTGTTCTTTTAATCCTCATCCAAAATTCTACTCATTAAGAAAATATCATGGAATTTTATATTTCTTGATCAAGAACTCTCCACACTCCTTTCTAGAGTAGAAAAAAGAAATAAATTATACTCCCTCCAATCACTGAGCCATCTGTTATGTACCATCATCAGTATATCCATTGCATCATCATTCATTAATTTGGCATATATTTATTAGCCATTATGTACAATGCACTCTTTATGCAAGGAACTAAAAAAACACAGATGAACAGGATAACCCCCCTATTTTTTTAGCTTATTTTTTAGAGTACAGATATATATATCAAAACACCAAGAAGTATAACTAATATAAAACTGACTACAAAGAAGAAAATGAATTCCAGAAACCCTTGAGCCTAAAACTAAAGTGTTTTTACCAGTGATGAGTGGTACCTAGCCAGTTTCGAATGGCTTAGCAAAACATGAACAACCTCCTCCCCTTTCAATTTTTAAACACAAATACGATACTTGGTTTAATTTTATTTTCCACATTCAATGGAGTGTACATTCAAATTAAAGCATTAAATAAGGCAGTATGAATTCTAAACCTTGATATACTTAATCAAAAGCATCTGTCCAGGTTGCCTTATGATACATCTTCCCATTACTACCTGGCATGTATCCTCATAATTCTAAGTTGATAACCCAATGGTCTCCAGGACCAGAAATAGGTTTAAGGTCACCAGGAGAAAAAGCATCTAAAACTAGAAAAAAAGCTAGATTTTTCAGGGAGCAAGGCACAGAGAATCCTGTCCTTAGAAGCAATAAATTTAGAGAATTGGGGTGAAAGTTGAAATAAATCTATTATTTTCCTCCTATTTTTCTTTCTCCAACTCAAACTACTGAATATAGTTTTTTGTTGTACATAAAAATATAAACCATAAAGGCCAAGGAGAGGGCTGACTTTTTAATCTCTGTTATACACATCGAAGAAAAGAAAATAATGAGATTAGGACAGCCAACTGACCACTCAGGTCATTCTGTGGAAGTCAAAGTGCTTCTGTAAGAACATCGAAGAAAATTTTTCTATCTCTAAAAATCAGGCCCAGTATTTAACCGAAAAGGTGTCATAATTGCAAAGTGGACAGAATGCGCAGTTTGATAGGTCTTCTCTGATAAACAAGGACACTGAAAAATACTATGAATAAAATAATGGGAAAATAGTTTGATCCTGACTTCTGAGATGTTGGCATTTGAGTGAAGAAGTCAGAGAATCTTGAAATGTTTGAATATTGCCTGCCAACAGAAGCAGTGGCTTTCCATATTTTCAGAAGAGACTCATTTCTCCCTATATGAAGACAATGCAAAAACCACCTAAGAACAGTGTCTCAGAAGATTTTGTTCTTTCCTTCCAAGGTCTGCCTTCATCATATATCACAGAATGAAGGCCAATATCCAGTCAGGTCTTAGCAAAATCTGGCATAGAAACATGCCCACTTGGAAAGAAATAACTATCCACAGATGGCATCCCAAAACCTACCAAATGGTATAAAGTGGATTCAGGTGAACACTTGTGGGCGTGGCTCCTGAAAGTTTTTAGACCCAAGACAGCAGAGAAAGTGGGTCTTGGTATGAATACAAGTCAACATAGAGGAGAATTCATTGTCATGAGAGCACTCAACCGTGTTATGCTATTCAGCATTATGGCCAGGAGAGGTGGAAATGTGTGAATGCACTATTGGGATGGTTACTTGAAATTTGGGCATGATGACAAAGTATGGCAAATTAGATGAAGATGTCAGAACTGCTTGGAATAATATAGAATATAGAGAAAGGGTTAGAAATCTCCAGGAAGAGTATTTATAATGTTGTAACAGAGAACTTACCATATAACCATTTACTAGTGGAAGAATGAAGGGCATCTCTCACTGAAGCAATAAAGAATGTATTTGTAAGAGGGTTCTGGTATCTTTGAGTAGTTCAGTATTTTCTATGCTCTCTAGGCTGGGTGTGGCCTCAAAAGATGCTACTGTAGAACTGTGCTCCCTAGCAATGAGGATGATGGGATTCTGAGGTCATATCACAGCATGTAACAACAAGAAGAAAGGTGGAAATATAGAAATGGCACCTCACTGATAGGCCACTGATAATCCCATCATGGTCTTTTGTAATTAGAGTAAGAGATTATGGAATTACAGCCAAAATTTTCTCATAGTTAGTGCAATGACTTTGCTGCTGTACTTATGGTTATCCCCCAAATGCCTGAATGAATAATTAGGAATAATATATTTATCATCTGGTAAAGCCCTCACATTGTTCTCAGTTCTGTTAAGTTAGAACCATCATGCTATAAATAACAAAGTGCAAGTTCAAGAAAGAGCAAATAAATTATGTGAGTAATTGGTCCAGCATTCCATGGCACCCATCACTACAATATTGATGCTACACTATTAGTTCAAACACCCATGACTTCACTGGGGGTTCAATGAACAGATGAAAGAAGAGGAAAACCAAGAGGCTTAGTTCATGGATGGATTTGTGGACAAGTTGGTGCTAAACAAAAAACAATCCAGAAGCATACTAGCTCCATACATTATGGTGGTGGTCATAAAAAAATTATGGTGAAGAAAAATCCTTCATAATAGACAGAGTAGTGAGTAATACCTTTGATTGCTAATTTTACAGGTAAGGGGATTTTTTCTGAGGTATGTAGACATACATTGCCTTCTTGACATTTCTGGAAGGCTTAGCTAGTTGTTAAGGCACAAGAAGAAGCAACTTAAGAGAAATGGACACAAGAAAGTCTGAAGAGGATAGATGTTGCAATACATTTGGAAGTGGGCATAAAGGGTGTGGTTCTTGGAATCTCATGTTAATACATACCAGAGATTACTCACTTCAGAAGAGGAAGGCCACATGAGTACATGAGTAACTACAGTTCCCCTTTGTTCTCCCAATGCTGATTCAGTGTGCATGTAATAGTCATTTTGGCAGAGATGTTGAAAATCATAAGGCAAAATCAGGGTTTCCTTTTACCAAGACATATATAATTATTAACAACTTTGCCCAACTAATACTAGTAACTAATATTGAACATTTGATGTGGTATTTTTCTATTTACATTATTACACTATTCTGCACATAATAAAGAACAACATAACGCCGCCTACATAAACCCCATAGTAAGTTACATTGACGTGTGCTTTAGGATGCACTCTATGACATTGCTATTATGGAAGCATTCAGTAGAGAATCAAGATTCAAAAAATTCCAATAAATCTAAGAGCTTTTTGAGTGTCATTCAGAAAAAAAAAAAGCTCATTGGCAATTTCCCATATTAAATCTGGATTCTTTGAAACTGTATGCATAGTCTGAATGAAGATTTTATGTAGGTCTCTTACCTGAATAATTGCTTAAATTCATTACCTCACTTGGTCTTAAAAAAAAAACACCACAGTTTAGATGATATTAATATGAATTCACTGACAAGAAGCAAATATCACATAACTAGTAGGTTGCATAGCTTGGACTCTTGGAGGTGTATCTAGGTACTTTAAGGAAATTACCCCATCCTAACAAAGCACTCATTCCTACATGGCATTATTTCACTCAGATGCAACATGATTAGACCTGGACCTGCTTTTGATTTAAGACCTTCATAACAGCCTTGCGTATTTGCTTAGTCTTCACACTATAGATGATAGGGTTGAGCACAGGAGGGATGAGCAGGAAGACATTGGCCATGACAGTGTGTACAAATGGAGGTGCTGAGTGGCCATAGCGATGCACAAGAGACAGGCTGATGAGAGGAATATAGAAGATGGCAACAGCACTGATGTGTGATATGCAGGTGCTGAAAGCTTTCTGACGCTCCTCTGAGGAAGCAATGCTGAGGACAGACCGGATGATCAAGATATAGGAGAGCAGGATACAAGGGCAGTCAAACCCTGTTGTGGAAAAGAGTGCAAGCAGACCGAGGATGCTGTTGATTTTGTTGTCTGTGCACGACAGCTGAATGAGATCAACATGGTAGCAGTAAGAATGGGAGAGGACCATAGAACTGCAGAAGGACAGCCTCTTGACTAAAAGCACAACCGGTAACATGACTGCAACATTCCTTATCAACATGCTCATCCCAATCTGGGCAATCCTGGCATTGGTGAGGATGATTGTATATCGCAGTGGGTCACAGATGGCCACAAAACGATCAAAGGCCATGGCCAGCAAAACCCCAGACTCCATGAAAGTAAATCCATGAAGAAAGAACATCTGGGCAATGCAGGCATTTATGTTGATCTCTCGCACTTCAAACCAGAAGACACCAAGTGTAGTAAAGAGAGTGCATAGAGACAAGCCCAGGTCTGTGGCTGAAAGCATAGAAAGGAAATAATACATGGGCTCATGAAGGCTTTGCTCCTGAAGGACCACAAACAGGATCACACTGTTCCCAGAGAGGGCGATGACATACAGGAGGCAAAAGGGGATGGAGAGCCAGGCCTGTGCTGCTTTCAGGCCTGGAATACCCGTCAGGAGAAAGGTCAGAGGCTGAACATTGGTATTATTGAAGGCCAGCATAATGACTGAGAAGACAGGGATATTTGAGTAATTAATCATTGACAAATAATAAACAAATACAGTTTAACACGTCTTACCACAGAACATCTTTCTTGTACTCAGATATTCACTGAATTGTTATTTCTGGCTCTCAAAAAACTTGGGTATTTTCTCTCTCCAAACTACTCAGCATTTCTCATTTGTTAAGAAAGGAGACTGCCTGGTTTATTCCACATCAAATTTTGTTGAGTGTATCGTCTATAGTTCTCTTTGGTGGCAACATCTATTGTAATTAAATCCTCCCTGCCTATCGGAATTCCCAATAGAATATTTAATATGATAAGAAATCTGGTTTCCAGTGCAGGGAAAATCAATTTTTATGCTGGAATAAATCACTGAACACAAGTCACACTGAGAATGTGGCTATAATTAGTTTTGCCTGGGAAATAACCAGCAGAATGCCAAAAGCATCCCTGAGACACATATCTGCATGTGTGATGACAGGATGGTGCAAAGAACCACCCAAAGAAAAATAATAATAGCTTCCAGTTGTTGAGAGCTCCCTTTGTTACTGACATTTTATTTGCATTACATAATTTTACCTAGACATCAACTATAGAAGGTAGATAGTCATGTGTATTTTTCAGATGAAGAAATTAAGATTCAGAAAAATTAAATATTCCACCAAAATTATCTTTATAAATGATCTTCCAATTGTGAGAAAAAAATGACAAATATAAGATATATGGAGAGAAGGAAGGGAGAGAGGGAGGAAGGAAGGAAGGCAGGCAGGTTCTGCCTTCCCATTATTTTAACACTGTCAGGTAAGTATGATATTATGATAAATAGCAGCACAGGTTATTACTGAGATACAGAGAACAGTAATAGCCAGCATTTCTTGGACACTAAACATATTAGATCAAGTAATGAAGGTTTTGCTTCTATTATCTCATCCAATCATCATAACTATCAAATGAAGTACATAAAATTATTATCCACAATTTCCATATGGGGAGCTGATGCTTAAAGTGTTTAAGTAATTTGCCAAAACATATGTGGCTAAAAAGTAGAGGAGGTGGGGCTGGAACCCTGCACATCTGACCCCAAAACCTACCAAAAAGGTTGAGCAAGGCAGAAGCAGGACCTCTAAACCATTCTGCTCTCCTAAAGAACATTTTTAAAATGTATCCATCCAAAGAGACAAACTGTGGTCAATTTGGTATTGTTGGAGTATAGTCCTGTATTTCAAATGCTAAATCTGTTTGGCAAAAAATGAAGCCCTTTAGGCTCCTCTAGAAAGAACTTTAATATTGATGGTCTCTATGTACAAAGCACCAGGAGAATCAGATACCCACGCTGTACCCACTCTGGTACTGCCAAATTCAGTTGACTCATTTTAGTAACCATCTCATTTATTCAACTCTTACATATTAGGCTATTCAACTCTTACATATTAGGCTGATGATACTTCCTTTCTGGATTTTTTTCTCTCCATCTATCATGTGGCACTAGTCGCAATTATTTTCCTCCATTATTCAGTTCTTCCCTTTTCTGGATAATTTTTCCCTAAGACCCTTATTTTTTCAACTTTAAAATTTTATTCCTCAAAGGTCAATCTTTGCTCATTCAAAAGTCATTTAAAAATTATCTTACTGATTTTCACAGCTTCATCTTTCACCTTTATAATAAAAAATCTCTTTATTTAGCCTTGAATTAATTTTTTAATTTTTTTAATTTGTACATGGGCAGGCACCGGGAACCAAACCCAGGTCTCCAGCATGACAGGTGAGAACTCTGCCACTGAGATAATGTTGCTCTAGCCTTGAATTATTTTTAACCTGGAAAAATTCAATAGAGTAGACTGCAAACCATTAAAATAAGATTTCAGCGAAATGACCAAATAGAAGATAAGTATATAAAAGTAAATAGCTTTTCCTGTTTGCAAAAAAATAACCAGTGGGAAAAATTTAAAACATAAGTATTTATTGCAACAGCCTCAAAACTATAAACTATATTGGTATAACAAAAAGTTGACCGAAAACATAAAGACAGGCTTCTTCAATAGTTAAAAGATGAGATTTTCCTCATTAAGTAAAATGTATTGTATTCAAAGCAGTATCATTCAATGACATAAAAGTCTTTAATGCTTAATTTCAGATGGATTCTAAAATGTTTTAGGTTCTATAAATGTGAAAATTCAGTCTAACTTGAGAAAGACAAAAAGAGGGACTTAGCCTATAAGACAGCAAAATGAAATATAAAGCTATAGTCTTTGTTAATTACTATAAAAGTAATAATAAAGATGAAGGCAGAAGTCCTTGGTCCTTGGTCCTTGCTTCTGCATGGACTAGACACAGGACCATTCCCATCTGTGTCCTTATCTGTAAACCTTGGACTTTAAAAATATGTGAAGTCCCTATTTCCAGTTGTTTCTGTGACAGCCAAATGCCAAGATGGATTTGGAGTACCTCTTTTAAATAAAAATGATTGATGTCAAGAGGGCTAAAATATGCTCAGACTTTGAGGATCCTGTAAAAATGTGGAGCTGATGCTAAGTTTATTTCCTAACAAATAGGGGTAGAGAAATCAATCAAATTTAAAAGCTAAGTGAAGTAGCAATAAAATATAATAGATATCAAATTTAGAGGCACATAGAATCATAACAATTCCCTCCATTTCTTTGCCATAACTGATTTTGTTGTTTTCTCCTGGAAAGAAACATTTGTTTGCAGTTCTTGCAGATATCTCTTCATTCCCACAGTGTTCAGGTTTAGTTACTCTAAACCTATTTTGCCCAAATTTCTAATGCTTCTACCTCTGATCTGAAGTCCTTGGCTTTCTCAGCTTAATGTCTCTGCTTCCCTCCAGCCACTCCTTCTCTTTCTGCTCTATCTCTAGGCTTGCAGAATAGCGCTCAACAGTCCCTGTCTTTTGGGCCTGCTCTGCTGGTCTCAGCATCTTACCTGTCTCCCAGCAGTGTGGGGATGGCTCTTGCTCCTGATGCTCTATAAGAAGCCCAGCATGTAACCCAGCCCTGCTGCAAAGAGACCCTTGGGACTTGAAGATGATGTGATCAGACCTGTAGTATGGCCCTAGGTGTGAGGCCTAGAATTCCCCAAGAGACTCCCCACACTAGGCTGAAGCAGTTTTGAATAATATGTTAACCTTCCCATTTAAAATATTTTATTGCTTATTTTAAATAAATATGAACATTACTTTTCTCCCAAAACTTGAGTTGCTTTATCTTCATTTTCTGCTACGTAGACCAGGTGAGGTGAAAATGTCCTTATACTCCTCCTCCTCCCCTTCTCCCCCTCTCTTAAATTCAGCCACCTGCAGCATAATGCTTCCCTGGAAAAGAGAAATAAAATGTGCATATGGTTTTGTGGCTGTGATGAAATCTTTAAAATTTGTTTTTAGGTTATTGGAAACTTAAAGGCAAATAGATGCTTATTAAAATATGATTAAACAGTCATCATTCAACATAGAATACAGAGCACACAGTGTGATTAGAGAAAAAATGAAACATAATCCAATATAAAAAAACATATGATCGTGAGAAATAATATCCATGCATCAAAATAAAATAAATTCTTTCATTTATACCTATTTAATTATGGCAAAATGCTATTCAGTTTACATTGGGTTATGGTTTTCTAGGACATCTTTCTGTTGTCTTTGGTATTTTGCATATTTGATAGCAAGGCTCTAATGTGTTCTGCAGTTTTAAAGAGATGTTGGATCACAGCTTTCCTGGATTTCCATGTCCATTCTACCCTTGAATAACCCACACATAATTGCTATTTTTTGTTGATTTTTTTGTTTCATTTTGCCAAAGCACATTCTCAATATTTAAAAACAAGGCTATGTGGATGATAAAGTTTCTGTTTGTACAGAGTCTTTTATATGGGGTCTGTCCAGAATATCCTTTTCATAGTCCTTACTCTTGATTGGTTGATCATTGTGCTCAACAGTGAGAAGCTGAAAACTTACCCCTCTAAGATCAGGAAGAAGGTAAGGATGCCCACTGTCACCACTGGTATTCAACATTGTGCTAGAAGTTCTAGCTAGAGTAATTCTAGCAAGAAAAATAAATAAAAGTTTTCCAAAGTGGAAAAGAAGAAGTAAAACTTTCAATATTTACAGATGATATGGTCCTATATTTAGAATGTCCCTAACAATCTATAACAAAGTTATCAGTACTAATAAACAAGTGCAGCAAAGTAGTGGCATACAAGATCAATATGCAAAAAACAGCAGTATTTCTATACACTAGTACTGAGCAATCTGAGGAGGAAATCAAGAAAAAATTCAATTTACAGTAACAACTAAAAGAATCAAATATCTAGGAATAGGGGGGCCATGGTGGCTCAGTGGCAGAGTTCTCACCTGCCATGCTGGAGCCCTGGGTTTGATTCCTGGTGCCTGCCTGTTCTAGTTTGCTAGCTGCCAGGATTCAATATGCCAGAAATGGAATGGCATTTAAAAAGGAGAATTTAATAAGTTGCTAGTTTACAGTTCTAAGGCCGAGAAAATGTTCCAAGTAAAACAAATCTATAGAAATGTCCAATTTAAGGCATCCAGAGAAAGATACATTGATTCAAGAAGGCCTATGACATCCAACATTTCTCTCTCAGCTGGAAGGGCACATGGCAAACATGGCAGTGTCTACTGGCTTTCTCATTGGCTCTACCAAAAGAGATTAAAATGTTTCCTCTTTTAAAGGATTCCAATAAGCAACTCCAACTTCAATTGGTGGAGACACACCTCCATGGAAATCATCTAATCAAAAGTTACCACCAACAATTGGGTGGGTCACATCTCCATGGAAACAAACAAAATGCTCCCACCCAGCAATATTGAATGAAGATTAAAGGATGTGGCTTTTCTGGGGTCCACCACAGATTCAAACTGGCACACTGCCCATGAAAAAAAAAAAGAATCAAATATCTGGGAATAAATTCAACCAAAGATATAAAGAACTTGTACACAGAAAACTCTAAAATGTTGCTAAAGAAGACCTAAATAAATGGAAGAAAATTCATTTCATGGCTTAGAAGACTAAAATCATTGATGTCAATTCCACCCAAATTGATTTAAAGATTCAATGCAATCCCAATAAAAATTTCAACAGTGTATTTTGCAGAAATGAAAAAGCCAATCATCAAATTTGTGTAAAGGGTCCCAAATAGCCAAAAGCAACTTAAAAAGAAGAATGAAGTGGGAGATTAAAATTTCCTTATTTTAAAAGCACGTTACAAAGCTTCAGTATCAAAACAGCATGCTATTGTCATAAAGATAGATATTCTGACCAATGGAATCAGATTGAGAGTTCAGAAATAGACCTTCAGATCTGTAGTCAATTGATTCTTGACACAGCTCCCAAATCTTCTCAACTGGGATAAAATAGTCTCTTCAATAAAAGGGTTAGGAGGACTGGATATCCATATCCAAAAGTATAGAAGAGGACACCTACTTCATAGTCTATTCAAAAATTAATTCAAAATGCAACAAAGACCTAGATATAAGAACCAATAAATACCATAAAACTCCTAGGACAAAATATAGGGAAACATTTTCAATATCTAATGATAGGAGGTATTTTCATAGACCTACACCCAAAGCTCAAGCATTGAAAGAAAAAGTAGATAAATGGACCTCCTCAAAATTGAATACTTCTGTGTTCCTAAGGGTGAAAAGGCAGCTGACTCAGTGGGAGAAAATATTTGGAAATCACATATCGTATAAGTGTTTTTTTTTTAATCCCATAGCTGTTTGATATCCTGCATATATAAAGAAATCCTACAGCTCATCAATGAAAAGACAACCCAATTTTAAAAATGGTCAAAAGACATGAATAGGCATTTTCCCAAATAGGACAAATGTCAAAAAAGCATATGAAAAGGGTGGTGCAATGGTGGCTCAGTGGCAGAATTCTCACCTGCCATGCCAGAGACCCGGGTTCAATTTCTAGAGCCTGCCTATGACAAAAATAAAAGCGTATGAAAAGATGTTCATCTCCCCCAGCTAATCAAAACAAGAATGAGATATCATTTCATACCTGCTGTAATGTCTGCCATTAAACAACAGGAAACTACAAGCATTGGAGAGGATGTGGAGAAACGGAAACAGTTATTCAGTGATGGTGGGAATGTAAAGTGGTATAACTGCTGTGGAAGACAGTGTTCTAGTTTGCTAGCTGCCAGAATGCAATATACCAGAAATGAAATGGCTTTTAAAAGGGGGAATTTAATAAGTTGCTAGTTTACAGTTCTAAGGCTGAGAAAATATCCCAGTTAAAACAAGTCTATAGAAATGTCCAGTTTAAGGCATCCAGGGAACGATACCTTGGTTCAAGAAGGCCGATTATATTCAACATTTCTCTCTCAGCGGGAAGGGCATGTGGCAAACATGGTGAACATGGTGGTGTCTACTGGCTTTCTCGAGGCTCTACAAAAGGGCTTTCTTTCCAAAATGTTTCCTCTTTTAAAGGATTGATGGGTAGAGTCATAACTCCATAGAAGCTATCTGATCAAAAGTTATCACCCACAATTGGGTGGGTCACATCTCCAAGAAAACAATCAAAATGCTCCCACCCAACAATATTGAATGAGGATTAAAGGACATGGCTTTTCTGGGGTCCAGCACAGATTCAAACTGGCACAGAAGGTTTGGCAGTTCCTCAGAAAACTCATACGAATGGAGACTAGAATTCAGAGCACGACCACGATCCAGGTGGCTGGGACCTTGATTCCTCCTGCAGAGGTACCAGCCTTTGAAAGACACATGAGGAGAGCCCTATAGGAGGGTCAGTATGGAAAAGACTGGCCTTCCTACTGCACTCTCCTTTCAGCAAGCCATCCCCAACTAAGGTTGAGAACTGGTGTGGTAAGCCTGACAAACAACTTCCACAAGCTCCTGGGTGTCATATATTCTTGGGTGGCCACTTGGCATCTAGGACTGTGAAAGAGACAAGAAATGGGGATTTCCAGGCCCTTCTCTAGTAATCACATACTGATTGGGGAGGAAAGTCTCTCAGAAATGAAACTTACACTTTGTTCTACTTTTAATATGCTAAGCATTTTACAAACTACAATTAAAAGAAACAAACACATGCAGAAAATATTTTGCCACGTGAAATAAACTTAAAATTTTATTATCAGCCTAGTACCCCAAATAATAAAATTGACTATTTCTTATAAACCTGGAGTCTGAACAAACCCAAATATATCCCTTATATTTGTTACGCTGATGTGTGAAGGTGAGTTATGACCTTCATGATGATAGCAATCACAGTATACCATAAACAAAGTTAGGCAAACCTGGAACGTTTATTCTACCTTTTTCCTTTAAATGCATGTAGGGCCTTGTATTTTGAGAGGCATGTCTTGTAAATTTTGACTGTGTTGCATTGCTTGGAAATGCATTTCTTCTCGTTTTTAAATGCTTCCTTCTCAAATCTTCCTTTGATCGTATACCTTGGAGAGCGCTGAGAGAAAATAAAACACTTATATAGGGATTGAAGGAGAGGAACAGTCAACATAGGGTCTGAGTATGCAAACAGAGTAAGGAGGACCTTCCAGACTCACAAAATTTCAAGCACATCTGTGGGAATTCACTGGTTAAAACATATATACATGCACTGCTTAAGTTTTGTTAAATAAGCAGAAAACTGCTGCTATCTGTTCTTACTATCCTCTCCTTCACTTATCTTAACTTGAAATCCTGAGTAATTCTTTGCACCTCCACGGTTCCTCAGGACAGAAACCATCACACATCTATGGTACCACCATCAGGAGACTCTTTTCTCATTCTGGATGATCAACCACCCAAGTATCAGTTACTTAGCAAGGGACATAGCTTCTCAACCATGTACCTTCAGTGCAGTTGCACTCACAGAATCACAGTATCATACTAAGTACTCACACTTAGTGCAAATTATTACTCATACTTGCACATATGCACATGCTTATTCACACACTTCCAAACTCAGAGCTATATACACATACATAGTAATATACCCCTCATATACACGTCAACACCCTCGACACATCAACACACTTTCACATTCTACAAAATATACCTTCAATTGTAAATGCACATACTCTGAATGACAAAATATTTATAAATACAGATAAATAAAACTCACACTCCTGCAATGTCCAAACGAGCACATTCTCACCGTTCATTCAAATTATCTGCGTTAACATTTGTGTTTATAGAGGAGAGAGGAAAGTTAGGGGTTAATGCTCCCAGATTTGGGCTACAGTCTCAGAGGAAAGCTGTGCCAGTGTGAGGCAGTAAGGCTCAGGAGGGGGGAGAAAATTAATGCTTGTGGGAAGGAAAAGGCCACATCCAGTCCTTTAAATAGGCTCCGAGCTGGGGTCTCTGTTAACAGGCTGAATCCCAGGAGCCACTGAGAGCTGCTTATGGTCGTGCCTCAGTTGGTCAGAGACAGAACAGAGGTCACAAGTGAGTATTTCTCTGTGCTCCCAGACTTCTCTACCTTTGCTGTGACTCAGAGTAGACTGACTCAGAGATGCAGCAAGAAGCTGAAAAAGCAGAAAAGACACTGTGAAGAATAGTACAACTCACTACGGTCTCCAGGCCTGGAGATTCTTGGTGACTGAGAATCAGTCTGAGATGGGGAGAAGATCCACTGTTCCCCTTGTGCCTCCTGGGACATCCTAGAAAGGTAGGAAGCCTCCCTCCCTACATCAGCCCTGCCCAAAAGAGCTGGGATCTGAATGCCACTCTGCTCCACTGTTATTGCTCTAATCCTTGTATAAAGTACCCCACAGTAAGAGACCAGAAACTAAGTTTCTGAGAAGCTATGCCTCAGCAAGATCTCAGTCCATCATATCCTTTATCCTTCCTCTGGCTTGAACTACAGGATTGAACTGATGGGCATAAATATGTCTACATGGCAGGTGCTATAATCAAATCCCAGCAGAACCTGTGAGTACCATTGCTTGATGCAAACCCATAGCTCACAGATCAAAACTGAGCTCCACTAACTGTGAGAACGTTGTTCTGTAACCGTATTTCATGTACCAAAAGTCCTAGTGAATTCTCACAGTTATACTGTATTTGTGGGAACAGAAAAAATGAATCTGAGGTTTATTTTGGTCACCTAGTTATAATGCTTGAAAAGGATATGAACTTATTTCAGGCTTTAGTATTCACCATGCTTACAGTGAAAAAAAGAAAAAAGAACTTATTTAATTCCATGAAAAGAGAGGAAGGAACGTTGAGCAATAAAGGGAAACTATGTTATTCTTCCATTCCATTCTTGGTAAGGAATATACTTTTCCAAACTTGAGCTCAGCAGCAAACTGATAACCTGTGCTCCTGTGAGGAAGGCTACTGAAACTTCACACACTGAACAACAATACAAAACTGAGAATGCGTTAACTCCTGTCCCACTCCACATGGCTTGTAGAGTTGACTCAGTTCAGTTAGATTCATAAGGCTGTAAAGGAAAAAAAAGACAAGGGGATTACTGAGATTCCACACACCAGATTCAGTGGGCAGTAGGGGAAATTATAGAGAGGAGAGAAGGCATATGTCAAGGATTCCCCTTTTCTCCCCTCAACATTGAGTCCCTGGTCAATTGTGCTCCTCCATTGCCTGCCCAAAACTCTAAGAGCAGAAAGTCAGAGGAACCAGCATAGAATGAGGAAGCCGAGTGATATCTCTGACACAGAAGAGTTCTGCCTGTGAAAATTACATAGGAGAGTCTGAGTTTAAGATGGAGGGAAGGAGAGAAACCGGCTTTTTAAAGGGGCCATGGAATGTGGAATATGGAATGTTGATACCTGGTTGGGAAGAGGGCTTCTATTCCCAAAAGAATGCATAGAATAGAGGAGTCCTACGTTAAGGATATGGGCAAAATCAACAAAGATTCTGTCCCATAAAAAGTAGTCCATCCCCAAAAATGTCAGGGATTGGCCCAACCTGGAGCGTAATCTTGAGGCAGCCAGTCTAGTAAAGGAGAGGAACACACAGTCAGGAGGCATGGGTCCTAGGGTCAAATTCAAATCTGTCCTTATTCAGTATGTCTTTGTGCAACTCCCCTTCTTTTATAAACTTTGTCACAGTAAGGCAACTATCTCTGCTTTACCCAACCAGAGTGGAACTCTTAAATCGTTCTAGCAGAGGCAATGGAGTATAGTCCTGAGAGCTCTGACTGTGGAGTTCAGCCCTCTGATCCTAGTTGATTATGTGATTGTAGCTCACTTAACTACTCTGAGATCTAGTGTACTTAGCGTAAAATGAGGATACACAGGTTGTGCCGGAATTAGGAAACAATATGTTGTAAAAGCCTATAATGCTGTGCCAAGAAAAACATGAATGATCCCAGAATTGATCAGGATCATTATGCACACTGAGAAATTGTATCTTTATCCATCATCTTTACCAGTCCTGTACTAGGGATGGCCGAAGCACGTCCTTCTGAGTGACCCTGTGCCTGTAGGACAGAAGAAGACCCGGGCTCATATAGAACATATAAGGCTATTTGGGAAGACCTGGTCAGATAGAAGGGGTTATAAAACAAAGCCCGGAAAACGTGTGTTACTGTATTTTTCTCATGCCCTAGATATGAGTATTTGTTTTGAAGAATCTTATGGCTTTTATCTAGGTGAGCTGACACACTGGAAAAAGCTTTTAATTTAGAGCAAGCCTGATAAAGTCTAAGCCCCATTTCTCTCATACCATGAGTGTTCATGGTATGAACCAGAATATAAATCCAAGAAAATTAGGAAGAGGGTAGGCCTATTGGGGATTTTTAAGAAACCTTTTTTTTAGGAACCACTGGGTCTGGTTAAATCAAATTTTTGTCAATCATCAAATGTCATTTGTTAAGTGAGTTAGAAAGAATACACTCCTCTCCTAGGTATTTCTGCTATGGATAAGGTAAGAACTAAAGATTTCATACAAAGGATAATGGAGCTGAAATTGTAAAGATGCTGGCAAGACTCATGTGAGCTGAGTAGACAAAGTCGTGTTTGTCATCAGGGGGATCAGACACCAGCATCAGTCTGTGGCATGCAAGTAAGGGCAGAGGGACATTCCCAAAGCCATTTACTGACCAGCAGGGCAACCTCTAGTGGAGAAATTGGCATTAATCTCTTGTGGGAATGATGTTAAAGTGATATCTGGAAGGCTGCCCAAATTTATCAGTGCATTTTAACATACAGTTCATCAGCTAATGGGTTCATTGTACCTGAATAATATCATTTATTTATTAATTCCTTAAACAGCCATTTATTACACTCCTACAGCACTGCTCCAAACATAAAGGTCTGAAAGGAAAGTACAGCATCTAGTGCAGACCACATAATAATTTATCATCTAGAACAGATGTTGGCAAACTGCAGCTACAACCAAATCCAAGTTGCAAACTGCTTTTGCGAATAAAGTTTTATTGAAATACAGTCACCCGCACACATTTATGTCTGAGGCTGCTTTTGTTCTACAATGGTTGAGTTGGCTAGTTGCAAGAAAGACTATATGGTCCACAATGCCTAGAATTTTTATGATCTGATCTTTTACAAAAAAAATCTGCCCCTGATGTAGGGGTATTATACACAAAATTAATAAGTCTAATTATAGCCCTACAATTGGTCACTCAGTAATCTTACAATCCAAAACCTTGTTACTGAACTAATATCAAAGCTAACTCAACATTACTGCATTAACTCCAATGGACAATCAGCCAAACTGTTTTCTAAACCTGCTTCCTACCCTGAAAAATTGCACAAGTGGTTAAAACACGGGGGATGAAA
Organism: Tamandua tetradactyla; assembly: GCF_023851605.1. Taxonomy (NCBI): domain Eukaryota; kingdom Metazoa; phylum Chordata; class Mammalia; order Pilosa; family Myrmecophagidae; genus Tamandua; species Tamandua tetradactyla. The sequence goes on along the minus strand of NC_135334.1, from coordinate 76,174,502 downwards.
AAAAGAACAGAACAGAAAGCACTGAAGAGATCAGTTGCTAGTTCCAAAGACTAGCAGAGCAAGAGTCATTATGGCAAATTTTTCAAAATAGTTTTCAGCTGGCAATTATAACGTGAATAAAAATATTAATTCTTAAAAAATAACTAAATTGCAACTTAAATGTTGTGATCACAATTTTGAATGATATAAATATGAATAAAGCATAAAGGATAACATTACTTCATGTTGAAAAATTGTATTTAAACCTTTGAAATTATTCCGGTTTACCATTAAAATGGATTGTCACATTATTCAATTGTCCTATCCAGAAGACTTCTAATTAATAATAAATGATTGCTTTCACTGTTATTAATTACAGAAAGTGGTACCTCCTCAACAGAGAACAAATTAGCCAACCCATGTTGGCATCCAGAAATAGCTCATCTCATCCTGTGTCCTTTATTCTGCTTGGAATCCCGGGACTAGAGATTTCCCAATTCTGGGTTGCCTTTCCATTCTGTGCCATCTATGTTGTCGCTGTACTGGGCAATATCACTGTCCTTCACATAATCCGAAATGACCACACCCTCCATGAGCCCATGTACCTCTTTCTGGCCATGCTGGCTGTCACTGACCTGGTCCTCTCCTCCTCCACCCAACCTAAAATGCTGGCCATCCTCTGGTTTCATGCCCACGAGATTGAATACCATGCCTGTCACATCCAGGTGTTCTTCATCCATGCCTTCTCTTCTGTGGAGTCTGGGGTGCTCATGGCCATGGCCTTGGACCACTACGTGGCTATCTGCTTCCCACTGCGCCACTCAAGTATCCTCACGACACCTGTCGTGGCCACACTGGGGGCAGTTGTGATGCTATAGGGGTGCTGTGGGTGAGCCCCTTCTGCTTCATGGTCTCCAGAATGCCCTTCTGCCAGAGCCAGATCATTCTTCAGTCATACTGTGAGCACATGGCTGTGCTGCAGCTGGTGTGTGCTGATACTAGAGTAAATCGTGGGTATGGGCTCTTTGTGGCCTTCTCAGTGGTTGGGTTCAATATGATTGTCATCAGTTTATCCTATGTCATGATTTTAAGAGCTGTGCTGCAGTTGCCTTCAGGTGAAGCCCAGCTCAAGGCTTTTGGCACATGTGCTTCCCATATCTGTGTTATCTTAGCTTTGTATATCCCAGCCCTCTTTACTTTCCTCACCCACTGCTTTGGCCATCATGTGCCCCAAGTAGTACACATCACGTTTGCTAATGTCTATCTACTGGTACCCCCCATGCTCAACCCCATCATCTATGGAGTTAAAACCAAACAGATCCAGAACAGGGTTATGCAGGGTTGTTGTGGAAAAGTCCCTTGAGCCAAGAGTCACAGCATCACCACCCCTCTAATCACCCTACCATCCTGGGGACATTAATGTGGAATGTTTGCAAAAGCATCATTTATTAATGTAAATTCACATCTGTTAGCGAGTACCTTAGATGTTGGCAGCCTTTCTCAAGCAAGAGGAGCAGTTGCAGCACAAGAGTATTCAGTTTCCCAGATGCTCTAATGAAGAGAGAAGTGATTGATAATAAAAACTTCGCTGACCTATATTCTTCCTCAGAAAAGAATAGAAGAACATATTCGTCTATCAAATTAGTAAATATTTTTTAAAACCTCATCTTCCACATATGATTAAGGTAAAAATAGTTATTTTCATACAGTAGGCACATATAGAAGTTTGTATACAATTATTTAAGAAAAAATTGCATCAATACAAATAAAAGTACATTTATTTGTCATCATCTGGGAATCTGTATAGAAATAGAATTTGAGGGGAAAAAGGCATGTACAAATAGATAAATAAAATCACTAATTATAAAAAGTAAAAACAGGAAAACATAAAAACATTGGTTTATGTGAAACCAGATGATGCTACATACAATTAAATATTGTCATTTGCCTACAGGTATTTTTTGTTTTATTGCACTTTGCTTTTTTGTGCTTTGCAGATACAACATTTTATTGGCAGGTTGCTCAGAACACCTAGAATACTTCACTGAAAAGCAGCAAGAATTTGCTAAAACCTGAAACAGATTAGACACATGCTGGGTATGTGGTTGAAACTGATCCCAAAGTTGAACTCTGCTTTATCTAGTCTGGAGAGTCTTGAAAAATGCAGTAAATGCAAGCATACAAATCAGGGATGGCAATTCCATCTGGGATCAAGAAAAATATTGCTATGACGTGATGATTATGATGATTAATCTGTGTCTTTGGGTAGTTTTCATACATCAAACAGAAAAATGGAAAGACATTCCAATCTGAGGAATCAGCATTTGCCAAGACAATGAAGGAAGAATCAGGAGGAACAGCAAAGTGGCGATAGGGAGAAATGAGACTGCAAAGTAGAATATGGGCACGGGAATCCCTACTGTGTTTTTTAACCCAGGAATGCTGGATAAATTCAGAGAGGGTACTTGTCCTGTTGGTACTCTCAGAGGAAAGCTGAGTTCAGAGAAGACAGAGAAAACTCTGACAGGTAGATTTCTCCAGATTAAGAAAGCAGAAATCTTAGAAACATTTTCAGGATGTGTAAAGAATTATATAGAGCACAAGGAGAAGGAAGGGTGTAACTCTAACAGATTTAGTGCTCTCTCCCTCTATTCTCTCCTCCCTCACTACCTCCTTCCCTTCTCTCCCCTACGAATTTTTTATTCTAGTTCTTTTTTATTAAATGTACAAAAAGCGAATAGTGAGCGGACCTACCCACAGGCAAAATGAAAAAGTAATTTCTTTAGATGCTGCTGACGCATGAACAAAGGAGTACAAAGATTAATAATAGCATTTAAGTGTCTCATTTCCATTTGGAGATTGAATATTTAAAATGTTTATCTTCATTCTAGAAATCTGGATCTGTGATGTATAAACATTATCATCAGGATGAAGTTAAAGTGGATATGGACCAATTTTATTAGGAAAATTAGGTGTATTTATTAACATACGATAAGGGCTTTCTGGTACCGATAATTTCCTAATCACTCACTCTCATAATGCCCACCTCCTCAACAATAGTATTTATTATTTTGTTAGACTTCTCAGAGGGTGAGTGCTTTCCCCCACAACTAGTGTAGTAGTCATGCCATGATACTATATTTAGGGACCTCTCCTATCCACCTACTGTTTCCTTCATCATGCTTGGAAGCCTTGAATGAGAGGATCATCATTTCTGAATCTGTTTCCTGTTCTATGCCAACTATGCTTGTGGCTGTGGTGAGAAATAGCACCCTTCTTCCTTTTACCCTGCATTGTGAACCCAGGTATTTCATGACCCTGATGGTTTCATAGCAGAGTTTATGGCCACACCAAGCTAAGATGAACATTTTATCAATTCAACTACCATGCCTGCCTCTGCAACATCTGTTTCATAAATGCTTTCCCCAGTTGGGGGTCTTCATGTGTTCTAGGGTACCAGATTTAGCCATCTGTATCTCATTATAGCATGCCATTTTTCTCAGTTATTGGCAGCCAAGCTGGTTAGGGCTGCTTTGCATGAGCTCCCTTTGTTGTGTTTTCCTGATCACTTTTCTTCCCCAACCAGATCATCTCCCAGACCTACAGTGAACAAGTGCTGAGACTGATGTGTGCTGACACTAGATGATATGTATTGTCTCTTATGGCTTTCTGAATGGTTGACTTTGATATATTTACTTTATTGCTCACCTTCCACATAAAACACACCTCTCGTCATTTTCTTTCACAGCTTGTCAATGCTTACGTACAAAACCCAGCAAGTAGCATCATGTGGATTTCAGTAAAGGAGGATGTAAAACATCATAGCATCTAGGCTTTTGTTTTCTGTAGCAATAATAAAGAGCCTCCTGCACGAAGAAAAAAATCTATCTTCTCACTTGGTAGAATATTTCTTCCATTACAGAAAAAGTCTCCTGCCCAAAGCAAACTAACTTATATTTGCTGAGCCAGCAGTTTCAACTCACGCATGAAGCAAATTTAAATTTTCTGTGTCTCTAGGAATTTCAAGCAAAAATAAGGTTGAAAGAGAAACTTGTTTTGAATAGATGCAGGTCAGTTTGAATTGCAATACTTTACTAGGTGCCTACATGTACTATATAGGTTTACAGTTTAGTTTGTTTTTATGATCTTTACGGATTTTAGCTGTGTTTTAGATTTTCAGAGTTGAGTGTATTCTATGGTATTCTATCCAAAGACAAGGCTATAGCATGTGCTATCCACAGAAGACATCATTTAATAGGAACTGACCTACAAGATCTATCATGAAGCAAATGTGGCATAGCCTCTTCGAATAAAAAAAGCCAACCAGGGGCAAAACTATTCTTGAAGAAAAGGCATTAGAATATTTTAAGCAACACATGAATAAATGGGTTATTACTATGGGTAAAATTTCCTAGTTGCATGTCTTAAAAGATCTATGAGAATCTGCATTTTCAAAACTGCATACTGAAAAGATGAAAACAAATTATTCCAGCAGTTTCTTCAAAAAGTATGCATTAAAGAAAAAAATATGCATGTTCTGACTGTGGAGCTGGTTGACTGGTCAAAAATTAAAGGCAATTTTATTACCTTTTAAAAAAATTCTTCATACAAAGAAGAAATGTATATATTTCTCAAATAAACAGCATTTTGTAAGTCCATTTAAAAAACACAACAGAATTGAATGATGACCTACAAATGCTTACACCAAGCAGGTATCTTCCTGCCCACTGTGTTCTCACATAAATTAAAAACCTATTTTGAATTCATGATTCTGAAACTAATGTTTCCATTGTTTGAGCTCTAGCAAAACATAAAGTTCTGTAGCTTCAATTAGTATAATATCTTCCCTATCCAAATCCAGAATATTTATACTGATAAACTTCATGCTAGAAGTGCTGTGCTAATTGATTGCCTTGGTAATAATTCTAGTCCCGTCACCCTCCCCAACCTCCTCCCTGGCCCCCGTGACCACCTCAGCCTCCACAACCACCTCTCCCTCCATGATCACTGCCTCTTTCAACATGGTGCCCAGTTTCTTAGTAACTATTTTCCTGTTGGTATCCACCACTCTGACATCCACGATGTCTGTATCCACTTCCTGGGTATGTAGATGTTTGGAAGCCGCCATAACCATACTTTGATCATCACTACTGTAGCCACCGTGATAGCCACCTGGCTGGAAACCCAAATCTCTATAGTCACTATCTTGGTAGCCACCTCCTCCCTCACTCCCTCCATCAGTCTCCCTGATACTTACGTCTTCTTGCTCCCCCTCAACTAACATGGTCATAGCCACCATGTCCACCTCTCCCTCCTCCTTGATCATGACCTCCTCATCCTCCTTATGAGGAATGTTCATAACCACCTCTTCCTCTTCCCCAGCCTCCTGCTTGCTGCTGGGGGCCATCTTTCCTTTTCTAATCTCTGGAGTTGGAGGTTCAATTTCTTTGGGTCTACCACCTCTGCCAGGCACCCTGCTCATCAACACCTTATTGATGACACAGGTAGTCTTTCCTCTAATACAGCCATTGCTTGTCCTTAAAATCTTTAACAGGTCTTGTCTTGTGGTCAAAAGATGGGCAACAGAATTAACACTTTTAAGAGATAAGACCAAGCATTTTGGCTTGTAAAACTTTGCTAGTTTTTCAGTCTGACTCTTCGTTCTGCCAGACCAGTCAAAGCACTGACATCCAAGATTTTTATAAGCAGCTTTCTCTGAACTTCATATTCATCAGCTATGGCTTGGTTAATTGCTTTTATCTTTCCCCAGTGGGCTGGTCCCATTGGTTTCTTCAACAAAGGCTTTCCCGCATGATTAAGTGGAAATTTTGCTAATGCTTCCTTTAATTTCTTTTCATTCCGCTGGAGAATTGGAACATAGTTATATTGGATGGAAGTTTGGATATTTCTAGAGCTATAAATATGCCTACCTCACTACCACCTCCTTCCTGAGCTTTATTTAGAGGATCATTCACAGAGAGCCTTCCAGCAGCTTCTAGTTCTGAGTCGAGGTATGTGAGCCAAAGGAGACAGTTCTGAACAAGATGCTTAGTCACATCCCCTAATGTCAGTGAAAGATATGGACAGTTCATTTTCCCTAGTAGCCCACTTACCTCAAGCTGGAATTCTTCACCCTCATTGAGGCTGTTAGTTGCTTATACATTTTCCTCTAGTTTTGGAGCACTCTTAATTCAGATACAAGCCAAGCACAGAGTTTGGTAAACTCAGGGGAAATGGCTCCACCACACACTGCCTGAGACATAGTGCTATCTTCTAACAATGGATCCTTATAACCTACACCTTCTGAAGACGCCAAGATGTCAGTCTCCATGAGGACACACTCTGTGCTACTGTGTCGATATATTTTTGTTTGTAATATCATATGTTCTTTATACTGAAGGCTGTGCTAGAGAAAAAGGCCTGCCCAAGGCATTTGGCAATTAAACCACTTATATGTGTCATCCCAGTCCTCTATATTTCAGTGTTCAAATCCTTCCTCTCCCATTGCTTCATCTATCATACTCCCAGAATTTTCCCATTACATTCCTTAGTGTTTACCTATTGGTGCCCTGCCATGTTCAAAACCTTCATTTGTGGGGTAAAAACTATGCATTTCCAGGAAAGCCTTGTACAAAATTTGGGGGAGAAAATTCCATGTCATAACATCAACAAGTTGTCATTCCTATCTGTCAGGCAAGGCCAAAAAGGTGTATGTAACCAAATTCATGTTAACCCTCAGTTGGCACAGAAATGTTATGAAATTATCTAGGCGAGTAAATACTCAGGATGGCAACCCTTGAAAAGCAATTGTCCAGAAACCATTGGAATAGAAGCTGTAATTATTCCCTATTCATTTACCATATCTAAAAATGTTGATTTGATATAGAGATAGAATTGTTCTTAACATTATTGTTCAAGTGACTGTGCATTCTAGATTTCTTCAGGACTGTCTTGACGCTTCTTTTTGCATTAATTGAAGAAAATGAAATTTAATAAATGTACTACAGAATGTGGCATTTTAAATCTGTTCTAGTTTGCTAGTTGCTGGAATGCAATATACCAGAAATGGAATGACTTTTAAAAGGGAAATTTAATAAGTGGCTAGTTGAAAGTTCTAAGGCCGAGAAAATGTCCCAATTAAAACAAGTTTATAGAAATATCCAATCTAAGGCATCCATCCAGGGAAAGATACCTTGGTTCAAGAAGGCCGATGAAATTCAAGGTTTCTCTCTCAAGTAAGAAGGCACCTGGTGAACACAGTCAGAGTTTCTCTCTCAGCTGGAAGAGCACATGGTGAACATGGTATCATCTGCTACCTTCTTCTCCTGGCTTCCAGTTTCATGAAGCTCCCTGGGAGGCATTTTCCTGCTTCATCTCCAAAAATCGCTGGCTCTTGGACTCTCTGCTTTGTGGTGCTGTAGCATTCTCTGATTTCTCCGAATCTCTCATTCTCCAAAATGTTTCCTCTTTTATAGGACTCCAGAAACTTATCAAGACCCACCCAAATGAGTGTTGATATGTCATCACCTACTCCAGCTTAACAACCACTCTCGATTAATTCACATCTCCAGGGAGATGATCTAATTATGTATCCAAATATACAATACTGAATAAGGATTAAAAGAAACAGCTGCCTTTACAAAATGGGATTAGGATCAAAACATGGCTTTTCTAGGTTCCATACATCACTTCAAACCAGCACAAAATCCATCTGTAAATACCAAAATTTTGAGGTGAGAAAGTAAGAAAAGGATATTGAAGAGTCTGGGTGATTCTGCATTCTACAGGGAGGTTTTCATCTGAAAGGTGGAGTTCTTTTAGTAAGGACAGAAGAAATAATCTTCATTGATTTATTGGGTAGATGTAATCAGTTTAGTTACCATGCTTGAATAGAATGGTGGCTTTAGCCTCATTAAGGTAAACTTGTGAAAATTACATGAGACAGCTTCTTTAAAACTAGGAACTCAATCATGTTATAGAAACTGTTCTACACACCACAGCAAATGGAAAAGTATTAATTGAAAGGCAGATGGGTTTAAATGTCATACAGATATGTGACTTAAATTCACCTCTTCAATTATAGGTTTCTTCTATGGGGCAATCGGTCTAACTTTCTAATCTTTTGTTTTCTCTAATAGAAATTAACAAAATACGTGTTTATAGAGTTACTATGAAATAAAACATATAAAGGGAGTATCAAATATCTAGCCTAAACAATGCATCCAGTAAATTTTCATATATTAATAACTACCCATATCATCTTTTTTCCTCCTTCACTCTTTCTCAGTCGTCCATCTAAGGAATTGTAACCCCTGCACTAGGCAGTTAAAGGATTACCCCTTTCCAAGCATAAGCTATATATGTGATAACAGAAGTTCATGTTAAATCAAGTTAACAAAACTTCCTTTCATTTCACTGATTTTTTTTTTTTTTTTGGCACGTGCAGGCTCCAGGAATCAAACCCAGGCTTCTGACATGGCAGGCGATAATTCTGCCACTAGCCACCATTGTACTACCCTCAATTCATTGATTTTTAATCCTCCATCTGATTTCCTTATATTCTCTTATGGACCAAGTACTATCGATAACTAACCCACTCTACTGAAGAGTGAGTGTTCTGTCACTCACTTTAAAGAATTAGGGAGGTCACTGCCTGCATTCACATCAGGAGAAAAGAGAAATTCTGCTCAATACATAGAACACATTGCTCCCACTTAAGGTCACTTGAGATTAATAAATAGAGGATTGTATGACCTGATTGCTCTATTCCTAGAAAACTGACCGAGTAATTGTTTATCAAAAACATCTCTCGGACTTTGTCAAAAAGGTGAAGAGGCAGCCAACTGAATGGGAGAAACTATTTGGAAATCACATATCAGATTAAGGATTGATATCCTGTATAGAAAAAAATCACACAACTCAACAACAAAATTACAAACAATCCAATTATAAATAGCTATAAAGATATGAATAGACAATTTTCTGAAGAGCTGATACAGATGGCTAAAAAACACATGAAGAGGGACTCATCTTCATTAGCTATAAGGGAAATGCAGATCAAGATTATAATGAGATATTACCTCACACCTACAAGAATGGTTGCTATTAAACAAACAGGAAATTGCAAATGTTGGAGAGGATGTGGAGAAATTGGAACACTTATGTACTGCTGGTGGGAAAATATAATGTACAGCTGCTGCAGAAGACAATTTGGCAGTTCCTTAGAAAACTAAATATCAGGTTGCCCTTCAACCCAGCAACATCACTACTCGATATATACCCAGAAGAGCTGAAATCAGTGACACAAAAAGGCATTTGCACACTGATGTTCATAGAAGCACTATTTACAATTGCCAAAAGATGGAAATAATCCAAGTTCCATCAACAGATGAGTGGATAAACAAAATGTGAAAAATTCAATGGAATATAATGCAGCAGTAAGACAAAATAAAGTCTGGAAGCATATGATTACATGGACAAATCTTGAGAACATAATGCTGAGTGAAATAAACCAGATACGGAGTTAAGGGAGGTTTGGATTTTCTATTTGGTGAGGGTGTGTTTATCGGTTATTTTTCTCTTCAGAGCAATGAAAACTTTCTAAATTTAGAGTGTTGATGATTGTACAACTAATTGAGGATAATATGCTGCATGGATTGCTGACTTTGGACATTATACATGATGCTCAATGAATGGAGGTGGCTGAAGGATACATTGACTGAAAAGTAGATGGTAGACTGTGGCTATGTGTATATTTGATGGAATGCTGTGCAGCTGCAGAATGGAATAAAATCATGGGGCATGCAGCTAAGTGAATGAAGCTTGGGGACACTATGTGGGACAAAATAAACCAAAAAAATATTGTATGGTCTCTTTTATAAAATACTTATAAGGAAATTGGGGCCTACGTTGTAGGCTCTTACAGCAGTCACGTTTAGTCCAGAGCTGTAAATGTTATTTCTCAATTTTAAGAGGCTGTGCTATATATGTATAACCTGGCATCTCCCTGGAATCTTGGCTACCTGTGTAACACCTAAGACTCAAAGTTGGAGTTCTACAGCTCTGAAAGTCAGTATTTCTACATACAACAACTGTTAAAGAAGCCAGAAAAGAGATCAGGCTTCAATTAGAAATAAGGATAAAGCCAACTGGGTCAGGACTAAGGTAAATCAGAATGTAGGGGTAAGAATGACATTGTCTATATTTTAGAACTTCAGCTACTGGATGATTCCAAAAGAAGAGAGATTTATTTCTCGAAAACCTAAATTTTCTGTAGCATATAATCTAACTCAACCTGTCTGAATATATCATTTAAACAGCCCAAACACAGGGAGCCCAGAATGGGAATGAAGGCTTGTAATTCTGTATAGCTTAATGTAATGCTCAGATACACCCCAGAATATGTTCAGCAGATACTTAAAAGTATTGGCAAAATCCCTTGAGAGACAGGAGAAAAAAACATGGAACTATTAAGTTTTACCACTGGGAATACCCTGATATGTCTCAAACATTAGGAACTCCCAAGCCAACAGGCCAAGCCCTTGATCTAGAGGCTTGCTGTTATGAAACTTATTTCTACAGTGGAGAAGCTAAGCCTACCTATAGCTATGCCTGAGAGTTATTTCCAGAGGACCTCTTTTGTTGCTCAGATGTGGCCTCTCTCTCTCTCTCTCTAAGCCAAACTGTCAGGAAAATCATTACCCTCCCCCTTTGTGACATAACATGCAGGGGTGAAAATCTTCCTGTCAGCGTGGGACATGACTCCCAAGGATAAGCCTGACCCTGGCAACATGGAATCAACAATGCCTTCCTGACCAAAAGGGTGAAAAGAATTGTAACAAAATAATGTTTCGGTGTCTAAGAGAGTTCAAATAGAGTCAATAGACTATTCTGGAGGCTACACTTATGCAAGCTTCAGCTAGAAATTGCTACTATCGTGGATTGCTAAACCCTAACCAAAACCATTCTTGCCAGCCGCAAAGAATACCTAAGGCTCTATCTAAGATTCTACAAAAGTTTCATGCACTATGATTACTTTCCACAAATCTACAACCTCCAGAAGAGTTCCTAGGCCTGATAAGTCTGAAACCCAGAGAGGCCAGCATCTCCAGGACACCAACTAATTCCATCCCCTATCCCATACTATTGACACTCCTTTCCAACATGAAAAATTTAGAATGGGTCTAACCCAAATACCCCTAAAGGTTGGGAGAAGGATCAGAAAGGAAAAAGAGGAGTTAAAACAGTGAAGATAAGATTTAACAAATGAGTATGACTGCTGATTCATTATATTGATATTTCTTTCAGTCTTCAGTGTCTTGGAGAAAAATTGTGAAACTGCAACCCTCTGCCACACTCTGAAATCTGTTCTATAACTACTTGTTACAACGAATATTGAAATTTATTGCTTTTTTTGACATATACGTTATGTTTCACAATTTAAAAAATGTTTGAAATCAGAACAATAGACAAGAAAAAATCTTTCCTTAAAAATATTGCTAAGGGTTGGTGAGGGAATGGAAGTGGGGCAAAAGGTGGTATTTGGGCCGATTGAATTTTCTTCCTCTTCAAGGGAAAATTTTTCTCCCAATGAAACATTTCTATCATTATAATTTAATCCCTGTTTTCTTTTAAATTGTATCTGTCTTTGTAAAGTCGAGTGTGTGTCTCAGTTAATGGATATTTTATGCTTACAAAGTATAGCCATGCTAGTCTGAGTCTGTGTAAACACATCTATCTTCAGAAAATTCTATTTTATTCTTGTTGTTTAATAAAATAACATTAGATTGGGCAAAAGTGGGCAAGGTGCATGAAAAAATTTTCAACTACAAACAGCCTAAGACCACTGTGATTTTTTAAATAATAAAGTGAAAAATAAAATATATTAATAAAAAATGAAGGCAGCATTCAGGCAATATTCTTAGAACAATATATAAATTTATATTTATACATAAACTCCTTTAATTCCTCACCCAGGTAGTTAGTCTCACCCCTTTTTGAGTATGAACTATATATTTATAAGTGCAGTTTTTGTCACTCGTCACTTCCTTTTCTCGTCCTCAATGTCCTCTCTTCCTAAGAGCTCAGCTCATATGCCCTCAAGAAAAATACATGAAAGAGTTATCTCAGTCCAGATAAAATTTAGGGTAAATCATTTTACTGGTGATGTAACACAAGATAATTTCAGTAGGAAAGAAAGTGGCTCACATATGGATAAAGAAATAAATAAAGAATTATTAAGTTGGCATGTGGAATGAAGCAATTTATAACCCAGGGTTCATGACTTTTTTAGATGGTCAAATTATCTTGGAAAAAAATCCTAATTGTATCAGTGGCTATCCTCATCTACAGGGAAGGAGCATGCTAGCTTATGGCAGCAGATGGACTAATTTTTTCCCATAACTGGTGCACACTGGGTCAAAGAATCAGAAAAATATCATGGCTTAGATGAGGGTTCATTTAAGAATAATTTTTATTGCAGATATACTTTATTCCAGATGGGTAGCAGAAACACAATGGATATTAGACATGCTTCTTCCCTAGGGAATATATATTCTAGTGGACAAATCAACAGACAAAGACAAGTTGCTAATTTATAATATACTCTAGTATAGGCAGCAAAGATTAATAATAATAATAGCCACACTTACATTGCACTTATATAGGCACTGTTCTAATGGTTATACATATATTAATTCATTTCAAATCTTCTTATTAATATATAAATTAACAGTGCTATTCTCTCTGTTAGATGAAGAATCTGGGGCACAGAGAAATTAACTAATTTCCCCAAGGTCACACTGATATTAAGTGAAATCCAGGATTCAAACTCAGGCAATAAAGTTCAAAATCCACCACGCTAGACTTTTCTGACAACCCAAGTAATATCTGAAAGTTGGAGAGAGTAATTGCTACGTCAACAGAGAGCAGGCACTAGGTATAAATCTAGGCTGGGCAGGGCTCTGTGCTGTGTCAGCACTGTGGTACAGGAATGCATTGGGACAGTGTAAAGCAATCCCCCCAACTCGGTACTGGGGGTACTGGATACAAGTATAAGAGACCTGGGGGCTAAAGTTTTTTATAAAACCCAATTCATTTTTCAACATTTTGCATCTTTCACTGTTGAGAATTATTTTCATAAATGGAGAAGCTTACCTTTAAGAAACTCCCAGTACATCAGGAGAATGAAGACAAGAGAACAAACTGAAAAAATAAGGGGCAAAATCTTATAAATGTCAGAGGCAAGAACAATTTATTAGGGGAATGTTTAAGAAGTTAATGATCAAGACTTCCAGAAAGATGGTTGAATAGAGTAGCTTGAGATTAGCCCTATTCCACAGAAAAGTTAGGGAAGGGACAGCAGGGTGACAGAGGTGGTGATTCAGGAGTGCTTCTGATGTGCAAGAACCTTCTGCACCACATGGGGCAGATCTCGTTGCAGAGTCTGAGGACCTGAGAGGCAGAGGGCTAGATCCTGGCGCGGAGGTACAAAGTCCGTGTGAGTGCACGGACAAGTACGGCACTAGGAAGTAAGGCAGGTTGCATTCCTTGGGTGCGCTACCCTCACCAGTGCAGTACCATGACCAGCAACTCACCCCACACCCCATGTAACTGAACCCCATCATCAACTCCCATTCCCCATGCTCCACATACCCCCATCACACCAGACCCCAGTGCATGTACCTGCCCTCCACCCCCACCCCAAGTGCAGCCCAACTCACCTTTTCTGCACCCCTCCTGAGCATTACCTCCCCCTCCCTGTTCTCTGCAGGTTGTTATCAGTGCATAAAGGCTTCATGCACTAACCTCGATAACAGTCTACCCCTTCCACCCTGCACATAGTGTGTTACACCCCCTAAACCAGTGCACCACACAGCTATATCCTCCCTAGCTGCTGGGAGCCCATGTTCACAAACATTAGCATAACATACAAAACCTGTGCCTATACCTGCCCTGCAACAAATCACCACTCTGAGTGTCTCACTCTGTACACTGCTCCCTACTGTACAACCATCCCGCAAACATAAGACCTTAGACTACTGAAAGAAATCAACTTCCAAAGTAAACCAGTCAAGATATTTACATCCAGGAAGATAGCAGAAGATCACTAACCATTTCACAATGCAGACAGATAAAGCCCTGCTTAATGACCAAATTAAAACACCAGAGAAGACACAGACATTGGAACTACTAATCAAAGATGTTCATATGACTCTACTTAATAAGATAAATGGGATAGCAAATGACATGAAGGAGATCAAGAAGACAGTAGAAGAACATAAAGAGGAGTTTGAAAGAATAAATAGAAAAACAGCAGATATTACAAAGATTAAAAACTCTGTTGATGAAATAAAAATATACTAGAGGCACACAACAACAGATTTGAAAAGACAGAAGAAAGAATAAGTGATAAAGAGGACAGGATAACTGACTTCAAAGACTCAACTCAGCAAATGGCAAAAAAAAGATGTAAAAAATAGAATTGGATCTCAGGGAAATGATAGGCAAAACAAAATGAACAAATATAAGAATCCTTGGAGTCCCTGAAGGAGAAGAGAAGAGTAACAGACTAGGAGGAGTAGTTGAGGAAATAATGGGGGAAAACTTCCCAACCCTCACAACAGACATAAATATACCAGTCAAAGAACCCTAACAAACTAAACAGAATGAATCCAAACAGGTCTTCCCCAAGGCACATACCAATCAGTCTGTCAAATATTGAAGAGAAGCAGAAAATCCTGAAAACAGCAAGAGAAAAATGATCTACTACATATAAGGTAAATCAAATAAGACTGAGTTCACTCTACTCAACTAGCACCTTGGAGGTGAAAAGGCAGTGATATGATATATTCAAGATCCTGAAAGAGAAAGACTTCCAGGCAAGACCTCTGTACCCAGCCAAATTGTCCTTCAAAACTGAGGGAGAGATTAAAGTTTCACAGACAAAGAAGTTCTGAAAGAGTTTTTCAACAAGAGACTGCCTTACAAGAAATACTAAAAGGAGTTCTGCTGAGCGAAAATAAGACAGGAGAAAGAAGTCTGAAGAAGGGCACAGAACTGAAGCGCAACACTAAGGGCATTCTAAAGAATATAAAGAGAAAGAGGGAAAAGAATATATAGATCTGACTAATGAAATTTTAAAAATAAGATGGTGGATTCAAGAAAAGTCTTTTCAGTAATAACATCAATGTTAATGAACTAAACTTACCAATTAAATGATACAGATTGGCAGAATGGATTAAGAAACATAACCCAGTTATATGCTGCATACAAGAGACTCATCTTAGCACAAGAATACAAATAGATTGAAAATGAAAGGATGGAAAAAGATTTTCCATGCAAGTTGTAACCAAAAGAAAATGGGAGTAGCTATACTAATATCAGATAAAATAGAATTTAAATGTAAAGACATCATAAGAGACAAAAAGGACACTATGCACTAATTAAAGGGTCAATTCACCAAGAAGATATAACAAGCATAAATGTTTATGCTCCCAATCAAGGAGCTTAAAGAACATGAGAGAGACATTGACAAAACTGAAGGGAACAATAGATATTTCAACAATAATAGAAGACTTCAATTTATCAGAAGAGCTATAGATGATTTATAAAAGATCTATCTCTCCTCTACAGACAGAAGATCAACAAGAAAATAGAGAAGTTAAATAACTTGATAAATGAATAGATGTAACAGACATATACAGGCCATTCCACCCCAAAGAACAAGGATATACATTCTTCTCTAATGTTTATGGAACATTCTCCAGGATAAGCCATATGTTGGGCCAAAACAGGTCCTTGTAAATTAAAAAACATTGAAATTATTCAAAGCATTTTCTCTGATAACAATGGAATGAAGCTGGATCTCAATAACCACCAAAAAACGAGAACATTCATAAATATATAGTGATTAAAAAACACACTCTTAAACAACCAGTGGGTCAAAGAAGAAATTGCTAGAGAAATCAGTAGCTATCTGGAGATGAATGAAAATGAGAAAACAACTTGTCAGAACTTGTGGGATGTGGCAAAGGCTGTGCTGAGAGGAAGCGTTATTGCCCTAAATGCCTAAATTAAAAAACAAGAAAGAGTAAAAATCAAGGATTTAACAGCAAACCTGGAGGAACCTGAGAAAGTACAGCAAACTAACCCCAAAGCAAATAAAAGAAGAGAAATAACAAGATAAAGCAGAGATAAATGAATAGGAGAACAAAACAATAGAAAGAATCAATAAAGCAAAAGATGTTTCTTTGTGAAAATCAATAAAATTGATGGGCCACTTGCAGTACTGACAAACTAAAAAGAGGGAAGATGCAAAAAACAAAATCAGAATGAGAAGGGATGCATTACCACAGAGCCAGAAGAAATAAAAGAAATCATGCAAGGATACTTTGAACAACTATACGCCCACAAACTAGACAACTTAGATGAAATGGACAAATTCCTGAGGACTACAAAAAGTTACACTCACTCAGAAAGAAATAAACAATCTCAACATGCCAATCACAAGTAAAGAGATTCAATCAGTCATCAATAATCTTCCTACAAAGAAAAGCCCAGGGTCAGATGGCTTCACAAGGGGAATTTTATCAAACATTCCAAAAAAAATTAGCACCAATCCTACTCAAACTTTTCCAAAAAATTGAGGAAAAACAAACTCTACCTAATGCATTTTATGAAGTTAGTATCATTTTAATATCAAAACCAGGTAAAGATGCTATAAGAAAGGAAAAATACAGACCAATCTCCCTAATGAACATGGATGTAAAAATTCTCAATAAGACATTAGCAAATCGAATTCAACAACACATTAAAAGAACTATATGCCGTGACCAAATGGGGTTTATACCAGGAATGCAAGGATGTTTCAATGCAAGAAAATCCATTAATGTAATACAGCACATTAACAAATCAAAAGGGAAAAATCACACGGTCATCTCAATTGATACTGAAAAAGCATTTGACAAAATTCAGCATCCTTTTCTGATAAAAACACTCCAAAAGATAGGAATCAAAGGTAACTACCTCAAAACGATAACGGAAATACATGAAAAACTGATAGCCAGAATTGTACTCAATGGACAGAGATTGAAAGCTTTCCACCTAAGATCAGGAACAAGACAAGGATGCTCACTGTCACCACTATTATTCAACATTGTGTTAGTCATTCTAGCTATAGCAATCAGGAAAGACAAAGAAATAAAAGGCATCCAAATTGGAAAGAAAGAAGTAAAACTCTCATTATTTGCAGATAACATGATACTATGCTTGGAAGATCCTGAGAAACCTACAGCAAAGTTACTTGAGCTAATAAACAAATTCAACAAGGTGGCAGGATACACAATTAATGTGCAAAAATCAGTAACATTTCTATACAAAAGCAATGACCTAGTTGAGGGGTCAGTTAAGGAAAAAATTCCATCCAAAATAGAAACTAAAAGAATCGAGTACTTGGGAATGAACTTAACTAGGGATGTAAAGGACTTGTACACAGAAAACTACATAACATTGCTAAAAGAAATCTAAGGAGATCTAAATAGGTGAAAAGACATTCCCTACTCATGGATAGAAGGCTAAACATAGTTAAGATGTCAATTCTCCCCAGACTGATCTACAGATTCAACACAGTACCAACCACAATTCCAACAACCTACTTTGAAGTTTTGGAAAAGGTATTCATCTTGAAGGGAAAGAGACCCCAAATGGCTAAAAAGCAGCCTGAAAGAGAAGAACGAAGTGGGAGGATTCACACTCCCTGACTCTAAAACCTATTATAAAGCCACAGTGGTCAAACAGCATAGTACTGGCACAGAATGAAACATTGACCAATGGAATCAAATGAGAGTGCAAAAATAGACCACCAAATCTACAGTCAACAGATTCTTGACAAGGCCCCCAAACCTTCTGAACTGGGACAACATGGTCTTCAATAACTGCACGTGGAAGAACTGGATATCAATCGCTAAGAGAGTGAAAGAGTGCGCCTATCTTACACCCTACACAAAAATTAATGCAAAGTGGATCAAATGACTAAATACAAGAACTAGTACCATAAAGCTTCTAGAAGAAAATATAGGGAAACATCTTCAAGATATAGTAATAGGATGGAGCTTCCTAATCTTTATATCCAAAACAAAAGCCACAAAAGAAGAAATAGATAAATGAGAACTCCTCAAAGTCAAATGCTTCTGCACTTCAAAAGACTTTGTCAAAAAGGTGAAGAGGCAACCAATTCAGTGGGAGAAAATATTTGGAAATCACATATCAGACAAATATTTGATTTCCTATATATACAAAGAAATCATACAACTCAACAACAAAAGTACAAACAACCCAATGTAAAATGAGCTAAAGATTCATATAGGCATTTTTCTGAAGAGCAAATACAGATGGCTCAAAAGCACAGGAAGAGATGCTCATTTTCATTGGCTATAAGGGAAAGACAAATCAAGACTACAATGAGATACCATCTCACACCTACAAGAATGGCTGTTATTAAACAAACAAGAAACTATAAATGTTGGAGAGGATGTGGAGAAAGTGGGACTCTTTCGCACTGCTGGTTGGCAATGGATAATGCTGCAGCCACTATGGAAGACTGTTTGGGGGTAACAGGAAACTAAATATTGAGCTGCCCTATGTCCCAGCAATAACACTACTTGGTATATACACAGAAGCGCTGAAAGCAACAACACAAACAGGCATTTGCACCCTGATGTTTATATACATATACCATGGTAGCCCATGACAAACTCTGGGATCTGTCCTGTAACTTCTTGTTTAAGAGTGCTTTGAAAACTATTGCTTTTTTATTTCTTTGCTTTGTGTATATGTTATACTACACAATAAAAAAGTTAAACATAAAGAGAAAAAGTTAATGATCCAAGACAGTCATCTAAAGTTCTGGGAAATGAGGCAGCTGCTTTGATCTGGATGTGGGTACACAGCAGAGGGTTGGTGGGAGGGGGCAAAGTTAAGAATCTAATTACTAAAAAGGAATCAAAGTTCAAGCAGAACTAAGTTACAAAAATTCTTTTGGATGTTGGGCTATCGAGTCCTCCACTAGGAAGACAATTTGTCCCAGAACCTCATTAAGAGTAGGGTCTGTGAGTGACAACCAACAGGCCTATGGAATACAAAGGGGTAATCCAAAGAGGGAGCCGGTTGGGATGTTGTCTGTCTCACCATCTCTAATGTACCTCAGCACTACACTTAACACTTACCTGACTATATTGCAAGTGTTTATATCTACTTCTGCCTTCCATAGGAGATTATGACAGGGTGAATTTTATGATAAACTCCCTTTATTTTGCCCATACACTTGGTATGATTGGTAGAATGACTGTAATAGAGAAGTACAGGTTTTAAATAATTTTCTTTCAACATTTTTAAGATTTAATTTAATGCAGTGTATAAGACTATAGTCCTACCATCTCTATAGTCAACCAGATAAAAATTCTGGTTCTGTATATCATGCTGTAAAAACTTCATCTCTCTGAGCGTTGGTTTCTGTCCCTGTCAAATGATGGTGTCGGTGTCCAGCTCATTGGGCTGTTTGTACAGAATAAATAATTATGTGGTTTAAAATCCTTAAACATAATCTGGAATGTAGTAACTATTGGATAAGTCTCAAGACTAAAACTAATCTTCCTTGTTGGGTCATCTCTTCTCTACTTTTTACCTGTGATACTTTAAAATTTCACAATTCTCTTTCTATAATTACTTTTGTTTGTCAGTTTGTCATCCTTTATTTTTCTTGCTAAGTAGAACGCCATTGTCTAAATGTAGCAAATTTTGTTTGACTATTATTTTATCAGCAGATATTTGGATTCTTTTCACTGTTGTACTGCTGTGAATACAACTGCTATCAACTTTCTGCACTTTTTTGTGGGATTGTGTATATAATGAATTGTGTTTCATTTCATGAAACGACTGTAGTTAGAAGTGGAATTTCTTGGCAAAGATATGCTTCTCTTTTGAGAAAATGCCAAGTGATTCCTGATGTGGCTGTCCTATTTATATTTTCCACAAACTATGAGAGCTCCAAATGTACCACATTCTTATCACCACTCAGTGTGGTCAGTATCTTTAATTCTAGTTTTTCTAGTGTTTGTATTGGTTTCTCAAAATAGTTTGAATTATCATTTCTCTAATGGTTAATAATGTTGAGTATGTTTATATACATTTATTCTTGACTCTGTGCAGCGTCTAAGCCTTCTACAATGTTGGTATCAGCAAGGCTCTCCCTGAAATCCTCTGGCTCCTGACTCTGCTCAAGAAGAACATGGATATAATTTCCCCCTCTTACCAGATCTGATTTCCTTAGTTGATTGTTGTAAAGAGATGATGTAGAGGGCAGGCCACGGTGGCTCAGCAGGTAAGAATGCTTGCCTGCCAAGCCTGAGGACCAGGGTTCGAATCCTGGTGCCTGCCCATGTAAAATAAATAAATAAATAAATAAATAAATAAATAAATAAATAAATAAATAAGGGGAATCTATAAAAAAAAAAAGAGAGAGATGATGTAGAAAGTCATGAGGAGACCTTCTTATTAGGTGAGTAAGAAGAACTGAATCATGTGAAACCCTCATTTGCAGTTCCATCAGTCAAAAAGGAGGTGATTTGACCTTCAAAATCATTGTCAGAAGTTCTGCTTTACTTCCTAAGGAGATAGAGAAAATCATAAAACATCTTTAACATAGCTTAGGAAAATGAGTATGAACAATACTTACCATAGAAGTCACTTTTTATAGTTTTCTATCATCACATCCCCACACAATCAAAGGGAGGGAAATATAAAACTATTTTGGGGATGTGTTGAAAGCCCAGGTGAGTTTGGATGTTACAAAGTTGCAGCAGGGAAGCTGCAGGAAAGTTTGCTTTGAAAGGTGGCTTTGATGGAAAATTGTTGTGGAGGTTATTGACATGAGTGTGGTTGAAATAACAGATCACTAGGACTGGGTTTCCTAGAAAAGGACTATAAATGAAAAAAGAAAGATTGTGAAAAAACAGAGAAAGTTAGAGTACTGCAATTATGGAAGAACATGTCTAGAAGGAGTTAAAGAACTAGGAACATTGGAAGTTGCACTTAGTGAGATGACTCAAGAATTCAGAGACTGAGCAGCTCTGAGTGTTGCATGGTACAGGCCACACTTGTGGGTAACTGGCTGAGGTACTGTTGAGAGAAGGTCAACAGTTGTAAAGACAGTTGGTATATGGCAGTTTGACGGGGACTCTCATGTCAATATCCTCAATAACCTTTCCTTCAATCCAAACTTCTTTTCCAAACATCCTTTGCTGACCCTGTCCTCAAAACTCACAGAAACAACTCACAGTTGTCCTCACAACTCGGATTGGTGTAGCTACATGCTAATGAAACCAACCTTAACTGTCTCAATACTGCACCGAAGTCTTTGTACTTCTTAACGGAAAAGAGGGTTCAGAGCAGGGCTGTGAGTTATTTGCCCAAGTTCTTGATGCATCCTCCAGAGGTACCAGCTTTTGAAAGACACTAAAAGGAGGGGCCTGTAAGAGGGTCAATGAGGAAGAATTGACTTTCCTACTTTAAGGATTCATCAAGACTCCTTGAAAAGCTTGAAATATGATATGATTGACCTGACAAGCAACTTCCCCCAGACCCTGAGTTTCATACTTCTTGGGGGCCACCCTGGCCTTTGGGACTCTGGAGGAGAGAGGAGAGAGATGGGGATATTCAGATCTTCCTCTAGAAGTCATATTCTGTTTGGGGAGGAAAGACTCATTGGAAAAAATGAAATGACCCTTTGTTCTGCTTCAAATATACTGAACATGTCACACACCACAGATAAAAAAAAAATGGACACAGAGAAATACTTTGTAACCAAAAATAAACCCTTATTTTCAGTGTGAGCTGCTGACCAGGAAAATAATAAATATTGACTGTTTCTTATAAACCTAGAGTCCCTAAAAATAAATTGTATCCCTAACTTTTCTCATGCTGAAGTGTGAAGGTGTCATGACTTTTGTGGATGTGAAAACCACAATCTGCCATGGACAGATTCATGGAGTCCTAGTAAACTTGGTAGCTTTTAATGTTAATTTTTTTCCTTTAAATACATGTTAGGTTTTGTATTTTTTTTTTTCCGAGGCATAGCCTCTCAAATTTGACTGATTTTTCACTCTTTTCAAATAAATCTTTTCTGGCTGTTTGTAAATTTTTCTTTCTCAAATCTTCCCTTGATCTCATACACTCGGGAGTGAGGAGAGAAAATAAATAATAGAGTACAACAGGGCCCTATATAGAAATTGAGAGAAAGGAAAGAGGAAGCTCTAAGAAGGCTCTGACTGTTCAGACGGAGTGAAGAGGGTCTTCCTTCCAGACTCAGAATTTCAAAAATGGCTGTGGCCGTACCACCATCTGGAAGCTGTTTTCTGACTCCAGATAACCACCCTCCCAGAACTGAAGACTTCCAGAGCCAGAGGCCCCTCAGCACACACTGAGGCACCAGTAAGTTCTCGACATCCTCATCAGATACACACTCCTTGTGTATGTGATAGCTAGATACTGAGAAAAATGCTCAATATAATCGTTTAGCCAGAAGATGCTTAGTATAGTCTTTAATAACTAGAAATTCTTATTCTAATCATTTCACTCAATCAGCTTTGATTCATTTCAAGGCTAAAAGTATTTGTTGGCATAATTTGCTGCAGGTAATCTCAACTGTTTACTCTCTGTTCTTGCTTTCATTAATAAGATTTTTTCCCAGCTCTGCTTGTAGGGATAACATATCACCGAAAGCAGGATGAAACTGCTATGGAATATATATCAACACCTTCCTCCCTTTGAAGGACAAGATCAGTGGCGTGAATGGTCAACAGAGAGAGAAGGACCTACTGAGTAACATGATGTGCTGACCAAACAAAGTGAAGCAGGCAGCCATTACTCAATTTTAATGAATCCTGTGACTTTAACTCAGTTTTTTTTCCCTTTTTCTTTCTTTTCTTTTTTCTTCTGCTTCCTTCTGGCCCTTTGCCATTTCTTTGTCTGGACTATAAAAGCTAAAGTCACCTTTCTCCCTGTGAACTAGTCTTGAAAAGATTTTTTTTCCTCCAGTCCCTTGATGGATGTATCTTCAATACACTCATCTTCTCACTATAACAAAGAGACTTGTTTCTCTGTTTAGTGCAGGATCAGGTGGACTTGACTATATAGGACCATGTTTTATGGTGGTAATGTACACATTCTCATCTGGATATGCACTGATAAATAATATCACACTACAGGTTATGTAGTGAAGGCACACAGCTTTTCAACCATGTACTTTCAGTGTACTTCACTCACAGAACAACAGTATTACACTAAATATCCATGCTCTAATGCAAATGATTACTAATATTTGCATATATGCACATGCTTAAACACACATATACACACTCACAATCAAACCCAGACTCTTATATATACATATCAACATGTATATATATGTATATACACACAGCAATATACCTCTCATATATACATATCGACACCCTGGACACATCAAGGCACTTACACATTCTACAAAATATACCTTCGATTGTACATGATGATATATTCATACCTACAAATAAACTCACACTCCTGCAATGTCCCAAAGCACACATTCTCACCTGTTCATTCAAATTACCTGCCTTTACATTTGTATATACAGAGGAGAGAGGAAAGTTAGGGGTTAATAATTCCAGTTTCTGTCTGCAATCTCAGAGGAAAGCTGAGCCAATGTGAGTCTGTGGGGCTCAGGAGGCAGGAGAAAATTAACGCCTGGGCGAAGAAAAAGGCCACATCCAGCCTTTTAAATGGGCCAAGCTGGGATCTCTGTCAAAGGCTGAATCCCAGGAGCACTGAGAGCTGCTTATGGTCACGCCTCAATTGGTCAGAGACAGAACAGAGGTCACAAGTGAGTATTTCTCTGTGTTCCCAGGCCTCTCTACCCTTGCTGTGGAGCAGCAGGGCTCAGATGCTACAGGAAGCTGAAAAAGCAGGGAACGCACTGGGCAGAATAGTACAACTCACTAGGGTCTCTAGGCCTGGAGATCCTTGGAGACTGAGCTTCTGTCTGAGATGGGGAGAAGATCCACTGTTCCCCTTGTGCCTCCTGGGAGATCCTAGAAAGGTTGGAAGCCACCCTCCCTACATCAGCCCTGTCCAAAAGAGCTGGGATCTGAACGCCACTCTGCTCCACTGTTATTCCTCTAATCCTTGTATTAAGTACCCCATAGTAAGAGAGCGGAAAATAAGTTTCTGAGAAGCTATGCCTCAGCAAGATCTCAGTCCATCATATCCTTTATCCTTTCTCTGGCTTGAACTACAGGATTGAACTGATGGATATAACTATGTCTACATGGCAGGTGCTACAGTCAAAGCCCAGCAGAGCCTGTGAGTACCATTCCTGGATTCAAACTCATAGCTCACAGATCAAAGCTGAGCTCCACTCACTGTGAAAACATAGTTTTTATTACCATATTTCAGGTACCAAAAGCCATCATGAGTTCCCACAAGTTACCTTTTATTTTGAGGTACAGAAAAATAGATCTGAACTTCAGCATGTGATAAATCTAGCCATAATTTTGAAAAGGTTATTACAAAATTTCAGTGCTCAGTATTCACCATACTTACAAGAGTTCTGGTCAGCACAAATGTCAAATAACATGTTTAGTAGCAGTGAGGAGGAAGGAGTCGTTAGTCAAAAGAGAAATTACCCTGTTCTTCCATTTCCTAGTCCATGGGGAATATACATTTCCATAACTCAACCCAAAAGCAAGTTGTGCTTTCCCCCAGTAAGGCTGCAGAAAACTTCCCACTGAACATAAATGATCAAAAATGAGTTAACACTCAGTCTACCACATGTGACTGGTAACCTTACCTCTGCCCATCCCTATTGGGTTCATATGGGTGTGAGAGGAAAAGAGTAGATGATTTCTGGGAGTGAACTACCCAGAGTTCATGGGCAACAGGAGAAAGAGCAGAGAGAGGAAAGGGCACCTCTCAAGAGTTCCCATCTTTCTCTTTAGAGTTTAGTCCCAAGTTAGCACTGCTTCTACATTATCCACCCAAGAGAAAAACTCTGAGAACAGAAAGTCAGAGCAGGCAGCATGGATGATTACATTGAGGAATCTCTGACATGAGGGAGCTCTGCCTGTGAAATGGACATAGGAGAGATTGTGGTGCAGACAGAGGGGGGAGGAAAGACTGGTTTTGAAGGGAGTTGCAGAATATGGTTAACTGAACCTGGTTTGGAGAAGAATCACAACCTCTAAAAGCAGAAATAACAGATGAGTCTCCCTTTAATATTCATGGGCAGAAGTGGATAAAGTTATCAACCCAGGGAAAACAGTACTTCCCCAGAAATACCAAGGATTCATCCCGTGATTATTTTAGAGGCATGCAGTCCAGTGAAGGAGAGGAACACATAATCAAGAGGCAGGTCTGAGTTCAAATGTCTGTCTCTGATGTAGTATATACATCTGCAGCTCACCTTCTTATCTGACTTCATCATATAAGGCAACCACCTCCGCTCTACCCAGCCAGGGTGGGAGTCCAAACACTCTCCAGCAGAGGGAGCAGAGTGTACCACTGCGAACACTGGCTGTGGAGTCCTGCACAATGGCACTAACTTATTAGTTACCTTAGCCCAATCATTTAACTACTCTGAGATTACTTTTCTCATTGTAAAATGAGGATACAGAGATTCTATGGTAGTTAAAATCAATACATTTTTAAAAATCTTGTAGTGATGCATCAAGAAAAATGGTTATGCTATCCAGAACTAACCAGCAATTATTATAGATTTTGAGAAATTTTAAGTCCACCAGTGCCTAATACAGGAATGGGGCTGGTCTCAGTGTGTTCTCCTGGTGCCCCGGTGCCCTTGGTGCCACAAGTGGAGGGGATACAAGGGCAAAAGGCAGGTAGAAAGGAAGACTGGGTCATACAGAGTATTTAAGACACTTTGGTAGGACCAGCCTAGATGGAAGGGGATAAAACAGACCCCTAGACCAGATAATGTATGTTCTTGAATTTTCTCCATAACCTCAATGTTAGTATTTGTTTGGAATAATAGTAAAGATATTTTCCAGGTGGAATGGTACTGTGGAAAAAGCCTCTGGTTTACAGCAAGATTGAGAAGATCTAGGCCTCATTTCTCTCATAACATTAGGATTCATTATGAACTAGGGAAAATCAAGATGATGTTAGTTCTAGTTGGAATCTTGAAAAATTTCTTTTAGAACTATTGTGTCTGGTTGAATGCCACATATGTCTGTCACCAGAGTTGATTTGGTAAAGGGGATTTGAAAGGATCCTTTTTCTTTCTACATGTTTCTTAGCTGGAGGAAAATAACTAAAGCTTTCTAGCAAAGGCACAGGACAACTGAGATTAAGTAATGGAAAGATGCTGGTAGGACCCATGTAAGCTGTGATGCCATCAACCCTGAGAGAGGTCATTGTCACAAGGGGATCAGACACAGGGGTCAGTCCCTGTCATGCAATTAGGGGCAGAGGAATTCCCAGAGTGATTCGCCAGCCAGCGGGGCAACCTCTAGTAAAAGTTGGCACAGTTGTCTCATAGGCTTGAAAACAAAGTAATGAGAGAAGGTCTGCCCATATTTTAACTATTGCTTTAACTTACAGTTCTACATCTATTGGGTCCATTACCACTGAATAAAGCCATATGTTTGTTAATTCCTTCAGCAAATGTCTATTGAGCTCCTGCTCTTGACAAGCATAAAGGTGTTTGGAGAAAGTGTAGGATTTGAGGTTGACCACTTGAAAATTTATCATCAAGGACAGGAGTTGGAAAATGATATAGCTATAACTAAATCCAACTTGCAGCCTAATAAGTTTCACTGGAACATGGTCATGCTCATGCATTTATGTATTGTCTGTGTCTGTATTTGTCCTACAATAATGGAAATGGCAAGCTGCAAAAGAGACTAAGACTCTCTTACACAAATTTTTGTTGAATCCCAGATCTTTAAGGTACTCCACATTAAAAAGAATAGGTCGAGGGGTGTGGAGGCTCAGTGGTAAAATTCTTGCCTGCCATAGCAGAGACCCAGGTTCAATTCCCAGAGCCTGTACAAGCAAAACAAAAAAACAAAAAACAAAACAAGCATAGGTCTAACTATTTACAGAATTGGGGAGTCAGTATCTTAGAGTTAAACCTTTGCTGTAAACTCTCATAGAGTCTAGGCTAACTCAACATTACTGCATAATTACAATGGGCATTTAATCCAGTGTTTCCAAAACCTACTTATACCCTGCAAAGCTGTACAAGTAAGCAGCTTAATCAGAAGGGTAAAAAGAAGGACCTACAGGAAAACATTGAACAGATCACTTTATATTAAAGTATAAAAGGGCAAGCACTATTATGACAGATGATGTTTTTTGTTAAATAGTTTCATTTTGCAGATTATCTTTTCAGAAAAAAATTAATTTTTAAAAACTAAATTGCAGATTGTATGTTCTGCTCATATTTCAATAACAGAAAACTTAATAAAGCACAATGGGTAGCATTGATTCATATTGAAAAATTGTATTAAAAACATTGAGATCATTTCAGTTTACCATTAAAATGGATTGCCACATTATCCAATTACCCTAACAAAAGACGTTTAATTGATAATAAATGATTGCTTTTCTTATTATCACCTTCAGAAAGTACTACATCCCCAACAGTAAACAGATTAGCCAACCCAAAATGCTCACCTCTGGGAACAGCTCTTCTCATCCTAAGTCCTTTATTCTGCTTGGAATCCCGGGACTAGAGATTTCCCAGTTCTGGATTGCCTTTCCATTCTGTGCCATGTATGTTGTCGCTGTACTGGGCAATATCACTCTCCTTCACATAATCCGAACTGACCACACCCTCCATGAGCCCATGTACCTCTTTCTGGCCATGCTGGCTGTCACTGACCTGGTCCTCTCCTCCTCCACCCAATCTAAAATGCTGGCCATCCTCTGGTTTCATGCCCACGAGATTGAATACCATGCCTGTCTCATCCAGGTGTTCTTCATCCATGCCTTCTCTTCTGTGGAGTCTGGGGTGCTCATGGCCATGGCCTTGGACCGCTACGTGGCTATCTGCTTCCCACTGCGCCACTCAAGTATCCTCACGACACCTGTCGTGGCCACACTGGGGGCGGTTGTGATGCTAAGAGGGGTGCTGTGGGTCAGCCCCTTCTGCTTCATGGTCTCCAGAATGCCCTTCTGCCAGAGCCAGATCATTCCTCAGTCGTACTGTGAGCACATGGCTGTGCTGAAGCTGGTGTGTGCTGATACTAGAGTAAATCGTGGGTATGGGCTCTTTGTGGCCTTCTCAGTGGGTGAGTTCGATATGATTGTCATCAGTTTATCCTATGTCATGATTTTAAGAGCTGTGCTGCAGTTGCCTTCAGGTGAAGCCCGGCTCAAGGCTTTTGGCACATGTGCTTCCCATATCTGTGTTATCTTAGCTTTTTATATCCCAGCCCTCTTTACTTTCCTCACCCACCGCTTTGGCCATCATGTGCCCCAAGTGGTACACATCATGTTTGCTAATGTCTATCTACTGGTACCCCCCATGCTCAACCCCATCATCTATGGAGTTAGAACCAAACAGATCAGGAACAGGGTTATACAGGGTTGTTGTGGAAAAGTTCCCTGAGCCAAGAGTCACAGCATCACCGCCCCTCTAATCACCCCACCATCCTGGGAACATTAATTCCTGGGAATGTGTCAGGCCATCACTTATCCCCATAAAATCAACTCTGTGAACAAGTGGTTCAGAGGTTGGCAACCTTCCTGAAGCAAGAGGAAGAGTTTTCAGGACAAACAGAAGAATCGAGAGGTCAGGGGCCCAGATGTGGTGATGCAGAGAAATGTGATTGATATTAAAATCTAACTTGACATATGTTCTTCAACACAAGAATGTAATATAAAAATACTTTCATCTTCATGAGTGAAGATGTTTTTTGATATCATTCTCCACCAGTGATTAAGATAAGAGGGTTTTTTTTTTCACTATAGGCAGGAGTTGGTACCACATTGTTTAAACACATTTAGATATTTGTATCCAAGCAATTAAAAAGTACATGTAGGGTGGGCCAATGTGGCTCAGTGGCAGAGTTCTCGCCTGCCATGCCAGAGACCTGGGTTCGATTCCCAGTGCCTGCACATGCAAAAAAAAAAAAGTACATGTTTATTTCCTACCCTGAACTCACTACAAAAGTATAATTTAAGGAACAAAAACATGTACAATATATGCATAAAATAATTCTTTCTAATAAAAACAGGATACCATTCCAATGTTGATCTATACGAAACCAAAGATAGCAATGCACAATTGAATATTTAGGTATCACTTAAATATTTTATTTGTAATGGATGTCTCAAGATGTGAATTATTGTCGTGACATAATATTAAATGGAAAAGGGAAAAAAATTGCCATTAGTGTTCGATGCCAATTTAAAGAGGTTTATATACACCTAGAAAAAAAAATGGGAAAATACATTCAAATGCTTATAATAGTTACTAAGAGTAGTGAGATTTGTGTCATTTTAATTTACATATTTTTATTTACTTTTTTGTGCATTTTAAAAAATTATCCTTCATTAAAGAAGCTTCATCTTAGGATGAGAAAAATCTTTAAAACAACAACAACAAAAATAAGTAAATGCAGTGCCAAACTGGGGGAGTGGAGTGGGTAATCTGAGAGAATGAGGGACTCTGGAATAGATTAACTTTCAAAAATGCTTGAATATCTAGATGTAAAAGTTGCTGCTAGAATTACATCTTTCCATTGTGAGCCATGAGGACTAGCTGAGCAGAAATGCTGACTCTCTTCTACAAAATTTTCTGATTTGGCAAAGGAAATGAATATTATAATGATGGAGTGGATATGGTGGAAAATGAGGAAGAAGAGTTTCTTCTGAAGATAACTATATTCTATGGCAAATATGGTGGGGAAATCATTAGCTATTTTACCATTTGTAAACATCCACTTTGCTTTTAAATTAAAAACCATTGCAATTGGGTCATCTCCACTTACACTCTTCTTATACATGTCAGGAATGAAGACGGTTCTAGAACTCAGGCCCTTACATTACTGAAAACAACATCAGATAAAGGTTCTTTAAGAAGAATCAGAAACATGTTTGTTTTTCCCAGGTAAGACAGATTAATGGAGCCCCAGATGTCCACAGAGAATAGATGCTCTAAAGATGCATTTTCAAACTCCCCAAAATTAAGGTTGTAAAGGGCTGTGAGCAAATCAGCAAATTAGTTGGTGATTGTGCATAGTGGTGCTCCTTATTTTTTGCTGTTACATATTCCATTTTTTCAACATATGCTATTTGTTATATTGATACCTCTCTCCTTTGTCCCAGCCCTTCTAGTCTTCTATTGCTTCTAAACATATTAACCTTCATTTGGGTTTCAACTAATGGCGCTTTCTCAATGATGCTTTTTGTTTTTTGTTTTTTGTTTTGTATTCTCTATGGTAGGGTCACATTTCATTATTTTTCAATGTGAGTATCCCATTATTGCAGCACCATTTGTTGAATTCTTGTTTGTTGTATTTTGTTTTAGCTTGTTTCTTCTTTAGGGACATGTATGGACCAGGTCAATGATATGTTATTTACCCCATCTATCTGAAATAGATCTGTCTGCCTGAATTTTCTATCAACACCAACAGTTTATTTCTTCCTCAGCACTTGCCACTGATCTGTAATTATTTAAATGACTCATTTACCGTGTGTCCTTCTCACGTCACATAACTTCCATAACATTATTGTGTAATTGTCCACTAGTCTATCCCCAAACATAGCACATTGAAAAATATTGGTTACATGAATGTATGAATGAATCAGGTAACATCTTCCCTCAAGTAACATTTAGAACATGTCATAGTGACTAAAAGAGGCAGACAGAACCTTTAAAAACGCATCCCCAGGTGGGTCAGCTCATAGCCACTTTTAAACATTCATTATAGCAAAGCTGTGATCTTTGGGACCACTTTAAGAGTATTTTCAGAAGGAGAATGCTTCATCTGTACCATCTACTCTTTTGTTTCATTTTAAACAGTTTCATTCGCACATCATACAATCCAACATAAGTAAAAAAATCAGTGATTCCCGGTACAATCATATAGCCATGCCTCCACCACTAACATCTATAAGAGGACATTTCCTTTTATTCTGCAAAGAATCCCATACCACTCCCCCATATCTCCTCCTTACTGATATTTGATGTTGGCATATTGCCTTCTTTACAATGAATGGAAGAATATTATAATGTTGCTCTAATGTTAACTATAGACTCTAGCTTGCATTAATTATATTTTTCCTGTATACCATCCCATTTTCAACACCTTGCATTTGTTCTCCCTCATGCAAAAGTATTCTTATATTTGTACATTTAATCACCGTCATGGTCCCTCCAGGCATTCCTACGTTATACCTCCTCACATTTTATCCTCTATCTTTCCTACTGGTGTCATTAATGCCCCCAACCTCTCTCCCTCAACTATACTCACATTCACCTTCATTTTTTATATTATTATGCTACCATCAGATGAAATTGTGGTATCCATTTCTGAATCTTTACAAGCAGTTCTGTTGCACATTCTGTTCTCCTTCAGCACCAAATGCCCAATCTCTACCTCTTTCTATCTTCTGGTAATCTGTGTTCTTATTGTTAACTCCTAAAGTTCATTCATTAATGTTAGTTCACGTTAGTGAGACCATAAAATGTTTGTCCTAGCTAATTTCACTCAGAATAATATCCTCAAGTTTCATCCATATTGTTACATGCTTCATGACTTTATTCCGTCTTACAGTTGCATAGTATTCCATCATGTGTACATACTACAGGTTGTTTAGCCACTCATCCACTGATGGACATTTGAGCAATTTCCATCTCTTGGCAATCATGAATAATCCTGCTACAAACATGAGTGTTCAAGTATGCGTTTGTGCCTTTGCCTTCAGTTCCTTTGACTATGTACCTATTAATGGGATTGCTGAATCATATGGAAATTCAATACTTAGCTTCCTGAGGAACCAACAAACTGCCTTCCACAGCGTTTGCACCATTCTACATTCCCACCAACAGTGAATCAGTGTGCCTCTTCTTCCACATCCTTTCCAGCACTTGCTGTTTTCTGTTGTTAATTTTTTTTTATAAAGGCTATTCTTGTGGGTGTGAGCTGATATCTCATTGTAGTTTTGATTGCATTTCCCTGATAGCCAGCCAAGTTGAGCATCTTTTCATATGTCTTTTTGCCATCTGTATTCTTCTGAAAAAATGTCCGTTCGTGTATTTTGCCCATTTTTAAATTGGGTTGTTTATCTTTTTGTGATTGAATTGTAGATTCTTTATATATTCTGGATATTAAATGCTTATCTGATATGTGGTTTCCAAATATTGTCTCCCATTGTGTAGGCTGCCTTTTTAGTTTCCTGACAAAGTTCTTTGAAGCAAAAAAAGTGTTTAGTTTTGAGGAGATCCCATTTATCTAATCTTTTCTTATTGCTCACGCTTTGGATGTGAGGTCTAGGAAACCACCTCCTCTCACAAGATTTTTAAGATTTTCCCTATATTTTCTTTGAAAGGTTGTATGGTCTTAGCTCTGATGTCTTAGGTCTTTGATCCATTTTGAGTTTATTTTTGTATAGGGTGTGAGATATGGGTCCTTTTTTATTCTTTTGCATATAGAAATCCATTTCTCCAAGGACCATATTGAAGAAGGTGGTCTGCCCCAGTTGGGTTGGATGAGTACTTTATCAAAGATCAATTGTCTATAGATGAGAGAATCTATTTCTGAACATTCATTTCAATTTCATTAGTTATTGTATCTATCTTTATGCTAACATCATGTTTTTTTGGCCACTGTAGCTTTGCATACGCTATAAAGTCAGGTAGTGTGAGTCTTTCCACTTCTTTTTTCTTTCTCAAGATATTTTTAGCTATTCAGGCCACCCTGCCCTTCCAAATAAATTTTTTATTTGTTTGTTTCTGCCAATAAATTATTGGGGTTTTAATTAGTATTGCATTTAATCTAAAAATCACTTTTGATAGAATTGATATCTTGATTATATTTTGTCACCCAATCCATGGACTTGGTATGTCCTTCCATTTATTAAGGTCCTCCATGATTTCTTTTAGCAATTTCTTATAGTTTTCTCTGTACAGGTCTTTCATATCCTTAGTTAAGATTATTCTTAAATATTTGATTCTTTTGGTTGCTATTGTAAATGGAATATTTTTCTTGACTTTCTCCTCAGATTGTATATTATCAGTCTATAGAAATGCTACTGATTTTGGGTGTTGATCTTGTAGCATTCCACTTTGTTGTACTCATTTATTAGTTTGTTTTACTCATTTATTAGTTCTAGTAACCTTGCTGAAGATTTTTCAAGATTTTTGACAAATAGTGTCATGTCATCTGCAAAAAGTGAGATGTTCCCTTTCTTTTCTTCTTCCTTTCCAATTTGGATGCCTTTTATTTCTTTTCCAATTTGGATGCCTTTTATTTCTTTTTCTTGTCCAATTGCTCTGCCTAGAACTTCAGAACAATGTTGAATAACAATGGTGACAGTGGGCATCCTTGTCTTGTTCCTGATCTTGTAGGAAATGCTTTCAGTCTTTTTCCATTGAGTATGATGTTAGCTGTGGGCTTTTCATATATTCCCTTTATCATGTTGAGGAAGCTGCCTTTGATTCCTATACTTTGAAGTGTTTTGATAAAGAAAGGCTGTTGAATTTTTTCAAATGCCTTTTCTGCATCAATTAAGATTATCATGTATTTTTTCCACATGGATATATTGATGTGGTGTATTACATTAATCAATTTTCTGTGTTGAATCAGCCTTGCATACCTGGAATAAATCTCATTTGGTCATGGTCTATATTTTTTAATGTGCAGCTGAATTCAATTTGCAAGTATTTTGTAGAAGAATTTTGCATCTATGCTCATTAAAAATATTGGTCTATAATTTTATTTTCTTTGGCTTTGGTATTAGGGTGATTTCAGCTTCATAGAATGAAACCATTAGGTAATGAAAGCATTCCCTCCTTTTCAGTTATTTTTGAAGGGTTTGAGCTGAATTGGTACTAATTCTTTCTTGAATGCTTGGTAGAATTCACAAGTGAAGCCATGTGGCCTGGACTTTCTTTTTTAGGAACTTCTTGATTATTGATTCAATATCTTTACTTGTGATTTTTTCATTGAGGTCATCCATTTCTTCTAGAGTCAAAGTTATTTATTCATGCCTTTCCAGGAAATTGTCCATTTTCAATATTTTCTCATTTCTTAGCATATAATTGCTCATAGTATCCTCTTTATTACCTTCTTTATTTTTGAGAGGTCAGTGGTTATGTCCCCTCTCTCATTTCTGATTTTATTTATTTGCATTCTTTTTTTTTGTCAGCTTAGTTAAGGGTCCATCAAATTCATTGATTTTCTCAAAGAACCATCTTCATTTTTTCTTGATTCTCTTTATTGTTTTCATATTCTCAATTTCATTTATTTCTACTCTAATCTTTGTTGTTGTTTTCCTCCTTTTTGCTTTGGGGTTGGTTTTCTGTTTGTTCTCTAGCTCTCCTGGGTGAACAGTTAATTCTTTGATTTTTGCTCTTTCTTCTTTTTTAATATAGGCATTTACAGCAATAACTTTCCCTCTCAGCACCATCTTTGCTGCCTCCTATAAGTTTTTCTATGTGGCGCTTTCATTTTCATTTGCCTCAATGTATTTACTGATTTCTCCTGTAATTTCTTCCTTGACCCCTGGTTGTGTAAAAGTTTGTTGTCTAGCCTCCATATCTTTGTGAATTTTCTGTCCCTCTGCCTGTTAATAATCTCCAACTTCATTCCATTATGATCCAGTAAGCACTTTGAATAGTTTCAGTCTTTCTAAATTTATTGAGACTTGCTTTGTGACCCAGCATATGGCTTATTCTTGAGAATGATCTATAAGCACTTGAAAAAAAGTGCTTCCTGCTGTTGTGGGGTATAATGTTCCATAAATATCTGTCAAGTCTAGTTCATTTATCATATTATTCAAAATCTTTCTTTCTTTGTTGGACCTCTCTCTAGATGTTCCATCTTTTGGTGAAATTGGTGAATTGAAGTCTCAAACTATTACTACAGAGTTGTCTACTTCTCCCATCAATGTTGTCACTTTGTACATCATGTATTTTAGGGCATTCTGACTTGGTGCATGAATATTTATGATTGTTCTGTCGTCTTGATGAATTGTTCCTTTTTAAATACACAGATTCCTTCTTTGTCTCTTAATTGTTTTACATTTATAGTCTAATTTGTCAGATATTAGTATAGCTATCCCTGCTGTTTTCTGGTTGTTGTGTGTGTGAAATATCTTTTTCCTACCTTTCATTTTCAATTTGTTTTTGTCCTTGGGTCTAAAGTGAGTCTGTATAGATTGTATATAGGTGGATCCTATTTTTTAATCCATTATGACAGTCTATGTGTTTTGCTTGGGGAGTTTAATCCATTAACATTTCATGTTAATTATGTAAAGGCAGTACTTCTACCATTTTGTCTTTTGGATTCCATATGTCATATCTAATTTTTTTCTCTTTTTACCTTTACTGATAGTCTTCATTTCTACACTCTTCTCCAACCTTTCTCCTATAGTACTCCCTTTAGTATTTCTTGTAGAGGAGGTCTCTCAGTTAAAAACTCTCCTAGCGGAGACTTCCTGGAAGATGGCGGCTTAGTAAGACGCGCAGATCTTAGTTTCTTCTCCAGGACACCTACTAGGGGAGTAGAAACGATACAGAAAGCGCCCAAAGCCACAACAGAGATAAAAAAAACAGCGTACCCCATCCTGGAACGGCTGGCTGGCTGAGAGAAGCAGCTCGGGTGAGATCGCCGAGGCGCGCGGGCCTTACCGGGCGGGGCGGGAAGCGGCCAGAGTTACTCCCTTCCCCCTTCCCGGGCCGGCTGGGAGAATTGGAGAGGCGGTCCCCTGAAACCAAGGCGACTGGCGCCCACACCACGCGCAGCCCCCGGACCAACTGAGAGAATTGGATCGGAAATCCCCAGCCCGCGGAGAACGGTGACGGGTTGGGGAGGCCCCTTCCAAACCCGTGACTCCCGGGGAACGTGCACTCTCTCGGGCGGGCCGCTGCCGCTGGCGCCCTCCCGCCACGCTTGTTGCCCAGGGCCGACTAGGAAATTCGGACGGGCTCTTTCCCTGGCTGCGGCGACCAGCAACCCTCCCTGCGTTCGGACCGAGGGCCGGCTCAAGCCGCTTCGGCTAGCGAACCCCCAGGACGGCGAGAGTTTTCCAAAGTTTAAGGTCCCACAGCACCTTTTACTGGTGGGACCCGCAGACAAACGTGTGCCACGAGCGCCACCTACTGGGCAGGATAAGAAAAACAGAACCCAAAGATTTCACAGAAAAGTATTACAACCTTGCTGGGTCCAACACCAAGAGAAATCTGAATAAATGCCCAGACGCCAGCAGCAGAAGATAACTGTCCACGCTCAAAAGATTGAGAATATGGCTCAGTCAAAGGAACAAACCAATAGCTCAAATGAGACACAAGAGCTGAGACAACTAATGCTGAATATACGAACAGAAATGGAAAACCTCTTCAAAAATGAAATCGATAAATTGAGGGAGGACATGAAGAGGACATGGGCTGAACATAAAGAAGAAATAGAAAAACTGAAAAAACAAATCGCAGAACTTATGGAAGTGAAGGATAAAGTAGCAAACATAGAAAAAATAATGGATAGCTACAATGATAGATTTAAAGAGACAGAAGATAGAATTAGTGATTTGGAGGATGGAACATCTGAATTCCAAAAAGAAACAGAAACTATAGGGAAAAGAATGGAGAAATTTGAACAGGGTATCAGGGAACTCAAGGACAATATGAACCGCACAAATATACGTGTTGTGGGTGTCCCAGAAGGAGAAGAGAAGGGAAAAGGAGGAGAAAAACTAATGGAAGAAATTTTCACTGAAAATTTCCCAACTCTTATGAAAGACCTAAAATTACAGATCCAAGAAGTGCAGCACACACCAAAGAGATTAGACCCAAATAGGCGTTCTCCAAGACACTTACTAGTTAGAATGTCAGAGGTCAAAGAGAAAGAGAAGATCTTGAAAGCAGCAAGAGAAAAACAATCCATTACATACAAGGGAAACCCAATAAGACTTTGTGTAGATTTCTCAGCAGAAACCATGGAAGCTAGAAGACAGTGGGATGATATATTTAAAATACTAAAAGAGAAAAACTGCCAACCAAGACTCCTATATCCAGCAAAATTATCCTTCAAAAATGAGGGAGAAATTAAAACATTCTCAGACAAAAAGTCACTGAAAGAATTTGTGACCAAGAGACCAGCTCTGCAAGAAATACTAAAGGGAGCACTAGAGTCAGATACAAAAAGACAGAAGAGGGAGATATGGAAAAGAGTGTAGAAAGAAGGAAAATCAGATATGATATATATAATACAAAAGGCAAAATGTTAGAGGAAAATATTATCCAAACAGTAATAACACTAAATGTCAATGGACTGAATTCCCCAATCAAAAGACATAGATTGGCAGAATGGATTAAAAAACAGGATCCTTCAATATGCTGTCTACAGGAAACACATCTTAGACCCAAAGATAAACATAGGTTGAAAGTGAAAGGTTGGGAAAAGATATTTCATGCAAATAACAACCAGAAAAGAGCAGGAGTGGCTATACTAATATCCAACAAATTAGACTTCAAATGTAAAACAGTTAAAAGAGACAAAGAAGGACACTATATACTAATAAAAGGAACAATTAAACAAGAAGACATAACAATCATAAATATTTACGCATCGAATCAGAATGCCCCAAAATACGTGAGGAATATACTGCAAACACTGAAAAGGGAAATAGACTCATATACCATAATAGTTGGAGACTTCAACTCACCACTCTCATCAAGGGACAGAACATCTAGACAGAGGATCAACAAAGAAATAGTGAATCTGAATATTACTATAAATGAACTAGACTTAATAGACATTTATAGGACATTACATCCCACAACAGCAGGATACACCTTTTTCTCAAGTGCTCATGGATCATTCTCAAAGATAGACCATATGCTGGGTCACAAAGCAGGTCTTAACAAATTTAAAAAGATTGAAATCTTACACAACACTTTCTCGGACCATAAAGGAATGATGTTGGAAATCAATAATAGGCAGAGTGCCAGAAAATTCACAAATACGTGGAGGCTCAACAACACACTCCTAAACAACGACTGGGTCAAAGAAGAAATTGCAAGAGAAATTAGCAAATACCTCGAGGCGAATGAAAATGAAAACACAACATATCAAAACTTATGGGACGCAGCAAAGGCAGTGCTAAGAGGGAAATTTATTGCTCTAAATGCCTATATCAGAAAAGAAGAAAAGGCAAAAATTCAGGAATTAACTATCCATTTGGAAGAACTGGAGAAAGAACAGCAAGCTAACCCCAAAGCAAGCAAAAGGAAAGAAATAACAAAGATTAGAGCACAAATAAATGAAATTGAAAACATGAAAACAATAGAGAAAATCAATAAGGCCAGAAGTTGGTTCTATGAGAAAATCAATAAGATTGATGGGCCCTTAGCAAGATTGACAAAAAGAAGAAGAGAGAGGATGCAAATAAATAAGATCAGAAATGGAAGAGGAGACATAACTACTGACCTCACAGAAATAAAGGAGGTAATAACAGGATACTATGAACAACTTTACGCTAATAAATACAACAATTTAGAGGAAATGGACGGGTTCCTGGAAAGACATGAACAACCAACTTTGACTCAAGAAGACATAGATGACCTCAACAAACCAATCACAAGTAAAGAAATTGAATTAGTCATTCAAAAGCTTCCTAAAAAGAAAAGTCCAGGACCAGATGGCTTCACATGTGAATTCTACCAAACGTTCCAGAAAGAATTAGTACCAATTCTCTTCAAACTCTTCAAAAAAATCGAAGTGGAGGGAAAACTACCTAATTCATTCTATGAAGCCAACATCACCCTCATACCAAAACCAGGCAAAGATATTACAAAAAAAGAAAACTACAGACCAATCTCTCTAATGAATACAGATGCAAAAATCCTCAATAAAATTCTAGCAAATCGTATCCAACAACACATTAAAAGAATTATACATCATGACCAAGTAGGATTCATCCCAGGTATGCAAGGATGGTTCAACATAAGAAAATCAATTAATGTAATACACCATATCAACAAATCAAAGCCGAAAAATCACATGATCATCTCAATTGATGCAGAGAAGGCATTCGACAAGATTCAACATCCTTTCCTGTTGAAAACACTTCAAAAGATAGGAATACAAGGGAACTTCCTTAAAATGATAGAGGGAATATATGAAAAACCCACAGCTAATATCATCCTCAATGGGGAAAAATTGAAAATTTTCCCCTAAGATCAGGAACAAGACAAGGATGTCCACTATCACCACTATTATTCAACATTGTGTTGGAGGTTCTAGCCAGAGCAATTAGACAAGAAAAAGAAATACAAGGCATCAAAATTGGAAAGGAAGAAGTAAAACTATCACTGTTTGCAGACGATATGATACTATACGTCGAAAACCCGGAAAAATCCACAACAAAACTACTAGAGCTAATAAATGAGTACAGCAAAGTAGCAGGTTACAAGATCAACATTCAAAAATCTGTAGCATTTCAATACACTAGTAATGAACAAGCGGAGGGGGAAATCAAGAAACGAATCCCATTTACAATTGCAACTAAAAGAATAAAATACCTAGGAATAAATTTAACTAAAGAGACAAAAAACCTATATAAAGAAAACTACAAAAAACTGCTAAAAGAAATCACAGAAGACCTAAATAGATGGAAGGGCATACCGTGTTCATGGATTGGAAGACTAAATCTAGTTAAGATGTCAATCCTACCTAAATTGATTTACAGATTCAATGCAATACCAATCAAAATCCCAACAACTTATTTTTCAGAAATAGAAAAACCAATAAGCAAATTTATCTGGAAGGGCAGGGTGCCCCGAATTGCTAAAAACATCTTGAGGAAAAAAAATGAAGCCGGAGGTCTCGCGCTGCCTGACTTTAAGGCATATTATGAAGCCACAGTGGTCAAAACAGCATGATATTGGCATAAAGATAGATATATCGACCAATGGAATCGAATAGAGTGCTCAGATATAGACCCTCTCATCTATGGACATTTGATCTTTGATAAGGCAGTCAAGCCAACTCACCTGGGACAGAGCAGTCTCTTCAATAAATGGTGCCTAGAGAACTGGATATCCATATGCAAAAGAATGAAAGAAGACCCATCTCTCACACCCTATACAAAAGTTAACTCAAAATGGATCAAAGATCTAAACATTAGGTCTAAGACCATAAAACAGTTAGAGGAAAATGTAGGGAGATATCTTATGGATCTTACAACTGGAGGCGGTTTTATGGACCTTAAACCTAAAGCAAGAGCACTGAAGAAGGAAATAAATAAATGGGAACTCCTCAAAATTAAACACTTTTGTGCATCAGAGAGCTTCATCAAGAAAGTAGAAAGACAGCCTTCACAATGGGAGACAATATTTGGAAACGACATATCAGATAAAGGTCTAGTATCCAGAATTTATAAAGAGATTGTTCATCTCAACAACAAAAAGACAGCCAACCCTATTACAAAATGGGAAAAAGACTTGAACAGACACCTCTCAGAAGAGGAAATACGGATGGCCAAGAGGCACATGAAGAGATGCTCAATGTCCCTGGCCATTAGAGAAATGCAAATCAAAACCACAATGAGATATCATCTCACACCCACCAGAATGGCCATTATCAACAAAACAGAAAATGACAAGTGCTGGAGAGGATGCGGAGAAAGAGGCACACTTATCCACTGTTGGTGGGAATGTCAAAGGGTGCAACCACTGTGGAAGGCAGTTTGGCGGTTCCTCAAAAAGCTGAATATAGAACTGCCATACGACCCAGCAATACCATTGCTAGGTATCTACTCAAAGGACTTAAGGGCAAAGACACAAACGGACATTTGCACACCAATGTTTATAGCAGCATTATTTACAATTGCAAAGAGATGGAAACAGCCAAAATCTCCATCAACAGAAGAGTGGCTAAACAAACTGTGGTATATACATACGATGGAATATTATGCAGCTTTAAGACAAGATAAACTTATGAACCATGTAATAACATGGATGG
Source organism: Tamandua tetradactyla (assembly GCF_023851605.1). Classification (NCBI taxonomy): domain Eukaryota; kingdom Metazoa; phylum Chordata; class Mammalia; order Pilosa; family Myrmecophagidae; genus Tamandua; species Tamandua tetradactyla. The sequence goes on along the minus strand of NC_135334.1, from coordinate 76,133,283 downwards.
ACCTAGAGAATATTATGCTGAGTGAATCCAGCCAAAAACTAAAGGACAAATACTGTATGGTCCCACTGATGTGAACGGACATTCGAGAATAAACTTGAAATATGTCATTGGTAACAGAGTTCAGCAGGAGTTAGAAACAGGGTAAGACAATGGGGAATTGAAGCTGAAGGGATACAGACTGTGCAACAGGACTAGATACAAAAACTCAAAAATGGACAGCACAATAATACCTAATTGTAAAGTAATCATGTTAAAACACTGAATGAAGCTGCATCTGAGCTATAGGTTTTTGTTTTGTTTTGTGTTGTTTTGTTTTGATTTTACTATTATTACTTTTATTTTTTTCTCTATATTAACATTCTATATCTTTTTCGGTTATGTTGCTAGTTCTTCTAAACCAATGCAAATGTACTAAGAAATGATGATCATGCAGCTATGTGATGATGTTAAGAATTAATGATTGCATGTGCAGAATGGTATGATCTCTAAATGTTGGGTTAATTTCTTTTTTTCCGTTAATTAAAAAAAAAAAAAAAAGAGAAGGGATAATTGGAGATGAAGGGATACAGACTGTACAACGGGACTGGATATAAAAACTCAGAAATGGACAGCACAATACTACCCAATTGTAATGCAATTATGTTAAAACACTGAATGAAGCTGCATGTGAGGTATAGGTTTTTTGTTTTTGTTTTTTTTGTTTTTTTTTTCTTTCTATTATTGTTTTAATTCTTATTCTTTTTATTTCTTTTTCTAAATCGATGCAAATGTACTAAGAAATGATGAATATGCAACTATGTGATGTTATTAAGAATTACTGATTGTACATGTAGATTGGAATGATTTCTAATTGTTTTGTTAATTCTTTTTTTAATTAATAAAAAAAAAAAACTCTCCTAGCGAGTGTTTTGCAGAAAATATTTAAAAATCCCCCACATTTTTGAATCACAGTTTTGCTGACTATACAATTTGAGGTTGGCAGTTTTTCTCTTTCAGAATCTTAAATATATCATACCACTGCCTTCTTGCCTCCATGGTTTATACTGAGAATTCCACACATAGCCTTATCAAGTTTCTCTTGTATGTGATGGATTGTTTTTCTTTTCCTCCTTTCAGAATTCTCTCTTTGTCTTTGGCATTTAACAATCTGATCAGAAAGCATCTTGGAGTAGCTTTATTTAGATCTATACTGTTTGGGCCACGTGGTACTCATGTAATCCGTAATTTTTTGTCTTTCATAAGAGATGGAAAATTTTCATTGATTATTTACTCCATTAGCCTTTCTGCCCCTTTTCCCTTTTCTTCACCTTCTGTGATGCCCATGACATGCATACTCATGTTATGCATGCTTTTATTCAATTCCCTGAGACCTGTTTGTATTTTTCCACTCTTCTCTCTATGTGTTCTTTTGTGTGTAGGATTTCATATGTCCTGTCTTTAGTTCACTAATCCTTTTTTCTGCCTCTTCAAATCTGTTCTTGTAGGTCTCCATTGTTGTCAACATCTATAATATTGTGCCTTTGATTCCCATAAGTTTTGCTATTTGTTTTTTCAAACTTTTGAGTCCTTTATGTTTTCCCAATGTCTTCTATATATCCTTCAACTCTTTTGTCATATTTTCCCTCAATTCATTGATTTGATTTTTGATGTGATTTTGAATGTCTGTTCGAATATCCTAAATTAGTTGTTACAACTCCTATATCTCATTTGAAATGTTGGTTTGTTCTTTTGACTGGGCCATATCTTCAATTTCCCTACTATGATTTGTTATTTTTTGATGGCATCTAGGCATTTCATTTCGTTAATTATTTTGGAGATCATTTTCACTTTTTTACCTAGGGTTTTCTTGAAGGTTGGCTTTGCTTTCTCTCTGTTCTTTGGCATTCAGTTCAACTTATTCTAGACTTCTAGCATAGTTTTGTTTAACTGATCAGAGTTTCACAGCTCTTGTTTTCTTGTTCTTGCCCTACTTTTATGGAATCTTTTGTAGGGGAGTGTCTCCTCAGATATGATTGAGCCCCATCAAATTTTCCCATACCAGACAGGCTCATGTCTTGGAAAGAAAGTGTAACCACTATCAAATTTCCCTGAGAATGAGACCCAGCAGGTTGTCAGACTTTCCTATAAAGCCTCTAGACTCTGTGTTTTTGTCCTGGCCAGCCTGTGGTACTTGTTGGCCTGCAGCTTTCCTCTAGCATAAAATGATGTGGTATCTTTAATTCTCAGCAGCTTGTCCCTGCCAGTGCTATAGTTGATATAGAGGCTGTATCTGCAAAACAAGGGCCCCACAGGGTCACTGGAAGCTGGAGGAGCCAAGGAAACATTCTCCCATAGGGCCTTCAGAGGGAACACTCTCCTGCCAACACCTTGACTTTAGACATCTAACGTCTAGAACTGTGGGAGAAAAAATTTCTGCAGTTTTCAATCATGCATGCTTTGGTACTTTGTTACAACAGCCTTAGAAACTTAATGCACATTCATGAACACGTATGCTATGTGGCATAATTGTTACATTAATTTTCTATCATTGTCATAACAACTCAAGGGATAGCAATTATTTCTTTCATTTGATAGATAAGGAAAGTGAGGCTTAAAGTGAAGCAATACTTAAGGTGAAGTGTACAGCAAATGAGCATCTGAGCTACAATTAAAACATAAGTTTAACTCCCAACTATTAATCTTATATTACTCAGCTAAGGGAGCAATTAGAATACATTTTAAAATAAATTAATCATGACAAATATATGAATAAATATATTTTCTGTACCTGGAAGAATAATTTCATTTTAGGATAATAAGTGAAAAAATATTTGAAGACTTCAGAGAAATTTACAAAGGCATGGGGTTTGATATTGTCTTGCAACTTTTGGTGAAGAAACATTATAGCGTTGGAGATGAGGATATGAAAATTAGCACTGAGGATGCTGAGAGTGATGCTGGTCATTTTGGAAACATTGATAGTAGGAAATGGGGTTAGTGGTCCTGTTAGTTATGATGGGTCAGATGATAACCCTAATGTTAGAAATTGGATTGTGTATGGCAGCCCCATGATCCAGACATCTCTTAGAAGATAAGCTTGAAGCATGCAGGTGAGTGGGGTCTTCTTGTCCAACCTTGTCATGCAAAATATTAATACTGAGTCTCAGTCTGCTATACCTGAAGTAACTACCTCTAGTCTCTCTTTTGAGGCTGGAGTTCCCAAAGTTAGAAGAGGAAAAAAAGAACATAGAAGTGAGATTTCTGACTACAGATTATAGCACTCCCATCTGACAGATGAATGGAAGTCTCAATCTTTGGGTTCCAGTTTTCTATGTGCTGTCTTATGTAAAAACCATCATGGAAGAGACTTGGAATTCTCTAGTTTCTGGAAAACTTGCTTCTGGAAGGGAGCTCAGCTATAATAGCTATATAGAAATGAAAGAAAAGATACATAAGGAACAAGTTACCGATTTTATTGGTATATAGGCTCTCTATCGCCAATGTGAGGTTTCTCAATAAAGCAAAATATTAATGTTTAGGTGTGGATCTTCTCCTATGAATCTAGAATTGCAAAGTCTACAAAGCAGTCTAAATCCATTACTCAACTGCCATATTGACAAGGATTGCCAAATTCTCTCAAATTTCCAGCCCTTAAGCTTATTACAATAGGAAAACATCAAGTAAGCAAGCAAGAATACACACACAACAGCATTCATTACTCACCCACGGTGACCCTGGCTTTTAGCAAATGGAGCTCAAGAAATACATCAGGAGCTGACTCACTCCTTGGGGAAAAACATATGTGTTGCTGAATAAGGAAGGACTTGGAAATGGGCATATCATTTTCCCTAAAGTTCAAAGTGGTAATGTAGGAACAAGGGGCTGGAGACAGGGCTGCAAATTTCTATCTTTCTTTATTTCAACAGATTTTTTCCAGTGAACTTGATTTACTTTCTCTTTCCCAGTATATTGATAATCCTTGAAGGTGGAGACTGATTTCTATCTCTCAGTTGCCCAGGGTCTAGACCAATATCCCCACTTTCCATACCTGTGTATGATTTGATTTCTTTTGTTTTATATTTCATGTTCTAGTGGATCACTGCTCACTTGAGATAGTAGTTAAAACTCTGCAGAGATTACACAGCCCTGCCATGTTGTTATAGATGGAGACAGAAGGATATCCATTTTTCTCTATCCGTGGTCCCAGAGAGATTCACATCCTGTTGATGGCCCCACAGCTCAGGTCTGACTGTTTATAAAATCCATGATTCCAAAACTGTAGTCTGTTTTCTCGCAGCTGGCAAAGACAGAAAATGCTCCCTTATCCACATGAAGCTGGTAAGATGGTAGAGAATGTTATTCATTTTATCTCTCTTGTGCACTGATTGTTGCCTATTTACAAATACTTAGATGGGCTTACAGAAAAGTTAGATACTTTAGTGTTCACCCTGATATTAGGGATCCATATAACACAGTTATCTGCTCCATACTGATTTGTAGTTAATTATTTTAATGCATTTTCTTAGATTGAATTGAAACTCAGGGAACTAGAGATTAAAGTGGAACTAGGGATTGATATCATAAAGAGAATGGTAACTGCGCTGGTTTGAAAGGATGTATGTCCCCTAGAAAAAAATTGTTTTCATCTAAATCCAAATTCGTAAAGGCAGAATAATCACTATTCAATACTGTATGTTTGAAACTGTAATCAGATCATCTCCCTGGAGATGTGATTTAATCAGGAGTGGTTGTTAAACTGGATTAGGTGATGACATGTCTCCACCCATTTGGGTGGGTCTTGAGAAGTTTACTGGAGTCCTATAAAAGAGGAAGCATTTTGGAGAATGAGAGCCTCAGAGAGAGCAGAGCAGAACGACATAGCCACAAGAAGCAGAGAGTCCACCAGCCAGCAACCTTTGGAGATGAAGAAGGAAAATGCCTCCTGGGGAGCTTTATGAAACAGGAAGCCAGGAGAGAATGCTTACAGATGACGCCATGCTCACCATGTGCCCTTCCAGATGAGAGAGGAACCCTGACTGTGTTCACCATGTGTCTTTCCAGATGAAAGAGAGACTCTGTGCTCACCATGTGCCCTTCCACTTGAAAAATAAACCCTGAACTTCATCAGCCTTCTTGAACCAAGGTATCTTTCTCTGGATGCCTTTGATTGGATATTTCTATAGACTTATTTTAATTGGGATATATTCTCGGACATAGAAAAGTAAACTAGCAACTTATTAAATTCCCCTTCTTAAAAGCCATTCTGTTTCTGGTATATCGCATTCTGGCAGCTAGCAAACTAGAACAGTAATAGACTTATTATAGGATATTTACTCTCAGGAAATAAGTACCAAACACTGCCACCCATATTTTAAAACTCTTGATTGTAGATTACAAATATTAACAGTACTTATTATTTTTGTTATTATTTAATGCTCTCTTCCTAGAATTAAACTGTAACAATTTAAACATATTATTGTACGAAAATTTATAAAATTTGTTTTCAACATTGCTTTATAATATTTTCATGTGTTACTGAGTCAACTCTTCCTTCCATTACCTACAACATGTACTGTAGATCTTCACCTTGTCTGCAAGCCAGAATACAACACTTCATACTTCTTGAACAACAGTAAATTTCCCCCAAATGTTTCACAAAGCAACAGTGGGTATTGGGTGATAATTCTCTCACACGCCCCTTCATGAACAGATCCACTTGCAACTAACTCTCTAGTGCATAGTGGAATTAATGATTCTATTTTTGAGAGATAATTACTTTCATGCTCTGTATTCAATCACCTACTACTTACTTTAAAAAGTTTTCTATACCAATCAATCCCTCTCTCATATATCTTCAACCTCTTTCTATCTACTGCCTCTGAAACCTCAGTATATAAATACATTTCACTAAGACTCTTCAACTTGGCAAAAAATCTTCCCTCTAACTTACAGGCTCCTTTAGATATGACCAAGTTCTCTACTTTCCTTCACTGCCAAGTTTCTAGAAATAATATGCACTTTAATACCGTTACTGATTTTTCCATTCATTCCTTTAAGCCACTGTTACAGATTCTTGGTTTCCAGGCCAAACTTCAATTGTTTTTCCAGAATCATTAATATGCCCACTTAGCCGCATTTGATACTTGACCTCTCAATTAATTTGACATTCTTATTTATTTGCCGTCCAGTTTTAACACTAGACTTTCTTGGTTTTTTTTATCTTTCCTGTAAAACTGTCTAGTGTCACCTTGTTTTACTGTCTATATTCTTTTTTTAGATTTTCTATATAGTTCTGCTTTCACTGGTTTTCTCTTGTAATTCTGCTCTCTGACATGTATTCACCCATTCTGTTGCATTAAAATAAGTTTACACAACTCCCAAATTGATATTACAGGAAAAAATCTGTACCTGGAGACTCACATGGCCAATGCTGACTCATAGACTTCTTCAACTGGATTTCTCTTAGTCATTTCACACAAACATATTCAACAGTGAATAGCTTGATTTTTCTTAACTAAGTCTCTAGTCATAGGATCTGTGGTCTAATGAAGGAGCTTAAAATTCTGGCAATATAAAAAATAATCATCAAACGTTTTAAAATTATATGGATGTATTTTCCCTGAATTTAAGGTTGAAACTTCATGTGTGTTTGGTAAATATCCTTATTATGAACGGTAGATGTACATTAGAGTTTGATTTAGAGTTTTCTCAATGATAGAATGCTCCTCTAGGATCTTAGATGCCTCTCCTAAATGAAATAGAAGATATCTACGTATTTTTAATAATAAAGTAACTTATTATTTCTATAGGATGTGAGCATTGTGAGGACAAATGCTGGAGCCCCAGGACAACATGGAGATCTTAATCAACTTCACATCTAACTTTCCAACATTCTTGCTGACTGGCATTCCTGGCCTACAGTCTGTCCATGCCTGGATCTCCATTCCCTTCTGTTGTCTCTATGCCACTGCCATCTCAGGGAATGCCATGGTCCTGTTTGTCATCATTACCCAGCAGAGTCTCCATGAGCCCATGTACTATTTCCTCTCTCTGCTGTCAGCTACGGACCTGGGCTTGACTGTTTCTACAATGTCAACAACTTTAGGCATCTTCTGGTTTGATTCAAGTGAAATCAGTTTAGATACTTGCATTATCCAGATGTTTTTTCTTCATGGATTCACCTTCATGGAGTCTGGGGTGCTGGTGGCCATGGCCTTTGACCGATATGTGGCCATCTGTGATCCCCTGAGGTACACCACCATCCTCACTAATTCCAGAATCATTCAGATGTGTACCTTGGTGATGATACGTACTGTGCTATTAATAGTACCACTACTTTTGCTCCTTAAGCAGCTGTCTTTCTGTAGAGATCATGTTCTTTCCCACTCTTACTGTTACCATCCAGATGTACTTAAATTAGCATGTTCAGATACTCAGGCCAACAGCATCTGTGGATTAATTGATCTCATCCTGACCACAGGGATAGATACATCATGCATTGTCCTGTCTTACCTCCTGATTATTCGCTCTGTCCTCAATATCACCTCCCCTGAAGAGCGGCACAAGGTGTTTAGCACCTGTGTCTCCCACATTGGAGCAGTTGCTATTTTCTATATCCCTATGATGAGTCTGTCCTTGCTGCATCGCTATGGTCACTCAGCCCCCAAACTAGTCCATTCCACGATGGCTAACATATACCTGCTTCTGCCCCCTGTACTCAATCCCATAATCTACAGTGTAAAATCCAAACAGATCCGCAAAGCTGTACTCAATCTGCTTCTTACAAAGTAAACAGATGATTAAGCTTGAGACAAATCTGATGAGTGACTTTCACTATAAAAAAAAGCAGTCCTGATAGGTTTTTGCCTATTAGAATTTTTTTTCTCATTTTTTTCATTTATTCAACAAACATTTACTAAGCAACTATTATATATATATTATCTCATTAATGTAAGTATGATATGTTACCCCAAGGAATTAATAATCCAATAAGGGAAACAAGAAAATAATAATGAAATAACAAAATTAATGCTAATTAATAAATTAACATGTACTGACTACTTATTTTATGGTAGGCATTATACTAACTTCTTTTCAGTCATATTCAACTTAGTCTTCAAATAGCCCAATTACATATATAACATTATTTATTATGTTTTACAGATTAGGAATCTAGAAACATTTATGCTACCAAAGGTCACACACAGCTAACATGAGGAAGGTTTGAGATTTGAATCCAGGCTTTCTGAGTCTTACATGTTTTTCATCACTGTAGTAAATCCTCTACCAACAGCATTCTAGGAAATTTTTAAGATCAGAACTAAGAGAAGGAACTCATGAATCCATATTCCATGTCTCAGAAAGTCTTAGTAGCGTTCTTACTCTACATTTTAGCTTATTTTTTCATGAATAACAAATAATACCAAAGGTGTGATAGATTCATGGCATGTAAGCCATAGGTCAGTATCCAGTGCTGGACAGTCCAAAATTTCAGGAATTAGAGGCATTTGCTAATCCGTCATAGATAAAGAAACTTCAGTGAGTGGAAATGATAATGAAACATTGTGCAAGGTAGGTTTGGTCAAGGATTCTAAATATCGTTTTGCAAAATGGTCTCTTTGGAATCTACTGAAATCCATGAATCCTCACCTCAGAAAAACCAGAGAAACACTCATAATATTTTTCATAAAATTTAGAGTTTACATGGATGCCAGGAAAGACCTCCATCGCTCCCTAACCACCCAAGCATCAAGGTTAAGAACCCAAGTTCTTTAGCCCTTGAATAGTTATACAAAGCTAAACCCAAGTAGTTTAGTCCCTGAAAAAAAGAGCTAACTCTGCGGTAACTCTATCAGTTTAAGAGGCAGGCAGAGGCTCAAAAACGAGTTGCAAAAAATGGTAGAGAAAATTCAGAGGAAAATAGACATGGTAACTAAAGGGAGTAATATCAATGTGATTGTAGTCAGAAAAGTGGTGATAAATGGAGGAATTTTTCATATTCCCCCACATTCTCACACACACTGGGAGTATGGGTGTACCAGTGCCAGTTCACAGCAGGTAGCAAGGCACATTTTGTGCACTTCTGCCAACTCCTTGGCATATGGAAAACTTGCAATCAGCCATAATGGCAATATCACACTGTGGGGATTGGCACACACTATAAATAAGAACTTCTTTTAAAACAAAAAGAAGAGATTTCATTTGCCAGCACATCACTGACTGAAGGGTCTACTTTATGTTTAGTGCTGTGTGAAAGAGTAGAAATTAAGAGATCAATAAATCATTTTTACCTGCACTCAAGGAGTATAATGTATAATTTAGGAGATGACAAGATAGGCAAAAAATTACAATAATGTGTTTTATAGTTAAGAGCGCAGAAATAGAATTTTACTTATTTGGATTGTCATCCTGAGTTAGAAGAATATCTGAACATGAAGGTAAGACGAGTATATTGGAAGAAACTCTGTGGAATAATGTAAGAAGTATTAAAGCACAGTTTTAATCGTAGTGGAAAAATATGCTCCTGAGTTTTAAATCCATGGGTCATACCTGGATAATAGGCATGGAGTATATGAAACTACAGTTTTCTCCTGTTTATTCTGTTTTCTCAGGATGAATTTTAATTACAATATTTGAAGACTTGCTTAAAGAACATCTTTTGCTCATACAATTTTATTATGTAAAGTTATTGATTTGTAGATACGTTTAAAAAATGTGCTTGTATATCTTGAATTTTGAATGTGGAAAGCTTTTACTCTGGTAGTTCTACAAAGCTTATACTCTTGGTACTTCAAGAATATAGAACATGTTAGATTAACGTAGAAGAAATTTTACTTTGAGATGCTCAATGTGTTACAGCATTACAAAGAACCTGCTCAAGAAAAGACTCCAGATATCTGAGTGAGAAGCTCTACCTGGAACCGAAGAAGAGTTGAGAAATGAAAGGTGTTCTTTTACATATGTGCAGACTTTTGTATGGCACAAGCAAAACTTGAAAATTTTTATTTAACTTGAGTTGTATTATGCTGTCTATAATAATGTCCAGGATATTACACATGCATGTTATTAACTAAAATTAATTTCAAAGAATAGGTGAGTGTTTACCTTGGCTTGTAGAATGGTCTTCAGGTAAATTTTCTAAATTAATGGTCTGGTAAATAGCACTGTAATCAGATAAATTGATGCAAGAATAAAATAGTTGTGACCTTTATTAGTCAGTGTTTTTCTGAGGGAAAAAAACACAACAGGAAGTATATACTAAGGGATTTATTATAGAAATTGGATCTCACAAGTATGGGGAGTGTTAAATCTGAATTCCAGAGGACAGGGCACAAATTAGAATCTCCAATGTAGCTGAAGTTGAATTCCCCAGGAGAAGCTGGCTGGCTCAAGTAGAAACAGGAAATCTAACTTCTGACACCCTTGGTTCTGGCTATTTTCTGGTAAGGTTATGAATTCATACTGTCAATTTCTGGTTGTCTTTTGGCAGACTTGTAACTGACTGTTCATAGAAACCACCATTTACTTAACCACTTCTTATTTATGGGGTGTTCCATATATATATTTTTTACACTGTCAATCTGTTTCATGGTGTAGAAAGAAAAGTCTAAAAGATATACGGTGTGCCATTTGGAAATTGCTGAATGCCCCAGAAAAGACTTGTTCTTTAATCCTGATTCTGTAGTGTTGGGTGGAATCTTTCTGATTAAGCTGTTTCCATTGGAGCTGTGTCTCCTCCCATTCCAGGAAGGTCCCTTATTAGAATCCTCTAAGAGGGAACAATTTTTGAAAATGTTTCAGAGCTGACACAAACAGAGATATTTGGAGATGCAGAAAGAAAACGCCCCTGGGAATGCTGTTTGAAACCAGAAGCCAAAGGACAATAAGATGCCAGCCACGTGCCTTCCCAGCTGGCAGAGAAACCCCGAGCATCATCAGCCCTTTCTTGAGTCAAGTTATCTTTCCCTGCATGGCTTAGTTTGGACATTTTTATGGCCTTAGAACTGAAATCTTCTTACTTAATAAATTCCTTTTATAAATGCCAATCCATTTCTGGTTTATTGCATTCTGGCAGCTTCAGCAAACCAAACATGGTATTTGAATTATGACTGGTTGTGAAGAAAGAAGAAATTACAGAAATAACTTGAAGTGAGAGGAAAAAGGCAATGTAACATCTCACTTACAGCTTGGAAACTTAATGTATGGGATTTCTATTATTTAAAATAGGGAGTATATGAGTAAATAAATTGTAAGTAATGAAGGAGGCAAAACTTCAGATACTAATATACTCGCTTGAGATGGTCTATGATTTACATACATAGTTTGGTACATGTTTCTGGTGCATAGAAGATTGGTCAGGATAAGTATAAACATTTTAGAGTAAGAAAAATGAGTTTGCTAGCAAAGATCTTTAGGGGACATGAGGTTTCCAAGAAAACTGAAATATAATTGAAAATATAGGGAAATTTTAATTTAAATCTAGGGGAATAGTCAAGAAAAATTTTCAAGTAGTTCCTAAAGTAACATGGGTAGTCAAGTTAGGTCATTTTGTATAAAAAGCAGGTACCTATGAAGCAGCTTCTGAAGGAATATGGGAAGTTCCAGGGAAGCTTCAAATATGACTTGAGCAATCATTACATCATTTGCATAGGTACCTATTCTCCAAAGTCTAAACTTAATGTTTAAGTTGCCTTGTTTGCTTAAAAAGATATCACATTATTTTATTTATCCGTACATTGACAATCAACTCATGAAATGAACTTAACTAACTAATGAATAATAAATATTTTATTGGTCAGGAGTCAAGATGTACATAAACGGAAAAACGCAAAAATTGATTCTCTCTCAATTTACTCCTTCTATGTGTAATCTTATAAAGTGTATGTCATGATTATTAATAGCACAGACTCAAGAACCATGTCTTCTCAGATTCAGACCTGTGCTTCACCACTTTCTGTAGTTGTACCCATGAGCAATGTGTCCAAACTTCTAAACTTTAGGGTATTCCTGTATAACTTCAGTTGCTACCTCTATAATAACAATATCTCTATCTCCGTATTGTTGTAAAATAATCCCAGTGAAGAATTTAGGGCGAAGCCTCTCACATAATATATAATCAATTCAAAACAGATATATAATCTTACCTAAATAATTTCTGTAAGAACTTCATATCAGGAATTAATGTTAAAATTACAGGGGACAAATATGATGGAATATAGATATTTTTTTCTTGATTTTAACAACACGAAGATTCCATAATCCTACACTAGGTTTGATGGGTAGCACATTAAGAAAGCAATTAATATCCAGATTCATGGAAATGAGAATAATTTTCTTTTGAGTAAGCACATATAATGAGTCAGATTAAGCCGGCATTTACAAAGGTGAATTCATAGTGTTTTTTTTTTTAACTCATAGATACCCTTTTGGAAACAGACATGCCCTCTGCTTAAGAGAAAGGGGGACTATAACCTTGCTTAATTAGCTGCCCTCAATCATTCCTCAATCACTATGAGTCAATCAGTCAATTCTTCTCATAAACTGAATTCTTATTATTGGTTGTTAAAGACCATAGTAAAGATAAATATATCATGAGACAATTCACAGATTCTCAATAAATATCTACCGTGAGCAAAGCACTTTACCAAGCAAAGATGAACACAAAATAAACTGTTCCTTCATGGGGAGACACCAAGTAGATCTCATAATTAGCTGAAGGATGAATCCCATAAACTCAAAAAGATGGGAAAGACTACAAAGTCATAAATGATAAATATCAATTAATTTTGTGTGAAAAGTAAAAATAAATGAAAGTTAAATAAATTTTTATTTTTGACATCTAGATTATACAAAAGAACTCCATTCCTGTAAACCATAATATCAAAATTCCGTGACTCCACTTCTCCCACTTTACTCCTGAAGGCAGTCCGTGCACGTGAACGGGCACATGCCTGCATTTCCATTCCCTTCATCTACCTCTATTTAACTGCCCTTTCTGGGAGTGCCTTGATCCTCTTTGCAGTCTTCACTGAACCAAGCCTCCACGAACCCAAATACTATTTCCTCTCCATGTTGTCCACCTCTGAACTAGGCTTATGCATCCCCACACTGGTGATGGTACTGGAATTATTTTGGTTCAGTACACAGGGGATCAGCTTTGCTTGCTTATCACAGATGTTCTTCCCTTACCTCTTCACTGTTATAGTCCTCAGTGCTCTTAGTTATGATCTTTGACTATTTCATGGCCATATCTAATCCTCTTAGAAATGCCTCCATCCTAACTGAACTTCAAATAGCACAAATTGGTGTATCAGTCTTCAGGAAAAGACATTAATATCAATCCTTCAGTGATAATTAAATGACTGTCCTTCTGCCACAGCTACATGCTCTGTCACTCCCTCTGTGCTCATTGCTCTATGCTGTGCCAGCAGACAGAAGAAGATTATTCTAAATATAGTTTCCACAAAATTACACATTTATTAGTTTACTAATTTATTTACTCAGTCATTGAATATTTGTATATGACTACTACACAAAATAAATAAATCATGTTCTTGAAGAGCATATACTCTTGTGAACTGTTCTGACCATGCTTTCCTAGCAAATAATCCAGAATCTCAAATTTATAAGTCCAAAACCAAATTGACTTTTTGGCCTTCTACAATCTGATCCTACTGTTGATGTATGAAATTATATCTGGTAATGAAGGGTTTATTATATAAACCCTTATGTTACCACCCCCTCCCCACTTTGAAGAAACTTGGCCAAGGGTTCCTCTGACCCTTGATAACATGCTTTTCTGTTTTACTTTCTATTCTATTTCATCAAAACTGAAATTTCTGACCATCTTTTTTGATGTCAACCTTCTTTTAGCCAATGAAATCTGGTTTATTGATGTCCCTTTTGAACTTTCTGTCTAGTTTTATTATTCAAAAGAGTAACAAGTAAAAGATGTAACTTCTTTGATGTCACACTTTACATTATTTCTCACTTGCTTCTGTACTATTCTACGTTTTCAGAATCTCTTTCTATTCTAGACATGTTCCAGTTTGCTAGCTGGAAGAATGCGATACACCAGAAATAGAATGGCTTTTAAAAATGGGAATTTAATGAGTTGCTAGTTTATAATTCTAAGGCCGAGATAATGTTCTAATTACAAGTCAATAGAAATGTCCAATCAAAGGTATCTAGGCAAAGATACCTTGGTTCAAGAAGGCCGATGAAGTTCAGGGTCTCTCTCACATCTGAAAAGGCACATGGTGAACACAGTTAGAGTTTCTCTCTCATCTGGGAAGGCACATGGTGAACATGGTCAGGGTTCCTCTCTCATCTGGAAAGGCACATTGCAAACATGGGGTCATCTGCTAGCTTCTCCTGGCTTCCTGTTTCATGAAGCTCCCCGGGAGACATTTTCCTTCTTCATCTCCAAAGGTCACTGGCTGGTGGACTCTGCTTCTCATGGCTATGTCTTTCTGCTCTGCTCTCTTTGAGTCTCTCATTCCCCAAGATGTTTCCTCTTTTATAGGACTCCAGTAAACCAATCAAGACCCACCAAAATGGGTGGAGACATGTTGTCACCTAATCTAGTTTAACGACCACTCTTGATTAAATCACATCTTCAGCTATATGATCTGATTAGAGCTTCAAAATTACAGTATCAAAGAGAGATTATTCTGTCAATTTACAAAATGGGATTTTGATTAACACATGACTTTTCTAGGGGACATTCATCCTTTCAAACCAGCACAAGAGATTTTCCCTCAGGACCAGACGGATTCACAGGGAAATTTTACCAAACTGTCCAAGACATTTAACACCAATATTGCTCAAAATTTTCCAAAAAGTTGAATAGGAAAGAACACTACCTAATTTATTCTGTGAGACCAATATCATTGTCATACCAAATCAGATAAAGATATAGTAAAAGAATATTACTGCAATAACCCTCGTGAATATAGAGGCAAAAAACTTGATAAAATGCTAGCAAATTGAATCCGGCAGACATAAAAATGATTATACACTATGATCAACTGGGATTTATCCCAGGTGTGCAAGTTTGTTTCAACATAAGAAAACCGATTAATATATTGCATCTCATATGAGAATGAAAGAAAAAACTTGCAGAATCATCTCAATTGATGAAATCCATCAGGAAAATCTAGGACCCTTTCTTGATTAAAACAAAAAGACTTAGAAAACTAAGAATAGAAGGAAACTTCATCAACACTATAAAGGGCATGTACTAACAGTTGGTACACAGCTAACATCATGCTCAAAGGTAAACTACCAAAATCTTTCCTTCTAATATCAAGAATATGATAACCACTGTCACTGGTTTCATTCAACATTGTACTGAAAGTTCTAGAAAAACCAGTTAGGCAAGAGAAAGAAATAAAAGGCATCCAAGTTGAAAAGGAAGAAACGAAACATTGCCTACATTCCCTATTTACAAATGATGTAATCCTATACACAGAAATTCCCGAAAATACACAATTAAGCTACTAAAATTGATAAACAAATTCATCAAAGGGGCAGGTACAAGATCAGCATGGAAAAATCAGTGTTGTCTTTCTATATACCAGTAATGAGCAATCTGAAGAAGAAATCAAGAAAACATTCTATTTACAATAGCAACTAAAAGACTCAAATATCTAGGAATAAATCTAACCAAGTATGTAAAAGATTTGTATACAGAAAAGTACAAAATGTTGCTAAAAGAGATCCAATGTACTGTCCATCGAAACTCGAAAAGCCATTCATTAAATTTGTATAGAATAGTAATGGGAACTGAATGGCCAAAGCTTTCTTGAAAAAGAAGAACATGCTTGGAGGACTCACACTTCCAAATCTTAAAACTTATTATAAACCAATAATAAACCAAATAGCATGGCACTGGCACAAGGACAGACATATAAACCAATGGAATATAATTGAAAATTCAGAAATCAACTCTATGTTTATGGCCAACAGATTTTTGACAAGGGTGCATCATGGTCAGATTCATGTGTCAAGGTGGCCAGGTGATGGTGCCTGGTTGTCTGGTCTGTCAAGCACTGGCCTGTCTGTTGCTATGAGGAAATTTCATGTACTTAAATCGTGATGATGTTGGCTGCATTTACAGCTGATTGCATTTGTAATGAGCTAAGGAAGAGGTGTGCCTTCTGAATGAATGATGCTTAACCTAATCACAAGAAGGCTTTTAAGGGGGGTTCAGAAGTTGCAGTCACTATCCCTGCTTCCACCAGGCAGCGTCTCTTGAGAGTTCATTGAGGACCTTCCTTGGAGTTGCCAGCTTGTGGCCTACCCAACAGACCTTGGACTCTACATCCCCATGGTTGCATGAGGCACTTTTATAAATTTTATATTTACAGTTATCTCCTTCTGATTCTGTTTATCTAGAGAATACAGGCTAATAAAGTTTCCAAGACAACTTGGTGGTGAAAGAACTCTCTCTTCAACAAAGGGTCTTAGGAGTTCTCATGCTCATATGCGAAAGCATAAAGGTGAGCCCCTACCTCCTACGTATACAAAAATCAATTCAAAAATGGATCAAAGACCTGAACATAGGAACGAAAAAAATAAAACCCCTACATGAAAATAGAGAGATGCATTTTCAGAACCTTGTAATAGGCAATAATAGTTTCTTAGACTTCACATTTGAAGCAAAAACAACAAATGAAAAAAAGAGATAACTGAAATCTCATCAAAATTTAAAATATTAGTGCAGGTACATTATCAGGACACTAAAAAGATAATCTACACAATGGGAAAAATATTTGGATCCACATATCTGATAAGGTCTATATCCAAAATATATAAAAATATCCTAGAGCTCAATAGCAAAAAGACAAACCAATTTAAAAAATGGGCAAAAGGCTTCAATAGACATTTCTCCATGTAAGGATTACAAATGCCTGAAAAAGCAGATGGACATGTATTATAACATCTTTAGATAGTAGAAAGTTTCAAATCAAAACAAAAATGACATACCATATCTTACCCATTATATTGGATACTATTAAAAAGTACAAGTCTTAGAGAAGATATAGAGAAATAGGAGCACTCATTCATTGTTGGTAGGAATATAAAATGGTGCAGCTACTGTAGAAGACAGTTTACCAGATCCTCAGAAAGCTAAGTATGGAAACACCATATGACCTGGCCATCTCACTGTGCTGGTTTAAAACTATTGTGTATCCAGAAAAATCATGTTCTTCTAATCCAGTCTTGTGGAAGCAGACTTACTATGGGTGGGATCTTTTGATTAGATTACACTAATGGGATGTGACCCTGCCCATACAAGATCTGTCTTAGTTTCCTAGAGTCCTTGAAAGAGCCAGCATAGGAGCAAGAGAGCCATTTGAAGCCCCAGACAGAAATACCTCCGATGCTAAGCAAGTATCCACAGAAATAACCAGAACCTGGAGAGAGTCAAAAGAAGTTAAGACATGAAATCCATAATTTGTCCCAGAGAAACTAAGTGACCCACAGATGCTTAGAGAGAAAGCCACTGAAATCAGAAACTGAGAGCAATGAACCAGAGCAAGGACCTCACATGCCAGCCATGAGCCTTCCCAGCTGACCGAGGTACCTAGATGCCATCTGCCTTTCCTCCAAGAAGGTATCCTCTTCTTAATGTCTTAATTTGGCATTTTCATGGCCTTAAAATTATAACTTGTAACATAATAAATCCCCTCTATAACAACCAATTCATTTCTGGTATGCTGCATTCCAGCAGCTTTAGGAAACCAAAACATCCCCTAATGATAAATACTCCAAGTACTTGAAAGCAGGGACTTTAGCAGGTATTTGCACATTAAAGTTCATAGTAGCATGATTCACATTTGTTAAAAGATGGAAGCGACCCAAGTGTCCATCAACCGATGAATAGACAAACAAAATGTGGTATATACATGCAATATAAAATTATTCAACTGTATAAAGGAATGAAGTCCAGATACATGTGACAACATGGATGAACCGTGAAGACATCATGCTGAGTAAAATAAGCCAGACACAAAAGGGCATATATAAATGATCTCACTGATACAAGATAATTAAAATAAGCAAATGCATAGAGTCAGAAACTAGAATATAGGTTACCAGGGGCTTGGATGTCATTAGGAAATGGGGAGTTAACAATTTGTATAGAGTTTCTATTTAGGTTGATGGAAAGGTTTGGTAATGGATACTCATGTTGGTCGCACAACACTGTGAGTGTAGCAGCTCTGACATATATTTGAAGGTAGCTAAATGGGGAAATTTTGTTTACATATGTTAACAGAATAAAATTAATAAACAAAAACTACAGCAATGTGAAACATAAACATTTAACCCTAATGCAAACCATGTATTATTTTTAAATGTTGTTCCATCAATTGTAGCAAATCTGTCACACTAATGCAAGGTGTTTGTCATAGAATAATAGGTGGTATTTGTGAACTGTGTATTTTATACATGATTTTTCTTTAAAACTACAACTTCTCTCATAAAAAAGAAAATATTCTAGCTGAGATTACCAGCAGATTAGCTACTATATATGTAAAGATTAGTGACAGTGAGACATAGCCAAGAAAACTCTCCAAAATGAAACATATTGAGAAAAATGAACTAGTACCAGTAATATATGAGCTCAACATATGTGTAATTGGAGTTCCTGAAGGAAAGGAGTATGAAGAAGCTGTACAGAAAAAATATCTAGAGAAAAATGGCCTGAAAATTACTAAATTCTATAAAAGTTATTTATCCACAGATCTAAAACACTGAACAAATCCCAAACACAAGGAACATGTAGAAATAAAAACCAATGCATTGTGCTTATAATATATGTACAGGTAAGATATATAAATACAGTAACACAAAGGTCAGGAGAAGCAAAATGGAAATACATTGTTGTAAACTTCTTATACTATATGCAAAGTGGTATAATAGTACTTGAAGCTAAACTGGGATAAATTAAGTATGTATACTATAAACCACTAAAACAACCTTTAAAAGACAAAGAGTGTAGTTAATAAGTCAAATAATAAAATTGAATCTTAATCTACAAAAAAGCATGAAATACGGGACAAAGAAGAAAGTCATTTTGAAATGGTAGATATAAATAAAAAAACATTAATAACCATACTCCACGTAAATATCTCCATTAAAAATCATAGGTTTTCAGATTTCATTTAAAAAAATTTTAAATATGCTGCAGACAAAAATGTATTAAATAGAAAGACACAAATAGATTTAAAAAATAAAATTGTGGGCAAAGATATTCAATGCCAGCATTAATCTAAAGAAATCCAAAGAACATTGAAGACATTATGTTGAGTAGAATGCACTAAATTTTAAAAGGACATATATGTATGACCCCACTGATACAAAATAATCAGAATAAGCAAATGCACAGTATCAGAAACTAAAATATACATTACCAGGGGCTGGGTTCTGGGTAGGGAATGAGGGGTTAATGCTTAAATTGAATAGAGTTTATACTTGCATTGATGGAAATGTTTTGGTCATGGGTAGTGGTGATGGTACCACAACACTGTGAATGTATTTAACAGCTTTGAACTGTATATTTGAATGTGGTTAAAAGAGGAAATTTTAAGGTAAAAGTTAGGTTTATATGTTATTAGAATACATTTGTTAAAAAAATCCCCTAGAACTTGACAGCACACACAGTGAAACTTAATGTAAACTGTAGACTATGGTTAATAGCACAATTATAAAAGTATTCTTTTGAAACAAAGCTATCACACTACTGGAAGTTGTAAACAATGGGGAGATATATGGGAGCGCCACATTTTATGCAACATTTTTTATAAACCTACAACTTCTTTATTAAAAATTATATTAATATGTCAAAGAAAGATTTGGCTACATTAACATCAGCTAAAGTAGATTTTAAAGCATAGAATATTAATAGAGATAAAGAGAACTACCCCATAATATAATGAGTAAAATACCAAGGGAACATGACAATTCTCAACATTTATGCACCTAGCGATAGTAGTTCAAAGTGCAAAAATTGTTAGAATGCAAAGGAGAAATAGACAAGTGTATAATTATAATCAAAGATTTCAACAACCTTCTCTCAGTAATTAACAGCACAATTAGAGGGAACATCAGTAAGGATATGGAAGACGTGAACAACACTATCAACCAACTTGACCTAACTGACATATAAAAACAATCAGATCAACAACAGCAGAATAGAAATTCTATTCACACATAAATGAAGAAGTTACAAAGATAGACTATATTGTGGATCATAAAACATGCTGTAATAATATAAAAAGGATTACAGTACAAAGTATGCTCTGTAGCCAAAATGGAATTAAATTAAAAATCAATAAAAGAAAAATCTGGGAATTTTTTCGAGGGAAAAAATCGAGGGAAATTTCTATTCATATTTTCAATTTCTATTCTTTTATTAGAAAAGAAGAAAGGTCTTAGTTCCCAACCTTAGAAAATTAAATCCCCAAATAACAGAATAAAGGAAAAATATATAAAAGCAGATATTTATAAAATAGAAACAGAAAAAAATGAGTTAAAATCAAAGAAATCTAAGCTGGCTATTTGAAAAGATAAAACTAATGAATCTCCAGCATCTTTAACTTGTATCCTGTGGCTTTTGTGCACTCACTTATTAGTTCTAGGAGTTTCACTTTGCAAATCTTGAATGTTTTTAATAAAATGGTTTTATTTCTTCATTTTTGATCTGCAGGGCATTTATTCCCTTTTCTTATCTTATTACACTGGCTAAAGCTTCCAGCACTATATTGAATAAGAGCTGTGAAGGTAGACATCTTTGTTTTCTTTCTAATCTTTGATGGAAAGCATTCACTCTTCCACCTTTAAGCATAACAGTAACTATAAGATTTGTCTAGATATTCTTTATCAAGTTGAGTAAGTTCATCTCTATTTCTATGTTTCTAAGAGTTTATAAACCATGAATGGATATTGAATTTTGCCAAACACTTTTTCTGTATCACCTGATATTATCATATGAGCTATCTTTATTAACCTTTCAATATTATGGATTACACTCATTGATATTTGAATATTTACCCAGCCTTGCCTCCTTGGATTGAAGCTTTCTTGGTTATGATGAATAATCTTTCTGCATACTGCTGCATTCTACTTGAAAATACTGTGTGAATGGTTTTTGTGTCAATATTCATGGGAAACAGCATATCTAGCTCTTCTATCAATTGATCAGAGACAGGTTGTAATTGTTCATTTCATTTATCAAGTTGTCTAGGTAATATATCCAGTTATTTGGTCAAGCAAGTACTGGCCTCACTATTACTGTGGATTTAGATCATTAGTCATTGCATAGTTCATTGCATCTATGGCTGATTACATTATAACAGAATTGAATTCCCCATCTTGCAGAGTGTGTGCTGTCAGACTGAGAACATTGATTGGGAAGGCAGGGTATCCTAAAACATGGATATGGGCAAGTATTTTAATTCCTCATCAAATTTCTAGTCATAGATCACTCTGGTTCTGTTCACTGTCATCTCTTGACTGGGTGTGTATTTTTTTCTTGCTTCTGTGTGTGTGTATTTTTTTTTCTTAAATGTCAGCTACAGACATTAGAAAAAGTCAGATTTTCTCTTTTGCTAAACCTTTAAGATGGGTATTAAGTCAATCTAGTAAGGATTTGAGTGAGGTTTGGGTCTTGTTTTTGTTCTAATGTTACCTTTTCTATAAAGGTAAGATTTTGCCTGAGTCTTCTTATCAATGTCCTCCCCACCTTCAGCTTTATGTCTTCCATTTTTGCCTATCGTGGAGAAGGCTCTTGATCCTACCTTGGAGTAAACTACCATCAGTTGTTACTCATTGCTAGTTAGCCTGCTGGTGAAGGGCAGTGAGGGTCTGGTTCATCCTCTGTGTTAGAAGTTTCCAGTACCTGTTTCTGAAATACGGGGACTTCTCAGTGATTCTACCATTCCTACAGTTGGTGGAGACCTGTAATTGTTAGGTCCAAGATTGTCTTTCTGCCAGTGACAATTCAACAAGTGACAGAAATTTTTTCTTGTTGCCTCAAATCAGCTGCCATAGGATTTACCTATGCCCTGAGTGTGACAGGACTTAATGCACTTCCCCCAGTGGCTTAAGAATTTTATTCCACAGGGAAGACAGGCAGAAACATATGGGTGGAGATTTGAGCCCTTCCCACAAATGTTGCTTCCCTCTTTCCCGAAACTATATCATATGAGAAGTTTTCTTGGGACTTTCACCTTCCCCTAAATCATCCTCTTATGCACGTCAAAGACGTTGACGTCTCTCTAGTGGTCAACGGAGAAAAGACTGCAAGTGGGTAAGCAGTTGTAAATATTGTTTTAGAAGTGTTGAGAGGGGTCAGATCTAGAGACATACATTTGAGGATATTGAGCATGAAAGATGTTATGACATTATTAGATTTATCCTGGCAAGAATGAGGAGTGAAATGTCTAGAAAATTCTAAATTTTAAAATACCATGTATATGAATAGTGTGTAAAATACATTTCATTGATAAAGATATCATGTGTAGTAAATTTATAAAATCTCAAAATCCCAGCTCTATCCCTTTGAGTTGTGACAAGATACTTAACCTCAAATTCCTATTCTGAAAAATGGGCAGTGATACCACCTACTGCCTGTGTTGTTAGAAGTATTTATTGATGTTCCATAGGTAGCATTTTAGATCAGTCTCTAATATTGACATTTAAAAGATAGTCCCCTAATCTATTTCAATTTGATAATCCATCAATTCATAAATTTATCTTACTAGAGCAAACACTTAAATGCTTTGTCAATTGCATTTTTTACTGTTTCTCTGCCTTCCAATCTGTCTTCCACTTCACTGCCAGATTAATATATCCAAAACGTTTTCCAATATCTAAACTCATTGTTACTTAACATGTCCTCACTGATTAAGTGCAGCTTCATTAATTTGTATCTGATCAAATCTAATTTGCTGACATCTTTTCTCCAATTGACCAAATTTGCAATGCCACATGCACACAAATCTGAAAGCTTTTAAACATACTTGCTATTTGCATGCCAACTATTTCTCCTTAACCTGCCAAATGACTTTGTTCCATTTGCTAATTGTTACTCCTTCCACCTATTGACATCCTCTACTATTTTCAAAAACAAGTTCAAGTGTCAACTCATCCTTAAAAATGTCACAAATACAAACTGAACTATTTCTTCCATTTTGTTCCCCAATAGGTTTATTATGTATCATTAAATAAGATGTTGACTTAGACCTTTATTCAACTAAAGAAAATAAAATGATTATCTTCATGAGACCAAGTAAGACCGCATTCAGAAGACAAACCATATCTTCATCATGTTTATATGCAACATAATTCAGGCCATCCTCAATATGGAACGGGGTCAGGTCAAAAGCCATTGGTGACATCAAAGAAAATCTTAGAGATAATCTGAATTCTCCTCTGTCTCTGTAAACAGGATGTTATATCCATAAAAGATCACCTTAGGTATGACTCCTGTAAACCACACTGGGGTCAGCCACACAGTCTTCCGCTTGCTGGGCATCCCTGGCCTAGAGGACCAGCACCTGTGGATTTCCATCCCCTTCTTCATTTCCTTTGTCATCACTCTGCTTGCGAACAGCCTACTCATCTTTATTATCCTCACACAGCATAGTCTTCATGCACCCATGTATCTCTTCCTCTGCATGTTGGCTGGAGCAGATATTGTCCTTTCCACATGCACAGTTCCTCAAGCCTTGGCCATCTTCTGGTTCCATGCTGGGGAGATTTCCCTAGACCGCTGCATTATGCAGGTCTTCTTTCTCTACTCTACTTTCATCTTTGAGTCAGGGATCTTGGTGGTCATGGCATTTGACCGTTATATTGCCATATGCAATCCACTGAGATATACCACTATTCTTTCACCCACTCTAATTGGGAAAATTGGAGTGATGATCTTTTTGAGAAGTTATGGGACAGTTTTTCCAATAATATATCTTCTGAAAAGATTGACATTCTGCAAAAGTAACATTCTCCCAAACACCACTTGTAGGCACATGGTCTTGGCCAAAATTTCCTGTGATAACATTCAAGTAAACATCTGGTATGGGTTATTTGTCCTAATATCAACCTTGGTCTTAGATGTTTTACTAATTTTTGTTTCCTATATGCTGATTATCCATGCTGTTTTCCGCATGCCTTCCCAAGAGGCTCACCATAAGGCTTTCAATACTTGTGTCTCCCATGTCTGTGTCATTATCCTCTTTTATGGGCCTGGAATCTTCTCAGTCATCACTCAAAGATTTGGACACCACATCTCACTCCATATTCATGTCCTTCTTGCCAATGTCTATAATTTGGCTCCAACTATGCTGAATCCCATTATTTATGGGATCAGGACAAAACAGATATGGGACCTAGTGCTTCGAATGATGTCTCCAAAGCAGAAATAATTGCAATCATGGACTAACATCATATTTTCTCAGCAATTCTCTCCCTACTTTATGTGAGCTTAATTATCATGATGCGGATGGGTTCAACTGAGATACCAGTGAAATGACTTCATGTGTCAGTGTCTCTAAGAAAATGTGACAGTTGTAAAACCATGTGAATATACTAAAAACTACTGAATTGTACATGTAAAAAGGTAAATTTTATGGTATTTGAATTAAATCTCAATTTTTAGAAAAAAAGTACATATAGTAATTTTGATGTCTTGGAGTTATGTTCTCCAGAAAAAACATCTTAATCTTAATCCATTCCTATGGATGGTAAAGCCATTGAAAATAGAACCTTTCAATAAGGTTACTTCAGTTAGGATGATGGGTTTTAATCCTATTACTGGGGGGTCTTATAGAGAAGGCCAAAGGGAAAAAGGCACAGGGCTCTGCCAGGAGCAAATAGTCAAGAGAACCCACAAAAGGAAGGAGAAGACAGTATCATGTGCATAGCAATGTGACAAATCCCCAAGGATGGCAGGCAGCCAATCCCAGATGCCAGTCTTAAGAAAGACTCACCTTATTAATTCCTCAGTTTGGGATTTATCCCAGCCTCAAGACCTTGAACCAATAAGTTCCCATTGCATAAGTCATCCCATTGCATGGTATTTGTTTTGGCAGCCCAGAAACTAAAAAAAAAAAGGCAAGGACGAGCCAGAGAGAGTGGACTTCCTGGATAATTGCTTTTCTTGTGTACTTTAGGCTTTGAATACCTCTACTTCTCATTCTGCTCATTAGGACATTTTTGCCAGCCAGTCTCAGCTTTATGTTCTGTCTTCAAATTTTTGTTTTTTAGAAACGTAATTACAAATGTTCCCTATATCATATAATCCATATATACTAACCTTGAATATAATTTTAACATACATTGATATATGTAAGTATATTATACATATTTTAATCTTCTTTTGTAAAATGTAAATTACAACAAATGTTTATTAATGTTTAAGTTTGTAAGACTTTTATTTATGTTGCCAATTATTTGTAAGAAAATATTCAAAATAAGTCCAAATACAGTGCATCTACAGAATAGTATATTAAGAAATTGTTAAATAAAAATTACATTGAGGAATGAGAAATGTTTTCTAAAGAATATACTAGAATAAATTAATTAGTTATGGTATGTCCATAACCTGTGACATAAATGAGCAGGGAAAAATAAGAACATGGGTCTATGTGTTTTATGATGGAAATATATTGTCCATACATTTGTGAGAGAAATGCATTCAAAATCATTTCGTTAAACATGAGGCACTTTTTAGAAATATTTTTACCTATACATTTGTTGTAAAATTATATTAGTGGTCATATGTATGAAATACAATACACAAGATATTTTTATAATAATTTTAGTCTGAATTGTGTAATATTTGTGTACAGTGAATATGATTTACTCAAAGACTGTATGACAGTACTTCCAAGAGGAAAAGTCTAACACTATTGATTAATATTGCCATTAGTATAGGAATGCTAAAGATGAATTATCCTAATTTTTGCTTGTCTGAAAGTATTTCTAGTTTGTCTTCAATTTTTTTTTGGGGGGGGCGTGCATTGTCTGGGAATTGTACCCGGGTCTCCTGCATGAAAGATGGGCATTCTAACCTCTGAACTACCCATGCACCCTGTCTTCATTTTTAAAATGATAATTTCATATACAGTATATTAAATTGGCAGAATATTCCCCAGCAATTTTAAAATTTCTTTCTATTCCCTTTGCTTCTATCTTTTCTATCGAGAATTCACCTGAAAGTTTTATTGTTATTTGTTTGAATGTAATGTGCCTTTTATTTCTAACTGCTTTAACATTTATGTTTTGTCGCTTTGCTTTTTAAACACATTCATTATCATATTTTCATGTGTGGTTGTCTTTCCATATATCCTCTTAGGAGTTCCTGAATTTTTTAATGTGAATGTATGTCTTTCATCAGTTTTGGAATATTTTTAATCATCATCCACTCTCATATTACTTTTCCCTAGTTTCTCCTCTCTTGTTGAAACTCAGTAATTCTTATATTATATATTTTCAGTGTGTCTATTATGTTTTATCTTCATTTTTTTCCGTTCTTTTTTTTTCACTCTAAATTCAGTTTCTATTACTCTTATCTGTCCATCATTCAACTCATTAATCCTGTTTTCTGGTTTGTAAAATCTGATGTTTAGCCCATCCACTAAATGTTTATTTTCAAATAGTTACATTTTTCAGTTCTATAACATCCATATGATTTTTTCCTAAATCCTTATTTCCTTCTGAAATTCTCCAAACACTAAGCCTCTTGACTATATTTTGCTCTTTAACATATTCATTAAGATTCCATAAATCTTTGGGATGGTATACAGGACAAAGTATAATTAATGCAAGCTAGGGTCTATGGTCAACAGTAACATTGTAATATGCTTCCATTAAATATAACAAAAGCATTATGCCAAAACTTAATATCAACAAGTGGGGCTTATGGGGGGGGCATGGATTCATTGCAGAGGAAAAGGAAATGTCTTCATATAGATTATGGTGACAAAGGTGTAGCTATTTATTTAGGATAGATCATATAATGTGCGAATAAATCTGATAAAAATGAACAGACAAAAACAAGTGCTAGAAAAAAGTGAAGAGATGTGCCTATTCACTGTTGGTAGGGAAGCTGAGAGGCACCGCCCCTCAAGAGGGCAGAGTAGTGGCTCCACAGGAGGTTAAGAGTGGGGTTGTCATATGATCCTGCAACCCCATTGCTAAGTATAAACAGGAAAAACTGAGGGTGGGGACATGACTGGACATTTGCACACTAGTGTTTATGGCGGTAGGGTTCCCAGTGGATGGAGGTGGCCTAAGAGTTCAGCAACTGGGATGGAAGAGGGAACTGTGATGTTTACATACAGTGAACTACTGAGTGGCTGCGAGAAGGAATGAATTTGGGAGGCATCCAACTAGGTGAATGAAATTTAAAGACAGTATGCTGGATAAATGGCAGAAATAAAAAGACCAATATTATCATGCCTCATATATGGACTTACTATAATATACAAACTCAAAGAATTGAAGCCAAGAACAGGGTTATCAGGTTGGGTCCTACTGTAAAGTGTCCTAGATTTTAAGCTCTTGCAGTAGTCACATATATTCAGGAACTGTAATTGTTATTTGTAAATGCTTAGATACTGAACTATTTATGCATAACCTGGTTGGTCTCTGAAACTTCAGTTATGTATGTGATACCTGAGAATCTGAGTTAGAGCACTGAAGCTATGAAATTCAACATTACTCCACCCAGCAGTTGTTTAAAAAGTGAACAAGTGATCAGACTTTGACTAAAGATATACATGAGGCTTAACTGGATAGAACTAAGGTAAACAAGAATACTGGGTAAAGGATGCTATTCCCCATATTTTAAAACTTCAACTGCATGAAAGCAAAGGGAGATTGACTTATTTGGTACAAAATTTATATTTTGGGAAACTAGCATTACCTAATTTAACTTGTATGGTCAGTTTAGTTGACCACCATAATTACATGGAATCTTGGATAGAGCATGTGATCTTGTTTGTTTGTACAGTTTAGTGTGATGCCCTGATATAGCCCAGATAATTCTGTCAGTGAATAAAAAAAAAATATTTGCAAACTTCCTTTAGAGGACAGGGGAGAAAGGAGGAAATATTAAACTTCCCCATCTGGGGACTTCCTGATATTCTCACAAGCAGTGGGGAAAACTGATTCAATAGCTGAGCCCTTGAAACTTATTCTTGCAAAGGAGAAGCTAAATCGACTTACAAATATACCCAAGAGTCATTCCCAGAGAACCTCTTTTGTAGCTAAGATGTAGCCTCTCTCTCTAAGTCAATTCGGAAGTTGAACTCA
The DNA here is from genome assembly GCF_023851605.1 of Tamandua tetradactyla. Lineage (NCBI taxonomy): Eukaryota > Metazoa > Chordata > Mammalia > Pilosa > Myrmecophagidae > Tamandua > Tamandua tetradactyla. Next base: position 76,104,978 of record NC_135334.1, on the reverse strand, counting down.
CTGCCCTCCCATTATGTGAGACATGACTCCCAGCAGTATAAATCTCCCTGGCAATTTGTGACAGGACTCCAGGGATGAGTCAGAACCCAGCACCTGGATTGAGAAAGCCTTCTTAACGAAAAGGGAGAAGAATGAAAAGAGACCAAATAAAGTTTCAATGGCTAAGAGATTTCAAACAGAGTCAAGAGGTTATCCTGTAGTTTATTCGAATGCATCATATAGATATCCTTTTTGGTTTAGGGTGTATTGGAGTAGCTAGAGAGAAGTATTTGAAACAGTTGAACTGGGTTCCAGTAGCCTTGATTCTTGAAGATGATTGTTTAACTATATAGCCTTTATACTGCAACAGTGTGATTGTGAAAACCTTGTGTCTGGTGCTCTTTTTGTCCAAGGTATGGAAAGATGTGTTAAAAAAAAAAAAGGACAAAAGATAAATAAATAATAGGAGAGCATAAAAAGTAAAGAGTTGGGTAGATTGAAATACCATTGGTCAATGAGAGAAAGGGATAAAGGTTATGAGAAGAATGTTTTTTCTTTTTTCTTTTTATTTCTTTTTCTGGAATGATGCAGATGACCTAAAAATGATCAGGATAGTGAATACACAAGTATGTGATGATATCATGAGCCATTGATTTTATACTATGGATGGTCTGTATCATGTGATGATTTCTCAATAAAAATATTTTTTAAAAACTCTATAAATCTCATCTGATATTTCTAATAACTGGGTAATTTTCTCTTCTGTTGCTTTCTGTTGATCAGTTATCATAAGTTGTTGCCTCTTAAGTTACAGTAATTTTATTCTATGTCTTATATTGTAATAAAACAATTTTGTAGAGAAGTAGATAATATGTGCTCCCTTTCCTTTGTTAACCAAGTAAGAGTAGCAGTCGATAACTTAAATCCATGTGTACTTGAGCTGCCTCAAGGCACATGATAGTTTTCCTCAGATTCAGTCTCACTCTTCAATTCCCCTATTCTTAAGGCAGGAACCTTCAGAAATTTTGATTGAGAACCTAGAGTGCTTTTCTCCCCTGAATCCAAAATGTAACTGTAGAAGATTCAGTTCTTCACTTCAGATGTTTTTGAATTTAGATCTTTTTTTTTTTAAATCCTGAGGTTTATTTATTTATTTATTTATTTATTTTTTACATGGGCAGGCACCGGGAATCGAACCGGGTCCTCGGGCATGGCGGGCAAGCACTCTTACCTGCTGAGCCACCGTGCCCCACCCTTGAATTTAGATCTTTAGACTTCTATTTTTGTTTGCTAAAGCTGCCAGAATATAATACACCAGAAATTGGTTGGCTCTATCAAAGCCAAAGATATTAGATTACAAATACATAGTTCTAAGGCCATAAAAATGTCCAAACTAAGGCATCAAGATAAATCGACATGACTCTGAAGAAAGACTGATGACATCCAGGGTCCCTCTGTTATATAGGAAGGCACATGGTAATGCCGGTGGGTCCTACTCTCCTCGATTGGATTCAAAATGGCTCTTACAGCTCAGGTGGGTCCTTCTGGCTTTTCCTGGGCATTTTCTTTCTCTGACTATCTCCAAAATATCTCCTCCTTAAAGGACTCCAGAAGATACATATCTCCATGGAAACAATCTAATCAAAATGTCACACCCAACAATAGTCCTGTTCCCACAAGGTTATATTAAAAGCACATGGCTGGGTGGGCCACAGTGGCTCAGCGACAAGAACACTTGCCTGCCATGCCAGAGGACCAAGGTTTGATTCCTGGTGCCTGTCCATGTAAAAAAAAAAAAAAAAAAAAAAAATGGTTGTTTTGGAGTACATAATAGATTCAAACCAGCACATTCCACCCTCCAAAATACATGTTCTTCCAAATGCAAAATACATTCATTCCATCACAACATCAAAAAAACCTTATATCATTTCACTAAAATACAAATAAAATACAAAGTAAAAACAGTATCAAGGTTCATCAAAATCAACTACAGTCTTGGTTTGTCCTAAGACAAAATTCTCCTCTGACTGCAGACATGTGAAACTTAGAACAAGTTATCTGCTGCCACTATACAAAGGAAGGACAGTCGTAGGACAAGTGTTCATTGCCATAGGGACATATTTAAAGGAAAACAGGGGTTACTGGACCCAAATAGTTCCAAACACCTTCAGGGCATACTTCACTAGGTTTTAAGGGCTGAGATTTATCTATAGAATGATGTTTTAGCCTCAGCGCTTGAACAAGGCCTTATACAGCACTTCTGCTCTCTCCAAACACTGGGTGGATGGTTTTAACGTATTCAAGCACAGGGAGACAACCTTGCTCTTGGCTCCATCCTCTTCAAGCATTGTCACAACACCTAGACCCTCTGCCATTTCTGGGCCTTACACTTAACCCCTTCAGAATAATGGGGTGGTGGCCAGGCTCTCCCCAATCCCAGTGGAATGTGCTCCACTCTCTCTGAGGCCTGGGGCACCAAAACCATTCCTGAACAATGCGGAAGAAGGCCCGCCCTCTGCCTCTGGGGCAAATCCACCCTCTCCATCTGCATGGATGTGTCTGCTCTGCTGGCCTGAGATTTTTTGCTCCTGATCTCAACTTCCATAGTTCTGCCTTTGAAGTTATTTTTCCTTCCATTTGTACATTTTATGTCCTTTTCATCTGAACTGGCCATGCTTCCATTCATATAGATCTCACACAAAAATTGTTAGCTTGGCATGCAGCATACAGGGATCACAACCATCAGACAATGGGACTTTCCACAAATCCTTCCTGGATAACTGCATCTCCAATACTGGCTTTTTCTGAAATGGCTGACTGGATCCACATTGGGGTAAATCCTCATGGAGGGCACTAGTCTCTGGGATCTCACTTTCTGAAAGTTCAGAATTTTACAAACTGTCAGTTTCTGGTTTCTCTGAACTCAAAAGTTCAGTTCTCAGTTTATCTCTTTCCTGTTACATTTTATTATTGGCTGCAAGGATAGCCAGGCTGCATTTTCCATATTTAGTTTGGAAATTTTCTCAGCTAAGTATCCCAGAGTGTTGCTTTCAAATTCTTACACTCATCCAACACCAGTGCTCAATATTGCCAAATTCTTCTCCATTTTAAAGAAAATAGTTATCTTCCTTCCAATATGCAACACATTTATCATTTCTGTCTAAGGCCTCATTCAAAGTAACTTTAGCATCAATATTTCTACCAACAGTCTCTTGAAAGCAATCTAGGCCCTTTTGATCAAGCTCCTCACAATCCTTCCAGAATCTTCCCCTTATCCAGCTATAATGCTATTCTAGCATTTTTGGTATTTGCAAATTGCAGCACCCCACTTCTCTGGTACCAAAATTTGTTTTGGTTTGCTAAAAATAAACACATCAGAAATTGGTTGGCTTTTTCAAATGGGATTTATTAGGTTACAAATTTATTGTCCTAAGGTCATAAAAATTTCCAAATTAAGGCTTCCATAGAAATAGACATGACTTAAAGGAAGGCTGATGGTGTCTGGAGTTCTTCTGTCACATGGGAAAGCACATGGTGACATCTGATGGCCTTTCTCTCCTGGATTGGTTTTAAAATGGCTCTATCAGTCCCTTGGGCCCATCTGGATTTTTCTAGAGCATTCATTTCTCTGAGCTCTCTCCAAAATGTCTCCCCTTTAAAGGACTCCAGCAAGCAGATTTAGATCCACCTTGAGTATGGGGTCACATCTCTACGGAAACAATCTAATCAAAAGGTCCCACCCTACAACAGATCTGCCCCCACAACATTGGAATAAAAGAATATAGGCTGGGTGGGCAATGATGGCTCAGAGGCAGTGTTCTCGCCTGCCACGCCAAAGACCTAGGCTCAAATTCTGGTGCCTGTCCATGCAAAAAAAAATTAAATATATTTTATACATTCCACAACCCTGATAGATATTTCTTTCCTACGATTCACAGGAATGCCAGAGGTTTCAAACCAACTTTTAGATGCTGTTATCATCATTGCCAGCACCAAGCACAGTTCCAGAATAAGGAAGTGTCCCTTAGTTTAAGAAAAAAAATAGCAATATATTTGAGGGCCTTCAAGTTTTCAATATTTTACTCCAGTCCTATATGGCCAATGAAAAGCATGGCTTGTTCTCTTTCCCCCACCAAAGACCTTCTGACTTCTGCTCAGCCAAAGATCCTGTGACTTCTGTCTAGCCGTGCCCAGAATCAATAAATAGTTCTGGGAGGGAAAAGAAGTCTGGTGATTTTCAAATTACTTTTGAATGGTTCTACTCTCTCTTGACTTTTAATTAATTTAGCTTTGGTTCTTTCACACCTCTCCTGTGTTTTCATATATGACATTTTTTCTTTCATGAGACTGCCTAATGCCTGCCTTAAAAATGTAAAAACAAATATAAAAGCAAATCAGTAAATGATTGACTGAAGAGAAAAAATATCTTTACTTTGGGGGCAAGAAATATTTCTACCTTTCCAATCAGGAGCAAAAAAAGGGTTAAATATTTTTTAAATATGTTTGAGATGTATTTAATAATAGCTTTTAAGAATTCTCCACCTAATTTTAATATTTACATTATGCAAAATAGTTTGAAACTCTTATGGTCCCAGAAAAGACCATGTTCTTTTAATCTATTCCTGTTGTTGGAGACTTATTGCAGCAGGAATTTTTTATTAGGTTATTTCAACTGATATGAAATCCTGCCCATCTAACTCAGAGTGTGTGTTAATCCTCTTGCTAGAGTCCTTTACAGAAGGATAAGACACATACAGAATCTAAGAGAGATGAAATTCAGAGAAGCACACAGAAGAAGACAGAAGCTGAAGAAGAGGGCACAGATGGAAAAGTCAGAAGTGAAGCCAACAAAACCTAGGAGAGAAGGGCCAGCAGACATTGCCATGTTCCTAGCCATGTAGCTGAGGAGTCCAGATTGCCAGCAACCTTTCTTCAAAGAGGCGTTGTCCTGTTCATGACTTAATGGGGTATTTTAGTGGTCTTGGAACTGTAAATTTGTAAGCAAATAAATCTCCAGTTTAAAAGCCAACCCATTTCTTGTATATTGCAGTCCTGCAGCTACAGCAAAACAAAATACAAAGTGAAATACTTTCCTTTGAATCTTACCTGAACTGAAAATACACAGAAGAAGAACCAATTTATCTCAGCATTTTCAAAGTCAGATTATACTGCTGGCCCTAATAAATTCTGGCTCAACATTATATTTTGTCTTTTGTGGTACATTATTTCCTATATTCCATCAAGAAAAAATATCATTAATATCAATTACTTCAAAGAGTGTGGTTCTTATAGCTACATGTTCTTCTCTAAAAACATTAATACCCAACATTTTTAATAATGTCAGAAATATCCTGATTCTTTTTCACTGCTGTCAGGGTGAATCTAGTTATTTCTGTGATTATTTGATAGCAACCTACAATGTAAGAGAGTATATTGGTACACTGCCCTACACCTTATATGATAGAACTTAAATTACACGGAAAATCCTGGTCCGATTTGTATATTCAAGTTGCCAATGATAATTTTTGATTGTCATGATTTTCATCCTCTCAACAGCATTTGAAAATGGCTGACCCTTCTCTCTTTTGAACTCTCTATTTTGCTTCCATGGCAACAATTTCTTCATAAATCTCACCAAAAATTTTCCAAGCATCTACAAGAACAAAAGATACATAAATCAAACTCTTCCATTCTTAGCCTTTGCGCTTTAGGCCCTACATGATTGACCTCTTGTTTACTTCCTAACTTCATCTCCTACCTCTCCCACAAAAACTTTGATACAACCATAACTTTCTGGTCATTTAACTCCCCAATATCATTCCAGCAATAGACCCTCTAAAATTTTCTTTTTCCAGTACCCACATGTTCTCTCTGCCCAGAAGAAAGTGTTGATAAAATCTAATACTAATTCATAATAAAAATTTCCAGCATACAAGGAATAAGGTCAAACATCCTCAAGCTGAAAAAGAACATCTACTAAAAACTCTACAGCTAACATCATATTTCATGATGAGATATTAGATGCTTTTATTCTAAGATGAGCACAAACAAGTATGCCCCTCTCAACAATCCCATTCAACATTGCGCTGGAAGCACTAGCTAATTCAATAAGACAGGAAAAATAGATAAATTGTATATAGATTGGAAAGGAAGAAATAAAATTGCCTGTGTTCACAGATAATGATTGTCTGTGGAAAAAATCACAAAGAAATGCTGCCTGTGTAGGAAAATCCCAAACCTCCTGGAACAAATAAACAACTACAGCAACATATCAGAACACAAGGTGAATTTAAAAAGTCAATTTCTTTCCTATATACCAACAAGTATCAAATAGAATTTAAAATGAGAAACATAACACAATGTAAATAGTACCAAAAAAAGAGAGAAATACCTAGGCATAAATCTAACAAAATACATACAAGGCCTTTTATGAGGAAAACTAAGAAAATTTGATACAAGAAATCAAAGAACAACTAAATAAATGGAGAAATATTCTATGTCTTAGATGAAAATTAAATATTATTAGTTCTTCCCAAGTTGATATATAAATACCTGCTTTATAGATATTTATACCTATATATACATATATATATTTATACCTACAATATTAGTTAATATTAATGTATCAGGATTGACTCATTGATTATACAAATGTACCACACTAATGCAAAATGTTAATAATAGGGGAAATACGGGAGCAGAAGAAATTGTGGAAACACTTTCCTTTCTGTGTAATTTTCTGTAATCCTAAATCTGCTTTGAAAAATAAAGTCTATTAAAAAGAAAATAGGGACAATCAAAGGAAAAGCCTCAAAGGAAAAGGCTAAGCCTACTTATAATTATGCCTAACAGTCGCCCCAGAGAACTTCTTTTGTTGCTCAGATGTGGCCTCTCTAAGCCAACTCTATAAATAAACTCATTATTATCCTGCTGGTATGGGACAGGACTCCCAAGGGAGTAAAATTTCCCTGGCAATGTGGAACATGACTACCAGGAATGAGCCTGGCCCTGGCACTGTGGAAATGAGAAAGCCCTCTTGATCAAAATGGGGGAAAGAAATTAAACAAAATAAAGTTTCAGTGGTCAAGAGATGTCAAATAGAAATGAGAAGTTCTCCTGGAGGTTATCCTTAGGCCTTATATAGATACTGCTTTTTAGTTTCTATTGTATTCGACTAGCTAGAGGCAAATACCTGAAACTGTTGAACTGTAATCCAGTAGTCTTGATTCTTGGAAATGATTGTTTAACTATATAGCTTTTATGGTTTGTATTAGTTTGCAAGCTGCTGGAATGCAATATACCAGAACTGGAATGGCTTTTGAAAGGGGGAATTTAATAAGTTACAAGTTTACAGTTCTAAGGAAGTAAAAAATTCCAAATTAAGGTACCAACACAGTATACCTTCACTCAAGAAAGAATGATTTGTCTGGAACATCTTTGTCAACTGGGAATTCATATGGCTGGCAACTGCTGGTCCCTTGCTCCCAGCTCCATTGCTTTCAGCCTCTGTCAATATGGAGGTTTCTCACTCTGCTTCTCCAGGGATGACTTTCATCCCTTAACATCCCTTGGATCTCTCCAGCATCTGGCTTGCTTAACATCTCATCATAACATCTGCTGGGGTCCAAGCATCTCAAAACATCTGTGTCTGTTCCCCACATGTCCACAGCTGTGTCAGCTCTGATATGAATTTCTGTCAGCTTTGAAGCTTCTGTCATTTCCATCAGCTCAGTCATTTCTGAGGTTTCTCCAAAATATTCCCTCTTTTAAATGATTCCAGTAAACAAATCAAGACACACCTAGAATGGGTGAAGTCATATCTCCACCTAAAGCAAAAGGTCACAACCACAATTGGGTGTGTCACCTCCCCAAGGAAATAATCTAATCAAAAGATTGCAACTAGAGTCTTGAATTGGGATTAAAAGAAACAGTTGCTCCCATAAGATTGGATCACAATTGAAACATGGCTTTTCTGGGGTACATAATACTTTCAAACTGGCACATGGTGTGACCATACGATTATGAAAACCTTTTGGCTGACACTCTCTTTATCCAATGTATGGACAGATGAACAAGAAAATAAAGAAAAATAAATAAATAATGTGGGAGCATAAGGATATGGGATGTTTTAAGTGTTTTTTATTTTTTCGAGTAATGAAAAAGTTCCAAAATAGATTGTGGTAATGAATGCACAACTATATGATGACACTGTGAACCACTGATTGTAAACTTTGAATGATTATATGGTATGTGAATATATTTCAATAAAATTGCATAAAAAAGATGGAGGGACACTCAAAGGAAAGACGATGGTTTAATGTAGGTCCTCCTGTATAACTAAAATTAAAGGATAGATCAAGTGAGGAAATGTCTGCAATGAATATTTTTACTTCAGAAAACTGGAGTAAGGAGTGAAATGCATTATGTGTTAAACATGGAATGTTTGGTTACATTACAATAAATCCTTAAATTGTCATAAATCACAGTGAGTAAAAAATTTTGTCAATATAGTACAACTTTAATGAAATTTAATAAACCACTCAGAAATGTGCATGAAAGTAACAGGCCATAAGAATTTGAATAGATTTTTGTTTCAAATATATAACAAAATATTAAAGTACATTGACAAAATGGAATTATACCATAAACTGGAATCACAAAACCAACACCTTTATGAATTTCAGCATTTCCCAAATTATTCACATAAGAACTTCATATTTGCTCTTTAGAAAGTAAAAGTTATTTGCTTTATTAAGTAGCTAATATTAGATGTTACATGCCTTGTTTTCCCAGTTACTTTGACAATTACCAGAGCTGGTAGTGTTGGTTTAAACAATGAAAGTATAGGCTCATGGTTTTTGGAGGCTGGAAGGGTCTTCCCAGGGTCAGTAGCATTCTCACTGGCCCGCAATCCTTGGGCTCCATGGCTTTACTGTCACTTGGGGAATGCCCTTTCCATTCTCTCTGGGTTCCACTGACTTTCCATTTCAGTCTTCCCTATTGCTTTCTCTTATAAGCCTCCAGTATAGGATTCAGTCCTAACCTCATTTCATTGGGCCACACCCTAACTAAAAATTACATCTTCAAAAGGTCAAAATTACCATGTGTTCTCCCGCACAGAATGGATTAAGATTAAGAACATGCTTTTTTTTTCTGAGCTGCATAATTCAACCTATCATGTAATAGGTATAAGAAAAACAGCATTTATATAATGCTGACCTAGCTGTTCTTTCCACAACCCCTCTCTCAGACACAGACACACACACTCATTGTTAATAAAATGTTATTAACAATGACATATCAGAGTGGAATAAATGAGTGATTCTTGTAATAATTTTATTTCCATTAGGCTATATTAATTGATGTTTTCAAAGTGAATGTGATTTATCCAAATAATTAAATGCATTTTTCAAATATTTGATTTGAAAAATTATCAAACATACAGAAAATGTGAAAGAAGTACACAATAATCCAGCAAAAACCCATCCTCTAAACAATTTCATTAACAGATCCTCCACTTCCTTTTTCTTCTACCTACCAATCTTTCTATTCATCCTTCAATTCACAACATCTTTGATGCAGCAAAAAGAATTAAAACATTTTTAACCTTTAATCATTCTATAGTGCATTGAATTGCAGACCCCCAAAAGATATAGATATGCCTACATCTTAACCCCTGAAACCTGTGACTCTGACCTTATTTTGAAAAAGACCCTTTGCATTTGTAACTAAGTTTAAAACCCCTAGATAAAATCATCCTGGGGTGTCCAGGTGGACCCTAAATCTAATGACAAGTGTCTTAAGAAGAGACACACAGTTGAGCGACACATAGGGAGAAGGAGAAGGCCTGTGAAGACAGAGACAGAGATTAAAGTCATGCAGTCATACACCAAAGAAAACATGGAGCCACCAGAAGCTTGAAGAATTAAGAAAACATTCTCTCCTAGAGGCATCGGAGGGAGTACGGCAATTCCAACAACTTGATTTCAGATTTTTGGCTTACAGAACAGTGAGAGGGTGAGATAATAAATTTCTGTTGTTTAAAGCCTCCAGGTTTTTGTTACAGCATTCCTAGAAAATTATAGAACATTAATTCATTTTTGTAAAAAAATGTAGCAAGATTGAACTGCATCTTGAAAGATGAATAGAGATTCACATTTAAGTCAAAGAAAAAAAACCAGGCATTTCAGCAAAACTTTCCATGAACAAAAAGATATGAGAAGTGAAAGAATATGTGCTATGTTTGAATAAGAGATCTGATAGAAGGTGAAATAGAAAATGTTTCTGAAAAGGTAGCTTTTAGCAAGTTGCCCAATATGGCCTTGTTTGCATGGTGGAGAGGGGAAACCTTCAGACACTCCTTCCTTACACATGCAAGTAGTAAGAGTTTCCCATTCCAGAGCATCATTCCTGAAACCTACACTGTTTTTCCAGACATAGGACACACCAGGCATCAGCATATCAGCTCATTAAAAGCTTTCGCCAGTAGGGGCTTCCAGGGAAGATGGAAGACTAGGGAACTAAAGGACATATCATTCTAACCAGAATTAATATAAACCTGCCCAAAACTCTTCCAAAAATTTGAAAGAGGAGAATGCCACCTAACTCATTCCATGAAGCCACCATCCCCTTAACACAAGAGCCAGATTAAAAATACTATAAATAAAAAAATTATAGACCAATCTAATAAATAAAGAAGCAAAAATCCTCAACAAAATACTTGCAAATAGAATCCATCAGAACATTTAAAGAATTATATACCATGATCAAGTAAATTTTATTCCAGGTATGCAGGGGTGGATCAACACAAAAAATCACTTACTGTAACACACCATATAAATAAATCAAAGGGGAAAAAAGACATGAGCATATCAATTGATACAGAAAAGGCATTTGACCAAGTCCAACATACTTTCTTGATAAAAACACTTCAAATACAGGAATAGATAGAAACTTCCTGAACATAATAAAAGGTATATATGAAAAACCCACAGTTAATATAATACTCCATAGGGAAAAACTGGAAGCTTTCTTCTATGATCTGGAAAAGACAAGAATACTGACTATCATTCAACAATGTGCTCATAGTTGTAGCTACAGCTACTAGGCAAGAAAAGAAATAAAAGTCATCCAGATTGGAAAGGTAGAAGTAAAGGTTATACTATTTGCAGATGACATGATCCTATATTTAGAATACCCCTAAAAATCTACAAAAATGCTACTAGAGCTAATAAGTTCAGCAAAGTAGCAGGAGACAAGATCAACATGAAAAAATAAGTGTTTGATACACTAGTAATGAGCGATCAGAGGAGGAAATCAAGAAAAAATTACATTTACAATAGCAACTAAGACAATCAAATATCTATAACAAAGATAACCAAAGATATAAAGGATATGTATACAGAAAACTATAGACATTGATAAAAGAAATAAAAGAAGTCAAATTACTGGAAGGATATTCCATGTTCATGGATTGGAAGATCATTAAGGTATCAATTCTACTCAAACTGATTTACAGATTCTATGCAATCCCAATAAGAATTCCAACAGCCTACTTTGCAGAAATGAAAAAGCCAATCATAAATTATTTGAAGGGTAAGGTACCTCAGAGAGCCAAAAACATCTTTCAAAAGAAGTACAAATTTGGGGTACTCAAACTTCCTTATTTTAAAACAAATTATAAAGTTACAGTGCTCAAAACAGCATGATACTGGCATAAAGATAGATATTCTGACCAATGGAACAGAATGCAGATACATAAATAGACCCTTGCATCTGTGGCCAATTTATTGACCAGACTACCAAATCACCCAACTGGGACTGTATTCAGTACCTTCAACAATGTTGTTGGAAGAAACGGATATCCATATGCAGAAAGAATGAAAGATGATCGCTACCTCACACTTTCTACCAAAATTCACTCTTAAATGGATCAAAGACCTAAGATAAGAATAAGGATCATAAAACTTTTAGGAGAAAATATAGGGAAACATCTTCAAGATCTTGTGGTAGGGAATGGTTTCTTAGAATTTATATCCAAAGCCCAAGCAATGAAAGAATAAATAGATATATGAAACCTCCTCAAAATTAAATAAATCTATACTTCAAACACTTTATCAAAATGGTAAAAAGACAACTGACACAGTGGGAGAAAATATTTGGAAACCACATATACAATAAGGGTTTAATATCCAGAATATACAAAGAAATCCTACAAATCAACAAGAAAAAGACAAATATTACAATGTAAAAATGGACAAGAGTTGAGAAAACACATTTCCAAAGAAGAAATAAAAATGGCTAAAAATTACATGTGAACGAAACCATGTTCAACATCACTAGCTATTAGGGAAATATGACCCAAAACCACCATGAGTTATCATTTCACACCTACCAGAATGGCCACTATTAATAAAAACAAACAAACAGAAAGCTCAAATGTTAGAGAGGATGCAGAGAAATAGGAACACTTACTCATTCTTAGTGAGAACGTAGAATTGTACAGATGCTGTGGAAGACAATTTAGTAGTTCCTCAAGAAGCTAAGTATAGAATTGCGATATGACCCAGCCATTCCTCACCTAGGTATAAACTTAGAAGAACTGAAAGCAGGGACACTAACACACATTTGTATACCACTATTCAGAGTGCCATTATTCACATTGGCCAAAAGATAAAAACAACAAAGTATCCATCAATTGATGAAGGGATAAATAAAATGTGGTAAAACATACTATTGAATTTTATTCAGCTGTAAGAAGAAATGAAGTACTGAGGCATGTAGCAATAAAAGGTATATATGAAATAAAAGGTATATATGAAAATCCCACAGTTAATATAATACTCCAAGGTGAAAAACTGGAAGCTTTCCTTCTAAGATCTGGAAAAGACAAGGATACCCGCTGTCATTGAACATGTGCTAATAGTTGAGGACATTATGTTGAGTAAAATAAGTGAAACGCAAAAGGAAAATATTGTATGAGCTCACTGATATGAACAAATTATAATGAAAAGCCTCATGGAATTAATATCCACAATACAGATTACCAGGAGTTGGAATGAGCAGAGAGAATGGGGAGCTCATACTTAATTTGTGCAGAATTTTAATAAAATGGATTGTAAATGTTTGGAAATGGATAGAGATGATGATAGCACATTATTGTGAATGCAATTAACAGCAATGAATTATGTGTGTGATTGTAGTTGAAAGGTCAAGTGGAAGTTTAGGGTCATGTGTGTTACTAGACCTAATCCAGGGGATGAAACATGGGACTGTATATCACAGTGAACACAGTTAAGTATGATGAATGTGGTTAATAATACAAATACAAGAATGTTCGTCCATGTACTGGAACATATGTATATCACTATGACAAGAAGTTAATAATAGGACGGTCTATGGGAAAAAATAAACCTAATGCAAACTATGGACTATCACTAAAGGTAATATTTCAATATTTCCTCTTCATTTGGAAGAAAAGAACCACACCAAGGCTAGGTGTCAACAAGAGGAAAATAAGGGGTATAGGAATATCTTTTTGGAGCTATAAAAATGTTCTAAAATTGGTTGTGGTTATTATCACACATTGTTTTGACTCTACTGAAAGCCATTGGTTGTACACTTTGGATGGATTGGATGGTGTGTGAATAAATCATTTTTTATTTAAAAAGAGCCAAGTCCAGGTTGATACCTTGCTTGCAGCCATCTGAGAGACCCTGAAGCAGAGGACCAGTCACATGGTGCCCTGATTTCTGACCCACAGAAATGGTAAAATATTAAATATGTCTTGTTTCAAGCTGTGGGGAAAAAGTTTTCAACAGCAACTGCTATCATAAGATTTATTCATTCAATTATCTTCTGATTCGTTCATGCATCATTCACATAACAAATGTTTCATGAGTTCTTAAGAAGGGTGAGGAATTCTTGTAGGAACTGCGGAATAAAACAGTCAAGAACTCACAGAGAATGGTTTTCACTCACTAAACTTATACTTACTTAAAAGAAAAAGAAAATAAAAAAGAAGACAAAGACAGTATTTAGCCAGCTCCATGTCAGATTTTGCTGTCACTATCATCAATGTTATGTTGTAGAAGAAATACAAATGTATTGAAATGTCACAGAGTGCCAGAATGCCAGTGGAGAGATGTCACAGGAAACACAATCTTAAATAGAATGACTACAGAAGGTATCACTGAGAATGTTCTAATCGGACAGTGACCTGAAAGAGGGAAGGGACCAAGTCATGCAAATATCTATGCAAAGAAGGAAATAAGCAGAGAAAATAGCAGGTACCAAGACTCTCAGAAGGTAAATCCCTGGCATATTTACAAAAGAAGAAGGAGGCTACTATTGTTGAAGCAGAATGAGGAAGCAAGAAAGAAGTAGGAGACCAGTCCATGTATGACCTTTAAAACCTCGTAAGGACCATGTTCCTTACTCTGGAGGACCACTGGTACACTTTGATGAGAAAATTAAAAGTCTGAGCACTATTTTAATGGTATCATCCAAAAAATGGAAGGTTTGGAGAGCGAAGAAATTGTTCTGGAATTAAATAGCTGTGATGCTTACATAATTTTGTTATGTACTGAAAACCACCAAATTGTACACTTTAAACAGGTATTATATCAAGACAGCTTTCGTAATAAAGTAAAATAGTAGGATGAAAATATACAACATCTAGGTGTTTGTAAGGGGTTTAAAGACAGAAGAAATCACCCCAATAAGAATATCTAAGTGATATAGCGTATGAGAGAAAGATAATAACAGTGCATGTACCTAAACAATTGGAAGAATAAATTTGCCTTTAAATATAAAGGTTTGACTGCTGGAGAAAGAAGATGGATGTAATAACAGTTGTTTGTTTCTGACATATCACATTTGATATCCTATTAGACATATAAGGAAGGTATACAGAAAATCAGAAGGTTAAGCATGAGGACAAATGAGAGTCTGGAGATTTAAATTGGGAAGTCGTAACACACTAATGTGTCTAAAGCTATAAGAACACATGAGATCAGCAAGTGATTGTAAATAAGTGTACAGGTTCAAGAACTGAGCCCTGAGGACTTCCAGAGTTAAAAGAAGTCAGGAGATGAGGAAAACCCATCAAAGGGGTCTGAGGGGCAACCAGTAGATCATAGGAGTTCAGGAAGTGTGTGATTAAACATTTGCAAGGGAGAGAGACTAGCTGAATACATCAAAATGCCGCTATTATATTGAATATGGTGACTATGAATTTTTATTTTTAACAATTTCAGGATCTCTAGGACCTTGACAAGTACAGTTTCAGCGAGATTTTGCAGATAGAAGCCAAACGAGACAGGGATCTAGGGAAAAATAAGGAGAAAGATTGAAGCCTATGAGTGAACAAACAATTCCAGGTGCTTTGCTCTTACACAAAATGAAGAGAAATGAAGCAGTACCTCAAGGGCTATCTTTTAATTTTGCTATGAAACAGATGGGAATGATCCTGTAAAAAGCAAAACGTTAAAGATATAGAGATCATATGGGAGAATGGATGGAAAACTGTCATAAACTTGATGGAATGAGTAGAACAAGTACAGCCCTTCAAAGCATAAAACACCAGGAAAGAATAATGGTTCAGCATTTATCCAGAAAACACCACTATCTCCATTTCTTGCCATTCCAACCCTCAGTCTATGGATAAGGTGAAGCTAAGATAAAGACACCTCTTATTCTTGATTCTATGAAGTGAGAGCAAATTAAGCCCCCAAAGATATCTAACCTTCACCATCTCTTGAAGTTAAAGTCAACCCATGCATGGATAGAATTGCTAAGAAAACAATGTCAGCTTCAAACATTGAGTTTATTTCTGCTTTGTGCACAACACATGAACTATCTGGTCCCGAATCTGTTTGGTCTTGATCCCATAAATGATGGGGTTTAGCATAGGTGGAGCCAGAATGTAGATATTGGCTAGCAGCACATGGATATGGGGTGAGATGTGGTGTCCAAACCGCTGAGTAAGGGTTGTAAAGATTGCAGGCCCATAAAAGAGGATGATGACACAGACATGAGAGCCACAAGTATTGAAAGCTTTGTGGCGGGCATCATGGGAAGGGATTCGAAAGACAGCACGGAGGATCAGTACATAAGAAATAAAAATTAGCACAATATCTAACGCCACTGTTGACATCAGAACAAAAAACCCATACCAGATGTTTACTTGGATATCATCACAGGAAACATGGGCCAAAACAATGTGTTTGCAACCAGTGTTCATGAGGACATTACTTTTGCAGAAAGTTAATCTTTTCAAAAGAAATATTATGGGGAAAATTGTACCAAAACTTCTCAGAAAGATCATGGCTCCAATTTTCCCAATTAGAGTGTTTGAAAGAATTGTGGTGTATCTCAATGGATAGCATATGGCAATGTAGTGGTCAAACGCCATCACCAGCAAGATCCCTGACTCAGAGATGAAGGTGGAATGGATGAAGAAGAGCTGAGTGATGCAGCGATCCAGGGAGATCTCCCCAGCGTGGAACCAGAAGATGGCCAGGGCCTGAGGCACCGTGGACGTAGAGAGAACAATGTCTGCTCCAGCCAGCATGCAGAGGAAGAGGAACATGGGTTCATGGAGACTGCGCTTTGTGAGGATAATGGAGATGAGCAGACTGTTCCCAAGCAGGGCGATGACATAGGAAATGATGAACGGCACAGAAATCCACAAGTGCTGGTCCTCTAGGCCAGGGATGCCCAGCAAATGGAAGATCGTGTGGCTGAACCCAGTGTGGTTTAAGGTAGTCATGCCTCGTGAGAATGACCTGGAACCTTACTTGCTATTCACAGAGATGGAGGAAAATTAGGACTCCACTCAAAGGTTTCCTTTGCTGTCACCAGGAACTTTTGATACTTACTGAACTCATTCCATTCTGAAGATGCCAGGAACTTCAATACATAAAAATGAATAAGATATGTTTTTTTTCAGAATGAAATCTTACTCTAATGAACAAAATAGGTAATTGTACAACTATCTAAATAAAATGATCAAGTTAACATAGCAAAACTAGAATATTTTAATACAGTCACACAGTAGAAGGTTTAATTTACCGTTTCTATTATTGAATGGTTTTTAAGAATAATGTAATATTTGAACTTAGCCTTGGAAATAGAGTAAGATGTCATTGGGCTAAGGGAATTCCAACTAGAAAATAGAGTGAAGTCAGTAAGGAATTTAAGGAGAAATGTTTAACATACATGTGCAAAGTATGTTTAAAATAGTTTTCAGTTCTGTGAAGTTGTGGCATCGCAAATTTAGAACAACTTGAGAAAAGATGGCAACAAAAGTAGATTGACTGTGCATACAAATTAAAGAGTGTAAATTTCATCCAGTGAACATAAAGGATCAGTCATGGTATGTACTGGAAATGAAAGCATTTTGGATATATTAATCTGGCATTTGAGAAGATGGACAGAATGAGAAAGCATGGCAAGTAGTGAAATCTGATGCAACAGTTGAGTGTTTACCTTACAAAGATAAATTCATATATTACTGGATTACTATCACAGGAATACAGGATTATGTGAGCTCCCTTCTTAGAGTATCTTCTCAATCTTAGACATTGATGTAAAAGTATAACTAATGGGATGCCATTAATTTCTTCTAACAACTCATAATCACCTATTTTTTCAGAATAGGAATCTGATGCTCAATAATCTTTTCACAACTCAAGAACAGACCTGGGATTTGAAACTTCTCTAAATTAACCATACATAAATTTCCTAATTTTTTGAACAACTGAAACTGAAAAGCCTTCTGACTGGAGACAGGAGGAGTAAGTTAGATTAACACCACAGAGAAAGCCCCAAGACAGGAAGCCTTCCCTATCCCTTCACCACAGAATAAAAGCAAGAATAATACTACAAACATTTTGTCATTATTTATGATTAAACCCCACCAGTTTGGGTATTTAGATTCATGTCAATGTGTCTTTAAGCAACAATGGTAAAATATTAATAAAGAACTAAAGCACTTGTAAAACTGCCCCCATATTCATGCCAACTGAGGGCTGAGAGGGTGGGAAAGGGCTCCGTTGCCTGAGGTACTGCAGAATGAGGGGCCAGGTGCTAACACGGAAGGAGGGCAGGTGGGCCCAGCACTAATGACTGGGACAGACGGCAGGGGAAGGAGATAAACTAGATTCCAGAGGAGGCCCAACTGCTTTAGTGGCCAGAGGCAAGGAACAATTATTCCCCTGAAGAGACAAGAAACAATTTATAAAAGGAAACCTGTTTCAGTCTCAGGGTCAACCTCTAGGTCCTATTCTCCCCACCTGGGTGCTGAACTTGGCATCTATTCTCAGATGTGCTGGGTTCAGAACCCAAGTAGTGAGCTCAGAGATCCAAAAGTGAAGCACAGGTGAACTATTATCCATAAATTTCCATTACTTCTGTGTCAGACTCAGGAACTAGCATACATTAAACTCACATAATCCCTTTTCCTCCTCCCCCAGCTTCTATTATCCTAACCTCTAAATATAGCCTCTAGAGTAATAACCCCATTCCTATTTTCATTTCCATATTTCCCTCTAAGTAATGGCTAAAACTGAGCTGAAAACACAAACACACAGCAGGCAGACCAGGGGAGGCTTTGGGGATGTGGGTGACATGAACAGCAACTACTGCTAGATCAGTCTCAGTCTGTGACCACACAACCACGATGAGAATATATAGTCCCCTGAGGAAAGCCATTCTGCTGCAAAAGATGGAAAAAATATAAATAAATGCAATAGCACCATGGGACACTACCTTTGTGCACAATTCTGAAAATGTAATAACAGGAAAAGCAGATGACCAAGCAAAATCAGGCACTAAAGCGCAGCTAAGGAAGACATTGGATATATTCAAAGTGGCAAAGAGGGATTTTTTGGGAAAAGAAAATAATAGATGCTAAGGATTTTGATAATTGGGGGCTGCTCTATACACGAAGTTGCATGAACTAGAGTTGCTACTTGTGCAGCTCAAGATCATCCTAAAAATTTTCTCAATTTCTACATGAAGATTTCCTCAGCCTTGATCTAAGCTGTTTCAGCCCCTTCAAGAAACTGCCCCTTTGCCCCTTATGTGCTGCTGAGCTAATTACCCCAACTCAGGGCGCTTCTCTCCACCTGCCCAGGACATCAACAATGCATCTTCACCCCCCACCAAGTTACTCCTTTCCTTCTGCACTCACACAGAATTCATTCATCAGACACCTATCTCAGGCACTCCAGCTTATCTGATTTTCTGGCAATACTCCCTGAACTGATTGTCAACTTTTAAGGTCTGAATAAAATCTTTTCATTATTTGTGCATTCCCCAGTCTGGCACACTGAAGCCCAATGTAATTCCTCCAAACGGATAATGAAAAAAAATTAGTAACATCTATTGCATGGAAGGGATGAAGGATCAAACTAGCAGAGCCACAAGTATCTCCTAACTACCTCCCTTAAGCCCCTTATAAGCCTATAGCTCTTAGTCTATCCCTGAAATTTCATCACACATCTAAGAAGCCTCAGTCACCTGTCTCAAAAGGAGTCCTCAAGAGCTAGTGTGGGATGAGTCACAGGAGAACTGTGAGTGACAGGCAGCATGCAGCAGAGGTTTTATGCATTTGCCTAAAGACCACAGAGAGAGCTAGTGCCCAAGGGTCCCAGACTTAAAGCCCTTGGGCCAACTCATTATGACTCTTCAGTCCTACCCATCCCACTCCCTGGTCCCCAACTCCATTCCTGGATTACAAGTACACACGTATTATTTCCAATAAATAAAATGCTAGCATTGCTATACAATATACAGTACTTCCATTTTAATGAAAATTAGAAAATATCATTTCTGTTTTTACCACTACATAAACTTAAAAATAAATATTTGAATTCAAATATTATTTTAATAAAAAATTTTCTAAAACAAGTTTATACTTGAAGAAAAATCACATAGTGTAGAGTTCCCAGGGATACCACCCATCCCTTTCTCCTATAATATCCTATATTATTTGTTGTTTTTTCTATAATTAATGAACTGACATTGATAGGTTCTGTATTCACTAGGGTTTTTAGAGAAACAGAAACAGCAGGAGATATATGTAAATGTAAAATTTATAAAAGTGTCTTACATAACTGTGGTGATGTAGGGCAGGCCACAAGCTGTCAGCTCCAGTGAAGGGCCTCAATGATTCTCAGGAGAGGGTGGCTAGCTGAAGCAGGAAGAGTGATTGTCTCTTCTGAATTCTCCTTTAAAGCCTTCTGATGATTAGATTCTGTGTCATTCCTTGCAGAAGACACTCCCCTTAGCTGATTACAAATGCAATCAGCTGTGGATTCAACCAACTTGATCATGATTTAAGTCCATGAAATGTCCTCATAGCAATAGACAGGCCAGCACTTGCCTGACAAGACAACCAGGCCCCACCACCTGACCCAGCTGATACATGAACCTGACCATGACAGGTTCTTAGTAACTGAAGTCCATACTGTTTGGTATGTTAGGTAGAATTCCTTGGGTGATGAGGCACAAACACCACTGGCCAACTGGGAATGCATGAAAGGATAGCTTTGTTGGAAAAGCTTAGGGAGGAGAATAAGGGCAGTAGAGGAAAGCAGGGCTCACATAACCTAGGCTCCTGGAAGGTGCAAAGAGGATCTGAGAATGCACATGTGGATCCCAAGCTTTTGCTTTTATTGTGACCAGTACGGGTTAGATTTTCCAGCAGACAATTGGGATTGGAAGTTTCAAACTATACAAAGAGAAAAGCAGAAGGGGCAAGGGTAGTTCTTACCATCCCAGCCATATGGAAATACAGGCCTTCCTAGTAAAAGTATGTGGCACAAAAAGGCATATAGGGCCCTGAAGAGAAGCAGCAGCAAGGACCATTTCAAGAAAAAGCTGCAAGGGCCATTCAGAGATGCTAAGGGTAGCTCTTATCACCCAAACCATGCAGGCCCTGATAGCTGTGGTTATACCAGGGTAGGTCTAGCTGGGGTGGTGGCTCAAAATGGAAATTTAGAACTAAGTCAGGCAGGATGACAAAGCACCTGACAAAGCAGATGTAATTTCTGTTATGAAATTTCACATATCTTATCCAGATATCTTTTTTTTTTTTAACCTAATGTCCTGCTTCTGTTCCAGGTTTCCATCTAAGGTAGCACAATATAGTAACTTGTAACCTCTTCTTCAGCTCTTCTTTGTGACCATTTTTTAGCTTTTCCCTGCCTTTTGACTTTGATGGTTTGGGGAAGTACCAACTAGAGAATAAAGTCATTTTGGAGTTTAAGAGGCCATGTACGTTTAAACAGCCCTCATGTGGTAGTTAGATTCAGTTGTCAATTTGTCCAGGTGAATGCACCTAGTTCTATTGCTGCAGATATGAGCCAAGGGTACGTGAATCTCATCTGTTGCTGATTACAGCTGCAGTCGGCTATGAGGCATGCCTGCTGCAATGAGTGATGTTTGACTTAACTGGCTGGTGCTTAACTGAGAGAGCTCAACGTAGCACAGCCCAAGCAGCTTGGTTTACCTCATTTCAACACTTGCCACTCAGCCCAGGCATTTCGAGGTGCAGGAAGGAATCACCCCAGGGAAATTTTTTGGAACCCAGAGGCCTAAAGAGAAGGCCAGTAGAGACAACCCTGTGCCTTCCCACGTAAGAAAGAACATCAGTTGAAAGTTAGTTGCCTTTCCTCTGAAGAACTAATGAAATAAATCCCTTTTTATTAAAAGCCAATCCGTCTCTGTTGTGTTGCATTCTGGCAGCTAGCAAACTTAAACACCTCAATTTGGATTTTTTGGATGTTGTTCTCAAGACAAGACTGGTGTAATGGGTTTTGGGAAAGGAAATCTACAGAGGTCAAGTGCCATTTTTTTCCCATCGACAAAGGCACATCCTGTCAACATGACTCTCAGTGTGGACGTTACCTGTAGTCACAAGGCCAAGAGCCCATCACCCTTCTGAACTGTAAAGTTACTCCTGTCCCCCCTTTCCAGAGTGTCCCCTTTGGAAAGAAGTTGCTACGCATAGCCCCATTGAAGGAGTGGGGAGTTCATATCCATCTCCTCGAGGATGGAGTAGCTACATAAGTTACTTAGAATTCTTCTGCACAGAATATTTGTCCCTAAAACCACATCTATTTATTTATTCAGTAACTGTTCATATCAGTATGAAATCATGGATATTTATTTTATTGATTGGCTTATAATTCAATACTAATCTATTTTGTCAGTCTAATTTGTTCCCCCTTTGACCCTTGGTAGCACTTTCAGTTGTCTTTTATGTCCCTTTGACAGAACCCCATCATTGTGGGTGGTTTTGCTCTTTGAGCACACCCTGATTTTCTGGCACTTCAAAGTGCATTGTGCTCACATTTTATGTTTCCTTGTCCCAGTCCTAGGAGCAGAGACTTCTCCAGTGAGCCCTACCCTTTCATGGAGAATGGTACTGGCAATCAAAATCTGGACAGAAGGTGTGCTTGTTACTCCTAAGTTATTATTGCTTGCTCTACCCTCTCAACTAACAGAGCAAGGAAATACATGGGTGTATGTTAACCCATGTATATGTGCCTGTATATGCAATTGTTGGTATTTCATTAGGCCAAAGATAAGGTAATACTGATTAACGATGATGTTTCCATCTCTAATTCATTGCCACATGGATCGTTTGAGCCTATTCCCCTTGTTAGTGGCAAAAAACAAGTTCTCTGGCCTGACATAGCATCACATCACACACACAGAAATTAGTATAATCATGTATATTGAATACAGGTTAAAAGAGCAGAGCATTATGTAGAGAGTTGCAGTCTTCTGAAACTGTAGACTGAATCCCCTAGGCTATTCTGGGGAGAAAATAACTACTTTTGTTCTACTGCTTTGCTTAAAAAAATATCCCATTTTGAGAGAGCATAGCATGGCTGGGTTTTCTTGTTTTGTTGGCTGAGGCTTTTAATTAGTAGTTCTTGAAAGATGCTGTTGAACTCAACATAGAATGAGACATTAAAAATATCTTTTTAGTGCGGGCCATGGTGGTTCAGCAGGCAAGAATGCTCACCTGGCATGCCAGAGGACCCGGGTTCAATTCCCAGTGCCTGCCCATGTTAAAAAATATGTATATATTTAGTCTAGATTTTTTCTGCCCTGCCTAGATTTTAAAAGTATAAGCATGGATTCCCAATTCCACTTGATGCAAACAAAACTTTTCACACATGATATATATAATAACTTATTGTTACTGTGTTAGTCTAGGTTCAGAAACTTGTGGTAGGCCAGTTTGACATAGTGACATTCCACCTGTAAACTGTATCACTTTTGCTGATATTGTAGCTATCAAATGTATAATATGCTTACACATGAGCCTGGCCTTGTTACCATTTTTATTTTTGTTGAGACTCCTGCCTTCTTGGCAAATGCAAGGATGCTTCTGGGCCATGTGCAATTGAAAACAGAGGCATCCTTGAATTTTAAAGCATTTGAACTAACTGGAAAATGCAACATACCACATATTGAAGTGAAGGAAAGAAGTATGTGTGCCTGTGTTTTTATAAGTAATTGCTTTGAAAATGTTAAAAAGAAATTCATGTTGATTAAAGGGAAAAAAATCTTGAAACTGTTTTATAGGTTTTAAAGTTCCGCTCTGTGTTTACTTCCCTTGTGTAACCACTTGTCACCATAGGGCCAGATTCCTGTTTTTAATGTCCATTTTACTTGCCTGGAATTTTAAAGTTCTTCTGGCTCATGACTTGCAAGAAATTTTCTGGGGTCTTTGTCTTATAGAGGTTGAGTTAATATATATTTTAAAAGGAATGTACAAAACAGCTTCCATCGTAATTGGGCTTTTAAAATTAGAAGCAACACTTACTTTAAAAAAAAAATCTTTAAAGAGTTATGACTTTCCAAATTCCTTCCAGAACCTTCAGGCCTCCATGTTCAGAGAAGGCAAAAAGGAAATGCATCCCTTCTGTTTGTCAAAGGTTTTTGAGCGTCTTACTTATGAATAAAACCCTGCAACATTTCGTTTTGAATTTTTCACTGCAATTTTCTTGAATATACAGCTAGAGGTATGTAGTAAGGAATGCCTCCTTAACCTGCTGGGAACCCTACTGCTCTGTCATATTAACTGTCAGTATTTTGGGGACATTGGGTTAATGGGCTTAATTGCCTCAGTAAAAGCAAGACTTTGGGACAGCTCTCCTTTTGTGCTGTGTTGTAACACTTTACTCTACTTGTCACACTCTTTCTACTTAGGTCCTGACACCCTTCCTTACAGAGCATTTATTTGAAAAAAATCTTAGGAGAAAAAAAGCTAAAAAAGAAAAACCTTATGACATTATAAATTGATGCAGAAAAATAATTTGACCCTCTCCAATACCCATTCATAATAAAACACCAAACTAGGAAGAAAGGTAAATTTCCTCAACTTGAAAAAAGAGCTTTTACAAAAGATAACTGTTGCTAATATCATAATCAACTGTGAAATACCTATGCATTTCCCCCAAGTTCTAGACAGCACAGGAGGCCCACTCTCACCACTCTTTTTCAGTATATTACCGAAAGTTCTAGCCAGCAAAATAAGGTAAGAGAAAAAAATAAAAGGCATACAGATAAAAGAAAGAGAAATAAAATTTATCCGATTTGCAGATATAACTCTTTATTCCTACAGCATTCAGGTTTAGTTACTTTAAATCTATTTTGCCCAAATTTCTAATACTTCTTCCACCTGTGATTTGAAGTCCTTTGCTTCTCATGTCCCTGCTGTCCTCCAGCCACTCCTTCTCTTTCCGCTCTATCCCTAGGCTTGCAGAATAGCACTCAACAGTCCCTGTCTTTTGGGCCTGCTCTGCTGGTCCCAGCATCTTACCTGTCTCCCAGCAGTGTGGGGATGGCTCTTGCTCCTGATGCTCTATAAGAAGCCCAGCATGTAACCCAGCCCTGCTGCAAAGAGACCCTTGGGACTTGAAGATGATGTGATCAGACCTGTAGTATGGCCCTAGGTGTGAGGTCTAGAATTTCCCGAGAGACTCCCCACAATAGGCTGGAGCAGTTTTGAATAATATGTTAACCTTCCCATTTTAGATATTTATTGCTTATTTTAAATAAATATGAACATTATTTTTCTCCCAAAACTTGAGTTGCTTTATCTTCATTTTCTGCTACGTAGACCAGGTGAGGTGAAAATGTCCTTATACTCCTCCTCCTCCCCTTCTCCCCCTCTCTTAAATTCAGCCACCTGCAGCATAATGCTTCCCTGGAAAAGATAAATAAAATGTGCATATGGTTTTGTGGCTGTGATGAAATCTTTAAAATTTGTTTTTAGGTTATTGGAAACTTAAAGGCAAATAGATGCTTATTAAAATGTGATTAAATAGACATTATTCAACATAGAATACAGAGCACATGGTGTGACTACAGAAAAAATCAAATATAATCCAATATACAAAAACATATGACTGTGAGAAATAGTATCCATGCATCAAAATAAAATAAATTATTTCATTTATTGCTATTTAATTGTGACAAAATGCTATTCAATTTACATTGGGTCATGGTTTTCTAGGACATCTTTCTGTTGTCTTTGATCTTTTGCATATTTTATAGCAAGGCGCTCATGTGTTCTGCAGTTTTGAAGGGATGTTGGATCACAGCTTTCCTGGATTTCCACGTCCATTCTACCTTTGAGTAATCCACACATAATTGCTATTTTTTGTTGATTTTTTTGTTTCATTTTGCCGAGGCACATTCTCAAATATTTAAAAACAGTTGGTATGTGGTATGTGAATGATATAGTTTCTGTTTGTACAGAGTCTTTTATATGGGGTCTGTCTAGAATATTCTTTTAATAGTCCTTACTCTTGATTGATAGATCATTGTACTCAACAGTGGGAAGGTGAAAGCTTTCACCTCTAACATCAGGAAGAAGGTAAGGATGCCCGCTGTCACCACTGGTATTCAACATTGTGCTAGAAGTTCTAGCTAGAGTAATAAGGCAAGTAAAATAAATAAAAGTTTCCAAAATGGAAAAGAAGAAGTAAAACTATCACTACTTATAGCTGACATGTTCCTATATTTAGAAAGTCTCTAACAATCTATTACAAAGTCACCAGTACTAATAAACAAGTGCGGCTTAATAGTGGCATAGAAGATCAACACGCAAAAACCAGTGGCATTTCTGTACACTAGTATTGAACAATCTGAGGAGGAAATAAAAAAAAAATCCAATTTACAATAGCAACTAAAAGAATCAAATATCTAAGAATGGGGGGGGGCATGGAGGCTCAGTGGCAGAGTGCTCACTTGCCATGCCGGAGACCCAGGTTTGATTCCCGTGCTTGCCTGTTCTAGTTTGCTAGCTCCCAGAATGCAATATACCAGAAATGGAATGGCTTTTAACAAGGAGAATTTGATAAGTTGCTATTTACAGTTCTAAGGCCTAGAAAATGTCCCAACTGAAACAAGTCTATAGAAATGTCCAACTTAAGGCATCCAGAGAAAGATACCTTGGTTCAAGAAGACTGATGATGTTCAACATTTCTCTCTCAGGTGGAAGGGCACATGGTAAACAGCATATGATGGCATATGCTGGCTTTCTCGTTGACTCTACCAAAAGAAACTCTCTCTGAAACGTTTCCTCTTTTAAAGGATTCCAGTAAGCAACTCCACCTTCAATAGTTGGAGACACACCTTGATGGAAATCATCTAATCAAAAGTTACCACCAACAATTGGGTGGGTCACATCTCCACAGAAACAATCAAAATGTTCCCAACCAGCAATATTGAATGAAGATTAAAGGACATGGCTCTTCTGGGGTCCACCACAGATTCAAACTGGCACAGAAGGTTTGGCAGTTCCTCACAAAACAAATACAAATGGAGAATAGAACTCAGAGCATGACCACAATCTAGGCGGCTGGGACCTTGATGCCTCCTGCAGAGGTACCAGCCTTTGAAAGACACATGAGGAGAGCCCTATAGGAGGGTCAGTATGGAAAAGACTGGCCTTCCTACTGCACACTCTTTCAGCAAGCCATCCCCAACTACATTTGAGAACTGGTGTGGCAAGCCTGACAAACAACTTCCACAAGCTCCTGGGTGTCATATATCCTTGGGTGTCCACTTGGCATCTGGGATTGTGGAAGAGACAGGAAATGGGGATATCCAGGCCCTTCTCTAGTAATCACATACTGATTGGGGAGGAAAGTCTCTCAGAAATGAAACTTACACTTTGTTCTACTTTTAATATGCTAAGCATTTTACAAACTACAATTAAAAGAAACAAACACATGCAGAAAATATTTTGCAACGTGAAATAAACTTAAAATTTTATTATCAGCCTAGTACCCCAAATAGTAAAATTGTGACTATTTCTTATAAACCTGGAGTCCTGAACAAACCCAAACATATCCTTTATATTTTGTTACACTGATGTGTTAAGGGGAGTTATGACCTTCATGATGAAAATAATCACAATCTACCAAAAACAAAGTCAGGCGAACCTGGAACTTTTGTACTACTTTTTTTCCTTTAAATGCATGTAAGGACTTGTATTTTGAGAGGCATGTCTTCTAAAGTTTGACTGTGTTGCATTGCTTGGAAATGCATTTCTTCTCGTTTTAAAATGCTTCCTTCTCAAATCTTCCTTTCATCGCATACCTTGGAGAGTGCTGAGAGAAACCAAAACCCTTACATAGAGATTGAGGGAGAGGAACAGTCAACATAGGGTCTGAATGTTCAAACAGAGTAAGGAGGACCTTCCAGACTCACAAAATTTCAAGCACATCTGTGGGAATTCACTGGTTAAAATGTATATAAATGCACTGCTTAAGCTTTGTTAAATGAGCAGAAACCTGTTGCTATCTGTTCTTGCTGAAAGCAGCCAGAACATCCTGCTTGCTTTGCTTTGCATAAAAGTTTGCTTACAAACATTGCCTTCCCTTATGTAAATCAAAGTCTGTCAGTAATTGTCTTGTTCTCAGTATGTTCCTGATACCTAAAGAACAACTTGCCCCATCAGTAAAATTTATCTTCATACATTTACGCCGTATGCTTTTTTTACTTCAATAAAAGACGAAGTTGGAGACAGCTCAAGAGGGTAGTCTCTCTTACCATCCTCCCCATCCCTTATCTTAACTTGATGTCCTGAGTGATTCTTTGCACCTCCATGGTTCCTGCAGGACAGAAACCGACACACATCTATGGTACCACCATCAGGAAACTCTTTTCTCATTCTGGATGATCAACCACACAAGTATCAATTACTTAGCAAGGCACATAGCTTCTCAACCATGTACCTTCAGTGCACTTGCACTCACAGAATCACAGTATCATACTAAGTACTCAAACGTTAATACAAATTATTACTCATACTTGCATATATGCCCATGCTTATTCACACAGTTCCTACCCAGAGCTATATACACATACTTAGTAATATACCCCTCATATACACGTCAACACCCTCAACACATCAACACACTTTCACATTCTACAAAATATACCTTCAATTTTAAATGCACATACTCTGAATGACAAAATATTTATAAATACAGATAAACTCACACTCCTGCAATGTCCAAAAGTGCACATTCTCACCCGTTCAATCAAATTATCTGCCTTAACATTTGTGTTTACAGAGGAGAGAAGAAAGTTAGGGGTTAATGCTCCCAGATTTGGGCTACAGTCTCAGAGGAAAGCTGTGCCAATGGGAGGCAGTAAGGCTCAGGAGAGGGGAGAAAATTAACCCTTGGGGGAAGGAAAAGGCCACATCCAGCCCTTTAAATAGGCACCAAGCTGGGGTCTCTGTTAAAGGCTGAATCCAAGGAGCCACTGAGAGCTGCTTATGATCGTGCCTCAGTTGGTCAGAGACAGAACAGAAGTCACAAGTGAGTATTTCTCTGTGCTCCCAGACCTCTCTACCTTTGCTGTGACTCAGAGTAGACTGACTCAGAGATGCTGCAAGAAGCTGCAAAAGCAGAAAAGACACTGTGAAGAATAGTACAACTCACTAGGGTCTCCAGGCCTGGAGATCCTTGGTGACTGAGAATCAGCCTGAGATGGAGAGAAGATCCACTCTTCCCCTTGTGCCACCTTAGGAGACCCTAGAAATGTAGGAAGCCTCCCTCCCTACATCACACCTACCCAAAAGAGCTGGGATCTGAACTCCACTCTGCTCCACTGTTTTGCAATATGCCTTAGTGTTAAGTACCCCACAGTAAGAGACCAGAAACTAAATTTCTCAGAAGCTATGCCTGAGCAAGATCTTTGTCCATCTTATTCTTTATCCTACAGGATTGAAGTGATGGGCATAACTATTTTTACATGGCAGGTGCTATAATCAAAACCTAGCAGAGCTTGTGAGTACTATTGCTAGCTTCAAACCCATAGCTCACAGATCAAAACTGAGCTCCACTCACTGTAAGAACGTAGTTCTGTAACCATATTTCATGTACCACAGTCATAGTGAATTCTCACAGTTATACTGTATTTGTGGGAATAGAAAAAATGAATCTGAGGTTTATTTTGGTCACCCTAGTTACAATGCTTGGAAAGGATATGATTTTATTTCAACCTTTAGTATTCACCATGCTTACAGTGAAAAAAAGAAAAAAGAACTTATTTAACTCCATGAAAAGAGTGGAAGGAATGTTGAGCAAGAAGGGAAACTATGTTATTCTTCCATTCCATACTTGGTAAGGAATATACATTTCCAAACTTGAACTCAGCAGCAAACTGATAACCTGTGCTCTTGTGAGGAAGGCTATTGAAACTTCACACACTGAACAACAACACAAAACTGAAAATGCATTAACTCCTGTCCCACTCCACATGGCTCGTAGAGTTGACTCAGTTCAGTTAGATTCATAAGGCTGTAAAGGGAAAAAAAGGACAAAGGGATTACTGAGATTCCACACACCAGATTCAATGGGCAGTAGGGGAAATTACAGAGAGGAGAGAAGGCACATGTCAAGCATTCCCCTTTTCTCCCTTCAACGTTGAGTCCCAGCTCAACTGGGCTCCTCCATTGCCTGCCCAAAACTCTGAGAGCAGAAAGTCAGAGGAACCAGCACAGAATGAGGAAGCCAAGAGATATCTCTGACACAGAAGAGTTCTGCCTGTGAAAATTACATAGGAGAGTCTGAGTTTAAGATGGAGGGAAGGAGAGAAACCGGCTTTTTAAAGGGGCCATGGAATGTGGAATGTGGAATGTTGATACCTGGTTGGGAAGAGGGCTTCTATTCCCAAAAGAATGTATCGAATAGAGGAGTCCTACGCTAAGGATCATGGGCAAAATCCACAAAGATTCTGACCCATAAAAAGTAGTCCATCCCCAAATATGTCAGGGGTGGACCCAACCTGGAGCCTAATCTTGAGGCAGCCAGTTTAGTACAGGAGAGGAACGCACAGTCAGGAGGCATGGGTCCTAGGGTCATATTCAAATCTGTTCTTATTCAATAGGTATTTGTGCAACTCCTCTTCTTTTATAAACTTTGTCGCAGTAAGGCAACTATCTCTTGTTTACCCAACCAGAGTAGAACTCTAAATCATTCTCTAGCAGAGGCAATAGAGTATAGTCCTGAGAGCTCTGACTGTGGAGTTCTGCACTCTGATACTAGTTGATTATGTGATTGTAGCTCACTTAACTACTCTGAGATCTAGTGTACTTAGTGTAAAATGAGGATACACAGATTGGGCCAGAATTAGGAAACAATACATTTTAAAAGCCGATAATGCTGTGCCAAGAAAAACATGAATGATCCCAGAATTGATCAGAGATCATCATGCACAGAGAAATTGTATCTTTACCATCATCTTTACCAGTCCTGTACTAGGGATGGTCGAAGCATGTCCTTCTGAGTGACCCTGTGCCTGTAGGACAGAAGAAGACCCAGGCTCATATAGAACATATAAGGCTATTTGGGAAGACCCGGTCAGATAGAAGGGGTTATAAAACAAAGCGTGGAAAACGTGTGTTACTGTATTTTTCTCATGCCCTAGATATGAGTATTTGTTTTGAAGAATCTTATGGCTTTTATCTAGGTGAGCTGGTACCGTGGAAAAAGCTTTTAATTTAGAGCAAGCCTGATAAAGTCTAAGCCCCATTTCTCTCATACCATGAGTGTTCATGGTATGAACCAGAATATAAATCCAAGAAAAATTAGGAAGAGGGTAGGCCTATTGGGGATTTTTAAGAAACCTTTTTTTAGGAACCACTGGGTCTGGTTAAATGAAATTTTTGTCAATCATCAAATGTCATTTGTTAAGTGAGATAGAAAGAATACACTCCTCTCCTAGGTATTTCTGCTATGGATAAGGTAAGAATTAAGATTTCATACAAACGACAATGGAGCTGAAATTGTAAAGATGCTGGCAAGACTCATGTGAGCTGAGTAGACAAAGGTTGTATCTGTCATCAGGGAGATCAGACACCAGCATCAGTCCGTGCCATGCAAGTAAGGGCAGAGGGACATTCCAAAAGCCTTTTACTGACCAGCAGGGCAACCCCTAGTGGAGAAATTGGCATTAATCTCTTGTGGGCATGATGTTAAAATGATATCTGGAAGGCTGCCCAAATTTATCAGGGCATTTTAACATGCAGTTCATCAGCTAATGGGTTCATTATACCTGAATAATATCATTTATTTATTAATTCATTCAACAGCCATTTATTACACTCCTACAGCACTGCTCCAAACACAAAGGTCTGAAAGGAAAGTACAGCATCTAGTGCAGACCTCATAATAATTTATCATCTAGAACAGATGTTGACAAATTGCAGCTACAGCCAAATCCAAGTTGCAACCTGCTTTTGCGAATAAAGTTTTATTGAAATACAGTCACCGGCACACATTTATGTCTGAGGCTGCTTTTGTTCTACCATGGTTGAGTTGGCTAGTTGCAAGAAAGACTATATGGTCCACAATGCCTAGAATTTTACGATCTGATCTTTTACAAAAAAATTCTGCCCCTGATGTAGAAGGTATTATACACTAAAATTAATAAGACTACTTATAGCCCTACAATTGGTCATTCAGTAATCTTACAATCCAAAACCTTGTTACTGAACTAATATCAAAGCTAACTCAACATTACTGCATTAAACTCCAATGGGCGATCAGCCAAAGTGTTTTCTAAACCTGCTTCCTACCCTGAAAAATTGCACAAGTGGTTAAAACACGGGGGATGAAAAAAAGAACAGAACAGAAAGCACTGAAGAGATCAGTTGCTAGTTCCAAAGACTAGCAGAACAAGAGTCATTATGGCAAAATTTTCAAAATAGTTTTCAGCTGGCAATTATGACGTAAATAAAAATATTAATCCTTAAAAAATAACTAAATTGCAACTTAAATGTTGTGATCACAATTTTGAATGATATAAATATGAATAAAACATAAAGCATAACATTACTTCATGTTGAAAAATTGTATTAAAACCCTTGAAATTATTCCAGTTTACCATTAAAATGGATTGTCACATTGTTCAATTGTCCTATCCAGAAGGCTTCTAATTAATAATAAATGATTGCTTTCAATGTTATTAATTACAGAAAGTGGTACCTCCTCAACAGATAACAAATTAGCCAACCCATGTTGGCATCCAGAAATAGCTCATCTCATCCTGTGTCCTTTATTCTGCTTGGAATCCCAGGACTAGAGATTTCCCAGTTCTGGATTGCCTTTCCATTCTGTGCCATGTATGTTGTCGCTGTACTGGGCAATATCACTCTCCTTCACATAATCCGAACTGACCACACCCTCCATGAGCCCATGTACCTCTTTCTGGCCATGCTGGCTGTCACTGACCTGGTCCTCTCCTCCTCCACCCAACCTAAAATGCTGGCCATCCTCTGGTTTCATGCCCACGAGATTGAATACCATGCCTGTCTCATCCAGGTGTTCTTCATCCATGCCTTCTCTTCTGTGGAGTCTGGGGTGCTCATGGCCATGGCCTTGGACCGCTACGTGGCTATCTGCTTCCCACTGTGCCACTCAAGTATCCTCACGACACCTGTCGTGGCCACACTGGGGGCGGTTGTGATGCTAAGAGGGGTGCTGTGGGTCAGCCCCTTCTGCTTCATGGTCTCCAGAATGCCCTTCTGCCAGAGCCAGATCATTCCTCAGTCGTACTGTGAGCACATGGCTGTGCTGAAGCTGGTGTGTGCTGATACTAGAGTAAATCGTGGGTATGGGCTCTTTGTGGCCTTCTCAGTGGGTGGGTTCGATATGATTGTCATCAGTTTATCCTATGTCATGATTTTAAGAGCTGTGCTGCAGTTGCCTTCAGGTGAAGCCCGACTCAAGGCTTTTGGCACATGTGCTTCCCATATCTG
This sequence comes from Tamandua tetradactyla, assembly GCF_023851605.1. Taxonomy (NCBI): domain Eukaryota; kingdom Metazoa; phylum Chordata; class Mammalia; order Pilosa; family Myrmecophagidae; genus Tamandua; species Tamandua tetradactyla. The sequence continues at coordinate 76,071,689 of NC_135334.1, read as the reverse complement.
TGTTATTTTAGCTTTGTATATCCCAGCCCTCTTTACTTTCCTCACCCACCGCTTTGGCCATCATGTGCCCCAAGTGGTACACATCATGTTTGCTAATGTCTATCTACTGGTACCCCCCATGCTCAACCCCATCATCTACGGAGTAAGAACCAAGCAGATCCGGAACAGGGTTATGCAGGGTTGTTGTGGAAAAGTCCCCTGAGCCAAAGTCACAGCATCACCACCCCTCAAATCACCCCATCATCCTAGGGATATTAATATGAAATGTTTGCAAAAGCATCGTCTATTAATGTAAATTCACATCTGTTAGCAAGTACCCTAGATGTTGGCAACCTTTCTCAAGCAAGAGGAGCAGTTGCAGAACAAGAGAAGTCAGTTGCCCAGATGCTCTAATGAAGAGAGAAGTGATTGATAATAAAAACTTAGTTGATCTATGTTCTTCCTCAGAAAAGAATAGAAAAATATATTCAGCTATCAAATTAGTAAATATTTTTAAAACCTCATCTTCCACATACGATTAAGGTAAAAATAGTTATTTTTATACAGGAGGCACATACAGAAGTTTGTATAAAATTTATTTAAGAAAAATTTGCATCAATACAGAAAAAAGTACATTTATTTGTCACCATCTGGGAATCTTATAGAAATGGAATTTGAGAGGAAAAAGGCATGTACAAATAGATTCATAAAATCACTAATTATAAAGCATAAAAACAGGAAAACATTCAAACACTGGTTTGTGGAAACCAGAAGATGCTACATACAATTAAATATTGTCTTTGCCTACAGACATTCCTTGTTTTATTGCACCTTGCTTTCTTGTGCTTTGCAGATACAGCATTTTATTGGCAGGTTGCTCAGAACACTTAGAATACTTCACTGAAAAGCAGCAAGAATTTGCTAAATCCTGCAATAGATTAGACACATGCTGGGTATGTGGTTGAAACTGATCCTAAAGTTGAACTCTGCTTTATCTAGTCTGGCGAAACTTGAAAAATGCAGTAAATACAAGAGTACAAAAGAGGGATGGCAATTCCATCTGGGATCAAGAATAATATTGCCAATGACGTGATGATTATGATGAGTAATCTGTGTCTTTGGGTAGTTTTACTACATCAAGCAGTAAAAACGGAAAGACATTTCAATCTGAGGAATTAACATTTAAAACACAATGAAGGAACAATCAGGAGGAACAGCAAACTGGCGAGGGGAATAAATGAGTGCAAAATAAAATATGGGCATGGGAATGCCTACTGTGTTTTTTAACCCAGGAATGCTGAATAAATTCAGAAAGGGTACTTGTCCTGTTGGTACTCTTAGAGGAAAGCTGAGTTCAGAGAAAACTCTGACAGGTAGATTTCTCCCACTCAAGAAAGCAAAAATCTTAGAAACATTTTCAGGATGTGTAAACAATTAAATAGACCACAAGGAGAAGGAAGGGATTAATTCTAACAGATTTAGTGCTCTCTCCCTCTATTCTCTCCTCCCTCACTACCTCCTTCCCTCCTCCCCCCACCAATTTTTAAAATTATTCCAATTCTTTTTTATTAAATGTACAAAAAGAGAATAGTAAGCAGACCTACCCACAGGCAAAATGAAAAAGTAATTTCTTTAGATGCTGTTGACGCATGAACAAAGGAGTAAAAAGATTAATAATAGCATTTAAGTGTCTCATTTCCATTTGGAGATTGAATATTTAAAATGTTTATCTTCATTCTAGATATCTGGATCTGTGATGTATAAACATTATCATCAGGATGAGGTTAAAGTGGATGTGGACCAAGTTTATTAGGAAAATTAACTGTATTTATTAACATATGATAAGTGCCTTCTTGTACCGATAATTTCCTAATCACGCACTCTCATTATGCCCACCCTCCTCGAAAATAGTATTTATTATGTTAGACTTTTCAGAGGGTGAGTACTTTTCCCCAAATCCAGTCTAGTAGTCATGCAATGATACTCTGTTTGGGGACCTCTCCTACCCACCTACTGTTTCCTTCATCATGCTTGCAAGCCTAGAGTGTGAGGATTCTCATTTCTGAATCTGTTTCCTGTTCTATGCCAACTATGCTTGTGGCTGTGTTGAGAAATAGCACTCTTCTTCCTTGTACCCTGCACTGTGAACCCAGGTACTTCATGACCCTGCTGGTGTCATAGTGGAGGTTAAAGCCACACCAAGCTAAGTTGAACATTTTATCAATTCAACTACCATCCTGGCTCTGCCACATCTGTTTCATACATGCTTTTCCCAGTCAGGGGTCTTCATGTGTTCTCTGGGTACTAGATTTAGCCATCTGCATCCCATTATGCCATGCCATTTTTCTCAGTCATTGGCAGCCAAGCTGGTAAGGGTTGCTTTGCATGAGCTCCCTTTGTTGTGTTTTCCTGATCACTCTTCTTCTCCAAGGAGATCATTTCCCAGACCTACTGTGAACAAGTAGGCCATTCCGAGACTGATGTGTGCTGACACGAGACAATATGTATTGTCTCTTATGGCTTTCCGAGTGGTTGACTTTGATATGTTTACTTTATTGCTCACCTTCCACACAAAACACACCTCTTGTCATTTTCTTTCATTGCTTGACAATGCTAATGTACAAAACCCAGCAGGAAGCATCATGTGGATTTCAGTAAAAGAGGGTGTAAAACATCATTGCATCTAGGCTTTTCTTTTCTGTAGCAGTAATAAAGGGCCTCCTGCACTAAGCAAAAATCTGTCTTCCTATGTGGTAGAACATTTCTTCCATTACAGAAAAAGTCTCTAACTAACTTATATTTGCTGAGACAGCAGTTTCAACTCAGACATAAAACAAATTTCAATTTTCTATTTCTCTAGGAATTCCAAGCAAAAATAAGGTTGAAAGAGAAACTTGTTTTGAATAGATGCAGGTCAGTTTGAATTGCAATACTTCACTAGATGCCTACATGTACTATATAGGTTTACAATTTAGTTTGTTTTTATTCTCTTTATGGATTATAGCTACATTCAAGATTTTCAGAGTTGAGTGCATGCTCCAGTATTCCATCCAAAGACAAGGCTACAGCATGTGCTACCCACAGACAAGCTCATTTAATAGGAACTGACCTACAAGGTCTACCTTGAAGCAAATGTGGCATAACCTCTCTGAAGAAAAAAAGCCAACCAGGGGAAAAGCTATGCTTGAAGAAAAGCCATTAGAATATTTTCAGGAACACATGCATAAATGGGTTATGACTATGGGGAAAATTTCCTAGTTGCATATCTAAAAAGATCTAGAAGATTCTGCATTTTCAAAACTGCATACTGAAAAGATGAAAAATTATTCCAGCAGTTTCTTCAAAAAGTATGCATTAAAGAAAAAAAATATGCATGTTCTGACTGTGGAGCTAGTTGACTGTTCAAAAATTAAAGGCAATTTTTTTCCTTTTTTAAAATTCTTCATACAAAGGAGAAATGGATATATTTCTCTAATAAACAACATTTTTTAAGTCCATTTTAAAAAAACAACAGAATTGAATGATGAACTACAAATGCTTACACCAAGCAGGTATCTTCCTGCCCCCTGGGTTCTCACATGAATTAAAAACCTATTCTGAATTCATGATTCTGAAACTAAGGTTCCCATTGTTTGACCTTTAGCAAAATGCAAAGTTCTGTAGCTTCAATTAGTATAATGTCTTCCCTGTCCAAATCCAGAATGTTTATACGGATAACCTCCATGCTAGAAGTGCTGTTCACATTGATCCCCTTGGTAGTAATTCTAGCCCCGTCACCCTCCCCAACTCCTCCCTGGCCTCCGTGACCACTTCAGCCTCCACAACCACCACTCCCTCCACGATCACTGCCTCATTCAACATGGTACCCACTATCTTGGTAACTATTTTCCTGTTGGTATCTACCACTCTGGCATCAATCACGCTGGTATCCACCACTCTGGCATCCACCATGCTGATATCCAATTCCTTTATGTAGATGTTTGGAAGCCACCATAACCATACCTTGTTCGACACTACTGTGCTCACTATGATAGACATCTGGCTGGAAACCCAAGTCCTGATAGTAATTATCTTGGTAGCCACCTTCTCCCTCACGCCCTCCATCTAAGAAGACATAAGACATCTGAGTCTTATGTCTTCTTCCTCCCCCTCGACTAGCATGGTCAAAACCACCATGTCCACCTCTCCCTCCTCCTTGATCATGACCTCCTCATCTTCCTTATGAAGAATGTTCATAACCACCTCTTCCTCTTCCCCAGCCCCCTGCTTGCTGCTAGGGGCCATCTTGCCTTTTCTACCATGGCGACATCCCTGGAGTTGGAGGTTCAATTTCATTGGGTCTACCACCTCTGTCAGGCACTCTGCCCATCAACACCTTATTGACGACACATAGTTTTTGCTCTAATAGACCCATTGCTTGTCCTTAAAATCTTTAAAAATTCTTGTCCTGTGGACAAAAGATGGGCAACAGAAATAACACTTTTATGAGATAAGACCAAGCATTTCGGCTGGTAAAACTTTGCTAGTTTTTCAGTCTGACTCTTAGTTCTGACAGACCAGCCAAAGTGCTGCACAGTGACATCCAAGTGTTTTATAAGCAGCTTTCTCTGAATTTCATATTCATCAGCTATGGCTTGGTTAATTGCTTTTATCTTTCCCCAGTGGGCTGTTCCCATTGGTTTCTTCAACAAAGGCTTTCCCACATGATTAAGTGGAACTTTTGCTAATGCTTCCTTTAATTTCATTTAATTTCCCTGAAGAATTGGAACATAGTTATACTGGATGGAGGTTTGGATGCTTCTAGAACTATAAATATGCCTTTAAACTCTTAAAAGACCTCACTACCAACTCTTTCTTCAGCTTTATTTAGAGGATCATTCACAGAGAGCCTTCCAGCAGCTTCTAGTTCTGAGTCGAGGTATGTGAGCCAAAGGAGACAGTTCGGAATAAAATGCTTAGTCATATCCCCTAATGTCAGTGAAAGATATGGACAGTTCATTTCCCCTAGTAGCCCACTCACCTCAAGCTGGAACTCTTCACCCTCATACAGGCTGTTAGTTGCTTACACATTTCCTCTAGTTTATGGAGCACTCTTAATTCAGATACAAGCCAAGCACAGAGTTTCGTAAACTCAGGGGAAATGGCTCCACCACACACTGCCTGAGACATAGTGCTATCTTCTAACAATGGATCCTTGTAACCTACACCTTCCAAAGTCTCCAAGATGTCAGTCTCCATGAGGTCACTCTCTGTGACTAGCACTCTCTGTGCTAGTATGGATATATTTTTGTTTGTAACATCATATGTTCTTTATACTGAAGGCTGTGCAGGAGAAAAAGCCCTGCCCAAGGCATTTGGCAATTAAACCACTTATATGTGTCATCCCAGTCCTCTGTATCTCAGTGGTACAATCCTTCATCTCCCATTGCTTCATCTACCATACTCCCAGAATTTTCCCATTACATTCCTTGGTGTTTACCTATTGGTGCCCTGCCATGTTCAAAACCTTCATTTGTGGGGTAAAAACTAGGCATTTCCAGGAAAGCATAGTACAAAATTTGGAGGAGAAAATTCCATGTCATAACATCAACAAGTTGTCATTCCTATGTGTCAGGCAAGGCCAAAGAGGTGTATGTAACCAAATTCACGTCAACCCTCAGTGGACATGGAAATGTTATGAAATTATCTAAGTGAGTAAATACTCAGGATGGCAACCCTTGAAAGGCAATTGTCCAAAAACCATTGGAATGGAAGCTGTGATTATTCCATATTCATTTACCATATCTAAAACTATTGCTTAAATGGTCATGATTTGATGTAGACATAGAGTTGTTCTTAACATTATTGTTCAAGTGACTGTGCATTCTAGATTTCTTCAGGACTGTCTTGACCCTTCTTTTTGCATTAATTGAAGAAAATGAAATTTAATTAATGTAGTACATAATGTGGCACTTCAAATCTGTTCTAGTTTGCTAGTTGCTGGAATGCAATATACCAGAAATGGAATGGCTTTTAAAAGGGGAATTTAATAAGTTGCTAGTTTAAAGTTCTAAGGCCGAGAAAATGTCCCAATTAAAACAAGTCTACAGAAATGTCCAATCAAAGGCATCCATCCAGTGACAGATACCTTAATTCAAGAAGTACAGTGAAATTCAGGGTTTCTCTCTCAAGTGAGAAGGCACAGAGCTTCCCTCTCATCTGGAAGGGCACATGGTGAACACAGCATCATCTGCTAGTTTTCTTTTCTGGCTTCTGATTTCATGAAGCTTCCTGGGTGGCATTTTCCTTCTTAATCTCCAAAGGTCACTGGCTCGTGGACTCTCTGCTTAGTGGTGCTGTAGCATTCTCTGCTCTCCCCAAACCTCTCATTCTCCAAAATGTTTCCCCTTTTATAGGACTCCACAAACTTTTCAAGACCCACCAAATGAGTGCATATATGTCATCACCTAATCCAGCTGAACAACCACTCTTGATTAAATCACATCTCCAGGGAGATGATCTAATTACAGTTCCAAATTTACACTACTGAATAGGGATTAGAAGAAATAGCTGCATTTACAAAATGGGATTAGGATTAAAACATGGTTTTTCTAGTTTCCATACATCATTTCAAACCAGCACAAAATCCATTTGTAAATACCAAAATTTTGAGGTGAGAAAGTAAGAAAATGGTATTAAAGAGTCTGGGGGCTTCTGCATTCTACAGGGAGCTTTGCATCTGAAAGGTGGAGTTCTTTTAGTAAGGACAGTAGAAATAATCTTCATGGATTTATAGGGTGGATGTGATCTCAGTTTAGCTACCATATTTGGATACAATGGTGTCTATAGTCTAATTAAGATAAGTTTGTGAAAATTGCATGAGAAAGCTTTTGTAAAACTAGGAACTCAACCATGTTATAGAAACTGTTCCACACACCACAGCAAAGGAAAAAGTATTAATTGAAATGTACATGGGTTTAGTTATCGTACAGATATGTGACTTAAATTCACCTCTTCAATGCATAGGTTTCTTCTATGGGGCAAATGGTGTACCTTTCTAATCTTTTGTTTGCTCTAATAGAAATTAATAAAATACTTGTTTATAGAGTTACTATGAAATAAACCATATAAAGGGAGTATCAAATATCTGGCCTGAACAATGTTTCTGATTGAGATCAGTGAATTGAAGTCTCCAACTATTACTAGAGAGTTTTCTACTTCTCCCATCAATGTTGTCACTCTTTGCATCATGTATTTTAGGGCATTCTGCTTGGTGCATGAATGTTTATGATTGCTATGTCTTCTTGATGAATTGTTCCTTTTATTTATACACAGTATCCTACTTTGCCTCTTATTTTTTTTACATCTGAAGTCTAATTCGTCAGATATTAGTATAGCTATCCCTGCTGTTTTCTGGTTGTCGTGTGTGTGAAATATCTTTTTCCTACCTTTCACTTTCAATTTGTTTTTGTCCTTGGGTCTTAAGTGAGTCTATATAGATAGTATATAGATGGATCCCATTTTGTAATCCATTATGACAGTCTATGTCTTTTGCTTGGGAAGTTAAATCCATTAACATTTCATGTTATTAATGTAAAGGCAGTACTTCTAACATTTTGTCTTTTGGATTCTATATGTCTTATCTATTTTTTTTCTCTTTTTACCTTTACTGATAGTCTTCATTTCTACACTCTTCTCCAACCTCTCCCCTATAGTACTCCTTTTAGTATTTCTTGTAGAGGAGGTCTCTTAGTCAAAAACTCTCCCAGTGAGTGTTTTGCAGAAAATATTTTAAAATCCCCCACATTTTTGAATCACAGTTTTGCTGACTATAGAATTTGGGGTTGGCGGGTTTCCTCTTTCAGAATCTTAAATATATCATACCACTGCCTTCTTGCCTCCATGGTTCCTACTGAAAATTCCACACATAATCTTATCAGTTTCTCTCGTATGTGATGGATTGTTTTCCTTTTCCTCCTTTCAGAATTCTTTCTTTGTCTTTGATATTTAACAATCTGATCAGTAAGCATCTTGGAGTAGGTTTATTTGGATCTATGCTGTTTGGGTCACACAGTACTTCATGTAACCTCTAATTTTTTGTCTCTCATAAGAGATGGAAAAATTTCATTGGTTATTTACTCCATTAGCCCTTTTGCCCCCTTTCCCTTTTCTTCTCCTTCTGGGATGCCCATAACATGCATATTCATGTTCTTCATGTTGTCATTCAATTCCCTGAGACCGGTTCATATTTTTCCATTCTTCTCTTTATCTGTTCTTTCATGTGGAGGATTTCATATGTCCTGACATCTAGTCCACTAATCCTTTCTTCTGCTTCTTCAAATCTGTTATTCTATGTCTCCATTGTTTTCTACATCTCTAATATTGTGCCTTTCATTCCTGTAAGTTTTGCTATTTGTTTTTCCAAATTTTGAGTTCTTCTTTATGTTTTTCCAATGTCTTCTATATATCCTTTTTCCATATTTTCCCTTAATTCATTGATTTGATTTTTGACGTGATTTTGCATGTCTGTTCGAACATCCTTAATTAGTTGTTTCAACTCCTATATCGCACTTGAAATGTGGGTTTGTTCCTTTGACTGGGCCATATCTTCAATATTCCTACTATGATTTGTTATTTCTTGTAGGCATCTAGGCATTTGGTTTCAATAATTATTTTGGAGGTCATTTTCACTTTTTCACCTAGGGTTTTCTTGAAGGTTGGTTTTGCTTTCTCTCTGTTCTTTGGCATTCAGTTCAACTTATTCTAGACATCTAACATAGTTCTGTTTAACTGATCAGAGGTTTACACCTGTTGTTTTTTTGTTCTTGCCCTGCCTATATGGAACCTTTTTGAGGAGGGTCTTCTATGATATGATTGAGCCCCATCAGATTTTCCAGACCAGGCAGGTTCATGCCTTAGGAGAAGGGTGTCACCACTATCAAATTTCCCTGAGAGTGAGACCCAGCCGGTTGTCAGACTTTCCTATGAAGCTTCTAGACTCTGTGTTTTTCCTATGCTACACCGCCTGTGGTATGTGTCTGCCTGCAGCTTCCCACTAGCATAAAATGATTTGATATCCTTAGTTCTCAGCAGCCTGTCCCTTCCAGTGGTATAGTTGATATAGAGGCTGCATCTGCAAAACAAGGGCCCCACAGGCTCACTGGAAGCTGGAGGAGCCAAGGAAACATTCTCCCCTAGGGTCTTCGGAGGGAACATGGTCCTGCCAACACCTTGACTTTAGATATCTAACCTCTAGAACTGTGGGAGAAATTTCTGTAGTTTCCAATCATGCATGTTTTGGTACTTTCTTACAGCAGCCTGAGACTTAATACAAATATCATGAACATGTATGCTATGTAGCATAATTGTTCCACTAATTTTCTATCATCATCATAACAGCTCCTTGAGTGACAGCAATTATTACTTTCATTTGACAGATAAGGAAAGTGAGGCTTAAAGTGAATCAGTGCTGAAGGTGAAATGTACAACAAATTAGTGACTGAGCTATAATTAAAACACAAGTTTAACTTCCAACTATTAATCTTATATTACTCAGCTAAGGGAGGAATTAGAATGCATTTTAAAATAAATTAATTGTATCAAATATATGAATAAAAATATTTTCTGTACCTGGAAGAATAATTTAATTTTAGGATAATAAGTGAAAAATATTTGAAGACTTCAGCGGAATTTACAAAGGCATGAGGTTTGATAGTGTCTTGAAACTTGTGGTGAACCAACATTATAGTGTTAGAGATGAGGAAATGAAAATTAGCACGGAGGATTCTGAGAGTGATGCTGATCATTTTGGAAACATTGATAGTAGGAAAAGGGGTTAGTGGTTCAGTTAGTAATGATGGGTCAGATGATAACCCTAATGTTAGGAATTGTATCATATATGGCAGCCCCATGATCCACATATCTCCTAGAAGATAAGCTTGAAGCATGCAGGTGAGCGGGGTTTTCTTGTCCAACCTTGTCATGCAAAATATTAATACTGAGTCTCAGTGTACTATACCTGAAGTAACTACCTCTATTCTCTCTTTTGAGGCTGGAGCTCCCAAAGCTAGAAGAAGAAAAAAAGAACATAGAGGTGAGATTTCTGACTACAGATTATTGCACTCCCGTCTCACAGATGAATGGAAGTCTCAATCTTTGGGTTTCAGTTTTCTATGTGTCTATCTAACGTATGAACTATCATGGAAGAGTTTTGGAATTCTCTAGTTCCTGGAAAGTTGCTTCCAGAAGGGAGCTTAGGTATGATAGCTACATAGAAATGAAAGAAAAGCTAAATAAGGGACAAGTTATTGGTTTTATTATATATAGGCACTCTATCACCAATGTGAGGTTTCTCAATAAAGCAAAAACATAATGTTGAGATGTGGATCTTCTCCTATGAATCTAGCATTGCAAAGTCTACAAAGCAGTTTGCATCCATTACTCAACTACCATATTGACAAGGATGGCCAAATTCTCACAAATTTCCAGCCCTTAAGCTTATTACAATAGGAAAATATTAAGTAAGCACACAAGAATGCACACACAACAGCATTCATTACTCACCCACAGTGACCCTGGCTTTTAGCAAATGGAGCTCAAGAAATATATCAGGAGCTGACTCAGTCCTTGGGGAGAAACATGTGAGTAGTTGAATACGGAAGGGCTTGGAAATGGGCATATCATTTTCCCTAAAGTTCAAAGTGGTAATGTAGGAACAAAGGGCTGGAGACAGGGCTGCAAATTTCTATCTCCCTTTATTATCAACAGATTTTTCCAGTGAAATGATTTACTTTCTTATTCCCAGAAGACTGATAATCCTTGAAGGTGGAGATTGATTTATATCTCTCTGTTGCCCAGGCTCTAGACCAATGTCCACAGTTTCCATACCTGTGTATGATTTGATTTCTTTTGTTTTACATTTCATGTTCTAGTGGACTACTGGTCACTTGAGATAGTAGTTAAAACCCTGCTATTAGGGATTCATATAACACAGCTATCTGCTCCATATTGATCTGTACTTCAGTATTTTAACGTATTTTTCTCAGATTGAATAGAATTCAGGGAACTAGAGTTTAAAGTGGACTAGGAATAGATATCATAAAGAGAATGGTAACTGCGCTGGTTTGAAGGGATGTATGTCCACTAGAAAAGTCATGTTTTAATCTAAATCCCATTTTGTAAAGGAAGAATAATCCCTATTCAATACTGTATGTTTGAAACTGTAATCAGATCATCTCCCTGGAGATGTGATTTAATCAAGAGTGGTTGTTAAACTGGATTAGGTGGTGACATGTCTCCACTGATTTGGGTGGGTCTTGAGAAGTTTCCTGGAGTCCTATAAAAGAGGAAACATTTTGGAGAATGAGAGATTCAGAGAGAGCAGAGCAGAACAACATAGCCACAAGAAGCAGAGAGTCCACCAGCCAGCGACCTTTGGAGATGAAGAAGGAAAATACCTCCCGGGGAACTTTATGAAACAGGAAGCCAGTAGAAGAAGCTAGCAGATGACGCTGTGCTCACCATATGCCCTTCCAGATAAGAGAGGAACCCTGACTGTGTTCACCATGTGCCTTTCCAGATGAGAGAGAGACTGTGACTGTGTTCACCATATTCCCTTCCACTTGAGAGACAAACCCTGAACTTCATCAGCCTTCTTGAACCAAGGTATCTTTCTCTGGATGCCTTTGATTGGATATTTCTATAGACTTATTTTAATTGGGACATTTTCTTAGCCTTAGAAAAGTAAACTAGCAACTTATTAAATTCCCCTTCTTAAAAGCCATTCTGTTTCTGGTATATCGCATTCTGGCAGTTAGCAAACTAGAACAGTAATAGACTTATTACAGGATATTTATTCTCAGGAAATAAATACCAAACAATGCCACCCATATTTTAAAACTATTGAGTACAGAATACAAATATTAAGAGTACTTATTATTTTTGTTATTATTTAATGCTCTCTTCCTAAAATTAAATTGAATACAAATATTAACAGTACTTATTATTTTCGTTATTATTTAATGTTCTCTTCCTAGAATTAAATGGTAACAATTTAAACATATTATTGCATGAAATTTTATAAAATTTGTTTTCAACATTGCTTTATAATATTTTCATGTGTTACTAAGTCAACTCTTCCTTTTATTACCTACAACACATACTGTAGATCTTCATCTGGTCTGCAAGCCAGAATATAACACTTCATACTTCTTGAACAACAGTAAACTTCCCCCAAATGTTTCACAAAGCAACAGTGGGTATTGAGTGATACTTCTCTCACACGCCTCTTCATGAACCGATCCACTTGCAACTAACTCTCTAGTGTATAATGGAATTAATGATTTTATATTTGAGAGATAATTACTTTCATGCTCTGTATTCAATCACCTACTACTTACTTTAAAAAGCTTTCTATACCAATCAATCTCTCTCTCATATATTTTCAACCTCTTTCTAACTACTGCCTCTGTAAGCTCAGTATATACATACATTTCTCTAAGACTCTTCAACTTGGCAAAAACCTTCCATCTAATTTACAGACTCCTTTAGTCATGACCAAGTTCTCTACTTTCCTTCACTGCCAAGTTTCTAGAAATAATATGCACTTTACTACCGCTACTGATTTTTCCATTCATTCCTCAAGCCACTGTAGCAGATTCTTGGTTTCCAGGCCAAACTTCAATTCTTTTTCCAGAATCATTAATATGCCCACTTAGCCGCATTTGATACTTGACCTCTCAATTCATTTGACATTCTTATTCATTTGCGATCCAGTTGTAACACTAGACTTTCTTGGTTTTTGTATTTCCTGTAAACCTATCTAGTGTCACCTTGTTTTAGTGTCCATATTCTTTTCTGAGATTTTCTATATAGTTCTGTTTTCACTGATTTTCTCTTTTAATTCTGCTCTCTGACATTTATTCACCTCTTCTGTTGCATTAAAATAAATCTACACAACTCCCAAATTGATATTACAGAAAAAAATCTATACCTGAGGACTCACGTGGCCACTGCAGACTCAGATTTCTTCAGTTGGATTTCTCTTAGTCATTTCACACAAACATATTCGAAAGTTAATACCTTGATTTTTCTTAACTAAGTCTCTAGTCATAGGATCTTGTGGAAGGAGCTTAAAATACTGGCAATATTAAAAAAAAATCATCAAATGTTGTAAAATTATATGGATGTAAATTCCCTGAATTTAAGGTTGAAACTTCATGTGTGTTTGGTAAATATCCTGATTATGAATGGTAGATGTACATTAGAGTTTTATTTAGAATTTTCTCAATGATAGAAGTCTCCTCTAGGATATTAGATGCCTCTCCTAACTGAAAGAGAAGATATCTACGTATTTTTACTAATAAAGTAATTTATTGTTTCTGTAGGATGTGAGCATTGTGAGGAAAAATGCTGGAACCCCAGGACAACATGGAAATCTTAATCAATTCGATGTCTAACTTTCCAACGTTCTTGTTGACCGGCATTCCTGGCCTACAGTCTGTCCATGCCTGGATCTCCATTCCCTTCTGTTGTCTCTATGTCACTGCCATCTCAGGGAATGCCATGGTCCTGTTTGTCATCATTACCCAGCAGAGTCTCCATGAGCCCATGTACTATTTCCTCTCGCTGCTGTCAGCTGCAGACCTGGGCTTGACTGTTTCTACAATGTCAACAACTTTAGGCATCTTCTGGTTTGATTCAAGTGAAATCAGTTTAGATACTTGCATTATCCAGATGTTTTTTCTTCATGGATTCACCTTCATGGAGTCTGGGGTGCTGGTGGCCATGGCCTTTGACCGATATGTGGCCATCTGTGATCCCCTGAGGTACACCACCATCCTCACTAATTCCAGAATCATTCAGATGTGCACCTTGGTGATGATATGTACTGTGCTATTAATAGTACCACTACTTTTGCTCCTTAAGCAGCTGTCTTTCTGTAGAGATAATGTCCTTTCCCACTCTTACTGTTACCATCCAGATGTACTTAAATTAGCATGTTCAGATACTCAGGCCAACAGCATCTGTGGATTAATTGATCTCATCCTGACCATAGGGATAGATACATCATGCATTGTCCTGTCTTACCTCCTGATTATTCGCTCTGTCCTCAATATCACCTCCCCTGAAGAGCGGCACAAGGTGCTTAGCACCTGTGTCTCCCACATTGGAGCAGTTGCTATTTTCTATATCCCTATGATGAGCCTGTCCTTGCTGCATCGCTATGGTCACTCAGCCCCCAAGCTAGTCCATTCCACGATGGCTAACATATACCTGCTTCTGCCGCCTGTACTCAATCCCATAATCTACAGTGTAAAATCCAAACAGATCTGTAAAGCTGTATTCAATCTGCTTTATACAAAGGAAACAGATGATTAAGCTTCAGACATATCTGATGAGTGACTTTCACTCTTAAGCAAAAGCAGTCTTGGTAGGTTTTTACCTATCAAATATTTTTTCTCATTTTTTTCATTTATTCAAGAAACATTTAGTAAGCAAATATTACATATATATTATCCCATTAACATAAGTATGATATGCTACACCAAGGAATTAATAATCCAATAAGGGAAACAAGAAAATAAAAATGAAATAATAAAATTAATAGTAATTAATAAATTAACATTTATTGACTACTTTTTTTTTATTAATTAAAAAAAGAATTAACAAAACAATTAGAAATCATTCCAATCTACCTGTACAATCAGTAATTCTTAATAACATCATAGTTGCATATTCATCATTTCTAAGTACATTTGCATCGATTTAGAAAAAGAAATAAAAAGACAACAGAATAAGAATTAAAACAATAATAGAAAGAAAAAGAAAAAAAAAACAAAAAAAAACAAAAAACCTATACCTCACATGCAGCTTCATTCAGTGTTTTAACATAATTGCATTACAATTTTGGAGTATTGTGCTGTCCATTTCTGAGTTTTTATATCCAGTCCCGTTGTACAGTCTGTATCCCTTCAGCTCCAATTATCCCTTCTCTTTTTTTTTTTTTTTAATTAACGGAAAAAAAGAAATTAACCCAACATTTAGAGATCATACCATTCTACATATGCAATCATTAATTCTTAACATCATCACATAGATGCATGATCATCATTTCTTAGTACATATGCATTGGTTTAGAAGAACTAGCAACATAACCGAAAAAGATATAGAATGTTAATATAGAGAAAAAAATAAAAGTAACAATAGTAAAATCAAAACAAAACAAAACAAAACAAAACAAAAACCTATAGCTCAGATGCAGCTTCATTCAGTGTTTTAACATGATTACTTTACAATTAGGTATTATTGTGCTGTCCATTTCTGAGTTTTTGTATCTAGTCCTGTTACACCGTCTGTATCCCTTCAACTCCAATTGGCCATTATCTTACCCTGTTTCTACCTCCTGCTGGACTCTGTTATCAAGGACATATTCCAAATTTATTCTCGAATGTCTGTTCACATCAGTGGGACCATACAGTATTTGTCCTTTAGTTTTTGGCTAGACTCACTCAGCATAATGTTCTCTAGGTCCATCCATGTTATTACATGCTTCATAAGTTTATCCTGTCTTAAAGCTGCATAGTATTCCATCGTATGTATATACCACAGTTTGTTTAGCCACTCGTCTGTTGATGGACATTTTGGCTGTTTCCATCTCTTTGCAATTGTAAATAACGCTGCTATAAACATTGGTGTGCAAATGTCCATTTGTGTCTTTGCCCTTAAGTCCTTTGAGTATATTCCCAGCAATGGTATTGCTGGGTCGTATGGCAATTCTATATTCAGCTTTTTGATGAACCGCCAAACTGCTTTCCACAGTGGTTGCACCCTTTGACATTCCCACCAACAGTGGATAAGTGTGCCTCTTTCTCCGCATCCTCTCCAGCACTTGTCATTTTCTGTTTTGTTGATAATGGCCATTCTGGTGGGTGTGAGATGATATCTCATTGTGGTTTTGATTTGCATTTCTCTAATGGCCAGGGACATTGAGCATCTCTTCATGTGCCTTTTGGCCATTTGTATTTCCTCTTCTGATAGGTGTCTGTTCAAGTCTTTTTCCCATTTTGTAATTGGGTCGGCTGTCTTTTTGTTGTTGAGATGAACAATCTCTTTATAAATTCTGGATACTAGACCTTTATCTGATATATCATTTCCAAATATTGTCTCCCATTGTGAAGGCTGTCTTTCTACTTTCTTGATGAAGTTCTTTGATGCACAAAAGTGTTTAATTTTGAGGAGCTCCCATTTATTTATTTCCTTCTTCAGTGCTCTTGCTTTAGGTTTAAGGTCCATAAAACCGCCTCCAGTTGTAAGATCCATAAGGTATCTCCCAACATTTTCCTCTAACTGTTTTATGGTCTTAGACCTAATGTTTAGATCTTTGATCCATTTTGAGTTAACTTTTGTATAGGGTGTGAGAGATGGGTCTTCTTTCATTCTTTTGCATATGGATATCCAGTTCTCTAGGCACCATTTATTGAAGAGACTGCTCTGTCCCAGGTGAGCTGGCTTGACTGCCTTATCAAAGATCAAATGTCCATAGATGAGAGGGTCTATATCTGAGCACTCTATTCGATTCCATTGGTCGATATATCTGTCTTTATGTCAATACCATGCTGTTTTGACCACTGTGGCTTCATAATATGCCTTAAAGTCAGGCAGCGCGAGACCTCCAGCTTCGTTTTTTTTCCTCAAGATGTTTTTAGCAATTCGGGGCACCCTGCCCTTCCAGATAAATTTGCTTATTGGTTTTTCTATTTCTGAAAAATAAGTTGATGGGATTTTGATTGGTATTGCATTGAATCTGTAAATCAATTTAGGTAGGATTGACATCTTAACTATATTTAGTCTTCCAATCCATGAACACGGTATGCCCTTCCATCTATTTAAGTCTTCTGTGATTTCTTTTAGCAGTTTTTTTAGTTTTCTTTATATAGGTTTTTTGTCTCTTTAGTTAAATTTATTCCTAGGTATTTTATTCTTTTAGTTGCAATTGTAAATGGGATTCGTTTCTTGATTTCCCCCTCAGCTTGTTCATTACTAGTGTATAGAAATGCTACAGATTTTTGAATGTTGATCTTGTAACCTGCTACTTTGCTGTACTCATCTATTAGCTCTAGTAGTTTTGTTGTGGATTTTTCCGGGTTTTCGACGTATAGTATCATATCGTCTGCAAACAGTGATAGTTTTACTTCTTCCTTTCCAATTTTGATGCCTTGTATTTCTTTTTCTTGTCTAATTGCTCTGGCTAGAACCTCCAACACAATGTTGAATAATAGTGGTGATAGTGGACATCCTTGTCTTGTTCCTGATCTTAGGGGGAAAGTTTTCAATTTTTCCCCATTGAGGATGATATTAGCTGTGGGTTTTTCATATATTCCCTCTATCATTTTAAGGAAGTTCCCTTGTATTCCTATCTTTTGAAGTGTTTTCAACAGGAAAGGATGTTGAATCTTGTCGAATGCCTTCTCTGCATCAATTGAGATGATCATGTGATTTTTCTGCTTTGATTTGTTGATATGGTGTATTACATTAATTGATTTTCTTATGTTGAACCATCCTTGCATACCTGGGATGAATCCTACTTGGTCATGATGTATAATTCTTTTAATGTGTTGTTGGATACGATTTGCTAGAATTTTATTGAGGATTTTTGCATCTGTATTCATGAGAGAGATTGGTCTGTAGTTTTCTTTTTTTGTAATATCTTTGCCTGGTTTTGGTATGAGGGTGATGTTGGCTTCATAGAATGAATTAGACAGTTTTCCCTCCACTTTGATTTTTTTGAAGAGTTTGAGGAGAATTGGTACTAATTCTTTCTGGAACGTTTGGTAGAATTCACATGTGAAGCCATCTGGTCCTGGACTTTTCTTTTTAGGAAGCTTTTGAATGACTAATTCAATTTCTTTACTTGTGATTGGTTTGTTGAGGTCCTCTATGTCTTCTTGAGTCAAAGTTGGTTATTCATGTCTTTCCAGGAACCCGTCCATTTCATCTAAATTGTTGTATTAATTAGCATAAAGTTGTTCATAGTATCCTGTTATTACCTCCTTTATTTCTGTGAGGTCAGTAGTTATGTCTCCTCTTCCATTTGCTGATTTTATTTATTTGCATCCTCTCTCTTCTTCTTTTTGTCAATCTTGCTAAGGGCCCATCAATCTTATTGATTTTCTCATAGAACCAACTTCTGGTCTTATTGATTTTCTCTACTGTTTTCATATTTTCAATTTCATTTATTTCTGCTCTGATCTTTGTTATTTCTTTCCTTTTACTTGCTTTGGGATTAGTTTGCTGTTCTTTCTCCAGTTCTTCCAATTGAACAGTTAATTCCTGCATTTTTGCCTTTTCTTCTTTTCTGATATAGGCATTTAGGGCAATAAATTTCCCTCTTAGCACTGCCTTTGCTGCATCCCATAAGTTTTGATATGTTGTGTTTTCATTTTCATTTGCCTCGAGGTATTTACTAATTTCTCTTGCAATTTCTTCTTTGACCCACTCGTTGTTTAAGAGTGTGTTGTTGAGCCTCCAGGTATTTGTGAATTTTCTGGCATTCCGCCTATTATTGATTTCCAACTTCATTCCTTTATGATCCGAGAAAGTGTTGTGTATGATTTCAATCTTTTTAAATTTGTTAAGACTTGCTTTGTGACCCAGCATATGGTCTATCCTTGAGAATGATCCATGAGCACTTGAAAAAAAGGTGTATCCTGCTGTTGTGGGATATAATGTCCTATAAATGTCTGTTAAGTCTAGCTCCTTTATAGTAATATTCAGATTCTCTATTTCTTTATTGATCCTCTGTCTAGATGTTCTGTCCATTGATGAGAGTGGGGAATTGAAGTCTCCAACTATATGGTATTTGTGTCTATTTCCCTTTTCAGTGTTTGCAGTGTATTCCTCACGTATTTTGGGGCATTCTGGTTCGGTGCATAAATATTTATGATTGTTATGTCTTCTTGTTTAATTGTTCCTTTTATTAGTATATAGTGTCCTTCTTTGTCTCTTTTAACTGTTTTACATTTGAAGTCTAACTTGTTGGATATTAGTATAGCGACCCCTGCTATTTTCTGGTTGTTATTTGCATGAAATATCTTTTCCCAACCTTTCACTTTCAACCTATGTTTATCTTTGGGTCTAAGATGTGTTTCCTGTAGACAGCATATAGAAGGATCTTGTTTTTTAATCCATTCTGCCAATCTATGTCTTTTGATTGGGGAATTCAGTCCATTAACATTTAGTGTTATTACTGTTTGGATAATATTTTCCTCTGCCATTTTGCCTTTTGCATTATATATATCATATCTGACTTTCCTTCTTTCTACACTCTTCTCCATACCTCTCTCTTCTGTCTTTTCGGTTCTGACTCTAGGGCTCCCTTTAGTATTTCTTGCAGAGCTGGTCTCTTGGTCACAAATTCTCTCAGTGACTTTTTGTCTGAGAATGTTTTAATTTCTCCCTCATTTTTGAAGGACAATTTTGCTGGATATAGGAGTCTTGGTTGGCAGTTTTTCTCTTTTAGTAATTTAAATATATCATCCCACTGTCTTCTAGCCTCCATGGTTTCTGCTGAGAAATCTACACATAGTCTTATTGGGTTTCCCTTGTATGTGATGGATTGTTTTTCTCTTGCTGCTTTCAAGATCCTCTCTTTCTCTTTGACCTCTGACATTCTAACTAGTAAGTGTCTTGGAGAACGCCTATTTGGGTCTAATCTCTTTGGGGTGCGCTGCACTTCTTGGATCTGTAATTTTAGGTCTTTCATAAGAGTTGGGAAATTTTCAGTGAAAATTTCTTCCATTAGTTTTTCTCCTCCTTTTCCCTTCTCTTCTCCTTCTGGGACACCCACAACACATATATTTGTGCGGTTCATATTGTCCTTGAGTTCCCTGATACCCTGTTCAAATTTTTCCATTCTTTTCCCGATAGTTTCTGTTTGTTTTTGGAATTCAGATGTTCCATCCTCCAAATCACTAATTCTATCTTCTGTCTCTTTGAATCTATCATTGTAGGTATCCATTGTTTTTTCTATCTTTTCTACTTTGTCCTTCACTTCCATAAGTTCTGTGATTTGTTTCTTCAGTTTTTCTATTTCTTCTTTATGTTCAGCCCATGTCTTCTTCATGTCCTCCCTCGATTTATCGATTTCGTTTTTGAAGAGGTTTTCCATTTCTGTTCGTATATTTAGCATTAGTTGTCTCAGCTCCTGTATCTCATTTGAACTATTGGTTTGTTCCTTTGACTGGGCCATATTTTCAATTATTTGAGCGTGATCCGTTATCTTCTGTTGGCATCTGCGCATTTAGACAGATTTCCCTGGGTATTGGATCCAAAAGTTTGGAAGATTTTTCTGTGAAATCTCTGGGTTCTGTTTTTCTTATCCTGCCCAGTAGGTGGCGCTCGTGGCACACATTTGTCTGCGGGTCCCACCAGTAAAAGGTGCTGTGGGACCTTAAACTTTGGAAAACTCTTGCCGTCCGGGGGGGTTCGCTAGCCGAAACGGCTTGAGCCGGCCCGGGGTCCGAACGCAGGGAGGGTTGCAGGTCGCCGCAGCCCGGGAAAGAGCCCGTCCGAATTTCCTAGTCGGCCCTGGGCGACAAGCGTGGTGGGAGGGCGCCAGCGGCAGCGGCCTGCCCGGGAGAGTGCTCGTTCCCCGGGAGTCACGGGTTTGGAAGGGGCCTCCCCCACCCGTCACCGTTCTCCACGGCCTGGGGATTTCCGATCCATTTCTCTCAGTTGGTCTGGGGGGCTGCGCGTGGTGTGGGCGCCAGCCGCCTTGGTTTCAGGGGACCGCCTCTCCAATTCTCCCAGCCGGGCCGGGAAGGGGGAAGGGAGTAACTCCGGCCGCTTGCCGCCCCACCCAGTGAGACCCGCGCGCCTCGGTGGTCTCACCCGAGCTGCTTCTCTCAGCCAGCCAGCCATTCCAGGATGGAGTACGCTGTCTTTTTTATCTCTGTTGTGGCTTTGGGCGCTTTCTGTATCGTTTCTACTCCCCTAGTAGCTGTCTGGGGAAGAAACTAAGATCCGCGCGTCTTACTAAGCCGCCATCTTCCAGGAAGTCCTTTATTGACTACTTTTTTATGATAGGCATTACACTAACTTCTTTT
This sequence comes from Tamandua tetradactyla, assembly GCF_023851605.1. Taxonomy (NCBI): domain Eukaryota; kingdom Metazoa; phylum Chordata; class Mammalia; order Pilosa; family Myrmecophagidae; genus Tamandua; species Tamandua tetradactyla. The sequence continues at coordinate 76,050,627 of NC_135334.1, read as the reverse complement.
CAGTCATATTCAACTTAGTCTTCAAATAGCTCAATAACATATTTAATATTATTCATTATATTTTAAAGATTAGGAATCTAGAAACATTTATGCTAGCAAAGGTCACACACACAGCTAACATGAGGAAGGTTTGAGATTTGAATCCAGGCTTTCTGAGTCTTACATGTTTTTCACCAGCATAGTAAATCCTCTACCAACGGTAGGAGAAATTTTTAAGATCAGAACTAAGAGAAGGATCTCATGAATCCATATTCCATGTCTCAGAAAGTGTTAGTAGCCTTCTTACTATACTTTTTAGCTTAGTTTTTCATGGATAACAAATAATACAAAAGGTGTGATAGATTCATGGCATGTAAGCCATAGGTCAGTATCCAGTACTGGACAGTACAAAATTTCAGGAATTAGAGGCATTTGCTAATCCGTCATAGATAAAGGAAACTTCAGTGAGTGGAAATGATAATGAAACATTGTGCAAGTTAGATTAGGTCAAAGATTCTAAATATTTTTGTACAATGGTCTGTTTGGAATCTACTGAAATCCATGAATCCTCTACTCAGAAAAACCACCAAGAAACACTCATAATATTTTCCATAAAATTCAGAGTATACATGGATGTCAGGAAAGACCTCCATGGCTCTCTAACCACCCAAAGAATCAAGGTAAAGAACCCAGGTTCTTTGGCCCATAAATAGTTATACAAAGCTAAACCCAAGTAGTTTAGTTCCTGAAAAAGAGGGCTAACTTACCGGTAACTCTATCAGTTTTAGAGGCAGGCAGAAGCTCAAAAATCAGTTGCAAACAGATGGTAGAGAAAATTCAGATGAAAATGGACATGCAACTAAAGGGATAAATAGCAATGTTTTTGTAGTCAGAAAAGTGGTGATAAATGGAGGAATTTTTCATGTCCCCCCACACAAACACTGGGGGTATTGGTGTACTGGAGCCGGTTCACAGCAGCTTGCAAGAGCACATTTTGTGTACTTCTGCCAACACCTTGGCATATGGAAAACTTGCAATCAACCATAATGGCAATATTTACACTGTGGGGATTGGCACACACTATAAATAAGAACTTTTTAAAAACAAAAAGAAGAGAATCTATTTGCCAGTACATCACTGGCTGGAGGTTCTACTTTATGTTTAGCCCTGTGTGAAAGAGTAGAAATTAAAAGATCAATAAATCACTTATACCTGCACTCAAGGAGTATAATGTATAACTTCTTAGATGACAAGATAGGCAAAAAATTACAATAATGTATTTTATAGTTAAGAGCACAGAAATAGAATTTTACTTATTTGGATTGTTATCCTTAGTTAGAAGAATATCTGAATGTGAAGGTAAGACAAGAGTATATTGGAAGAAACTCTGTGGAATAATGTAAGAAGTATTAAAGCACAGTTTTAGTCTTAGTGGAAATATATGCATCTGAGTTTTAAATCCATGGGCCATACCTGCATAATAGGCAGGGAGTATAAGAAAATACAGTTTTCTCCTTCTGTTTATTCTCTTCTCTCCAAGATGAATTTAAATTACAATATTTGAAGAATTGCTTAAAGAACATTTGTTGCTCACACAATTTTATTATGTAAAGTTATTGATTTGTAGATATGTTTTTAAAATGTGCTTGTATTTCTTGAATTTTGAATGTGGAAAGCTTTTACTCTGATAGTTCTACAAAGCTTTTAATTCTTGGTACTTCAAGAATATAGAACACATTAGATTAACATAAAGGAAATTTTACTTTGAGATGTAAAATGTGTTACAGCCTTACAAAGAACCTGCTCGAGAAAAGACTCCGGATAGCTGAGTGAGAAGCTCTACCTGGAACTGAAGAAGAGTTGAGAAATGAAAGGTGTTCCTGTACATATGTGCAGATTTTTGTATGTCACAAGCAAAACTTCAAAATTTTTATTTAACTTGAGTTGTATTATGCTGTCTATAATAATGTCCAGGATATTACACATGAATGTTATTAAATATAATTAATTCCAAGGAATAGCCGAGTATTAGCTTGGCATGTAGAATGGTCTTCAGGTAAATTTACTGAATTAATTGTCTGGTAAATAGCACTGTAATCAGATCAATTTATGCAAGAATAAAATAGTTGAGACCCGTATTAATCAGTGTTCTTCTGAGGGGAAAAAAACTCAACAGGAAGTATATACTAAGGTATTTGTTATAGAAATTGGATCTCACAAGTATGGGGAGTGGTAAATCCAAATTCCATAGGACACTGTGAATCTGTTCCATGGTTTAGAAAGAAAAGTCTAACAGATAAATGGTTTGCCATTTGGAAACTGCTGAATACCCCAGAAAAGCCTTGTTCTTTAATCCTGATTCTGTATTGTTGGGTGGAATCTTTCTGATTAAGCTGTTTCCATTGGTGCTGTGTCTCCACCCATTCCAGGAAGGTCCCTTACTAGAATCCTTCAAGAGGGAATCATTTTTGAAAATGTTTCAGAGCTGACACAAACAGAGTTGCTTGGAGATGCAGAAAGAAAACGCCCCTGGGAATGCTGTTTGAAACCAGAAGCCAAAGGACAATAAGATGCCAGCCATGTGCCTTCCCAGCTGGCAGAGAAACCTCAAGCATCATCAGCCCTTTCTTGAGTCAAGTTATCTTTCCTTGCATGGCTTAGTTTGGTCATTTTTTATATTCTTACAACTGAAAACTTCTTACTTAATAAATTCACTTTATAAATGCCAATCCATTTCCAGTTTATTCCATTCCGGAAGCTTTAGCAAACCAAAACATGGTATTTGAATTAGGATTTGTTGTGAAGAAAGGAGAAATTATAGAAAGAACTAGAAAGTGAGAATAAAAGGGCAATGCAACATCCTCAGTTATAGCTTGGAAACTTAATGTGTGGAATTTCTGTTATCTAAAATAGGGAGTATATGCGTAAATAAATTGTAAGGAATGGAGGAGATAAAACTTCAGATACTAATATACATGCTTGAGGTGGTCTATGATTTACATACATAGTTTGGTATATGTTTCTGGTGCATAAAAGATTGGTCAAGGATAAGTTTAAACATTTTAGGGTAAGAAAAATGAGTTTGCTAGCAAAGATCTTTAGGGGACATGAGGTTTCCAAGAAAACTGAAATACAATTGAAAATATAGAGAAAAATTTAAAACTAGAGAAATAGTCAAGACAAATTTTCAAGTAGTTCCTAAAGTACCATAGGTAGTCAGTTAAGGTAATTTTGTATGAAAAGCAGGTATCTATGAAGCAGCTTCTGAAGGAATATGGGAAGTTCCAGGGAAGCTTCAAATATGACTTGAGCAATCATTTACATAGCTACCTATTCTCCAAAGTCTAAACTTAATATTTAAGTTGCCTTGTTTGCTTAAAAAGATATTACATTATTTTATTTATCCACACATTGACAAGAAGCTCATGAAATGAACTTGACTAACTAATGAACAATAAATATTTTATTGGGACTTCTGGAGAAGATGGCGGCTTAGTAAGACGCACGGATCTTAGTTTCTCCTCCAGGACAGCTACTAGGGGAGTAGAAACAATACAGAACAGCTCCCAAAGCCACGACAGAGATAAAAAAGACAGCGTACCCCATCCTGGAACGGCTGTCTGCTTGAGAGAACCCGCTCTGGTGAGATCGCCGAGGGGCGTGGGCTTCACTGGGCGAGGCGGCAAGCGGCCGGAGTCACTCCCTTCCCCCTTCCCGGGCCGGCTGGGAGAATTGGACAGGTGGTCCCCTCAAACTGCGGCGGCTGGTGCACACACCACGTGCGGCCCCCCGGACCAACTGAGAGAATTGGATTGGAAATCCCCAGGCCGCGGAGAACGGTGACGGGGGGGACCCCTTCCAAACCCGTGACTCCCCGGGAACGTGCACTCTCCCGGGCGGGCCGCTGCGGCTGGTGCCCTCCTGCCACGCTTGGCGCCCCGGGCCGACTAGGAAATTCGGACGGGCACTTTCCCGGGCTGCGGCAGCCAGCAACCCTCCCCGCGTTCAGACCCCGGGCCGGCTGGCACTCTTCCAAGCCGCTTCGGCTAGCGAACCTCCCGGACGGCGAGCGTTTTCCAAAGTTAAAGGACTCACAGTACCTTTTACTGGTGGGACCCGCAGACAAACGTGTGCCACAAGCGCCATCTACCGGGCAGGATAAGAAAAACAGAACCCAGAGATTTCACAGAAAAATCTTACAACCTTGTTGGGTCCGACACCCAGGGAAATCTGACTAAATGCCCAGATGCCAGCAGCAGAAGATAACTGTCCACGCTCAGAAGATTGAGAATATGGCCCAGTCAAAGGAACAAACCAATAGTTCAAATGAGATACAAGAGCTGAGAAAACTAATGCTGAATATACGAACAGAAATGGAAAACCTCTTCAAAAATGAAATCGATAAATTGAGGGAGGACATGAAGAGGAAATGGGCTGAACATAGAGAAGAAATAGAAAAACTGAAAAAAGAAATCACAGAACTTATGGAAGTGAAGGATAAAGAAGAAAAGATGGAAAAAACAATGGATACCTACAATGATAGATTTAAAGAGACAGAAGATAGAATTAGTGATTTGAGGGTGGAACATCTGAATTCCAAAAAGAAACAGAAACTATCAGGAAAAGAATGGAAAAATTTGAACAGGGTATCAGGGAACTCAAGGACAATATGAACCACACAAATATACGTGTTGTGGGTGTCCCAGAAGGAGAAGAGAAGGGAAAAGGAGGAGAAAAACTATGGAAGAAATTATCACTGAAAATTTCCCAACTCTTATGAAAGACCTAAAATTACAGATCCAAGAAGTGCAGCGCACCCCAAAGAGATTAGACCCAAATAGGTGTTCTCCAAGACGCTTACTGGTTAGAATGCCAGAGGTCAAAGAGAAAGAAAGGATCTTGAAAGCAGCAAGAGAATAACAATCCATCACATACAAGGGAAACCCAATAAGACTATGTGTAGATTTCTCAGCAGAAACCATGGAAGCTAGAAGACAGTGGGATGATATATTTAAATTACTAAAAGAGAAAACCTGCCAACCAAGACTCCTATCCAGTAAAATTATATTTCAAAAATGAGGGAAAAATTAAAACATTCTCAGACAAAAAGTCACTGAGAGAATTTGTGACCAAGAGACCAGCTCTGCAAGAAATACTAAAGGGAACACTAGAGTCAGATATGAAAAGACAAAAGAGAGAGGTATGGAGAAGAGTGTAGAAAGAAGGAAAATCAGATATGATATACATAATACAAAAGGCAAAATGTTAGGGAAAATATTATCCAAACAGTAATAACACTAAATGTCAATGGACTGAATTCCCCAATTGAAAGACATAGATTTGTAGAATGGATTAAAAAACAGGATCCTTCTATATGCTGTCTACAGGAAACACATCTTAGACCCAAAGATAAACATAGGTTGAAGGTGAAAGGTTGGGAAAAGATATTTCATGCAAATAACAATCAGAAAAGAGCAGGAGTGGCTACACTAATATCCAACAAATTAGACTTCAAATGTAAAGCAGTTAAAAGAGACAAAGAAGGACACTATACACTAATAAAAGGAACAATTAAACAAGAAGTCATAACAATCATAAATATTTACGCACTGAACCAGAATGCCCCAAAATACGTGAGGAATACACTGCAAACACTGAAAAGGGAAATAGACTCATATACCATAATAGTTGGAGACTTCAATTCCCCACTCTCATCAATGAACAGAACATCTAGACAGAGGATCAATAAAGAAATAGAGAATCTGAATATTACTAAAAATGAGCTAGACTTAACAGACATTTATAGGACATTATATCCCACAACAGCAGGATACACCTTTTTCTCAAGTGCTCATGGATCATTCTCAAAGATAGACCATATGCTGGGTCACAAAGCAAGTCTTACTGAAATCATACACAACACTTTCTCGGATCATAAAGGAATGAAGTTGGAAATCAATAATACACGGAGTGCCGGTAAATTCACAAATATGTGGAGGCTCAACAACACACTCTTAAACAACGAGTGGGTCAAAGAAGAAATTGCTAGAGAAATTAGCAAATACCTCGAGGCAAATGAAAATGAAAACGCAACATATGAAAACTTATAGGATACAGCAAAGGCAGTGCTAAGAGGGAAATTTATTGCCCTAAATGCCTATATCAGAAAAGAAGAAAAGGCAAAAATTCAGGAATTTACTATCCATTTGGAAGAACTGGAGAAAGAACAGCAAATGAATCCCAAAGCAAGCAAAAAAAGAAATAACAAAGATTAGAGCAGAAATAAATGAAATTGAGAATATGAAAACAATAGAGAAAATCAATAAGGCCAGAAGTTGGTTCTATGAGAAAATCAATAAGATTGATGGGCCCTTAACAAGATTGACAAAAAGAAGAAGACAGAGGATGCAAATAAATAAGAACAGAAATGGAAGAGGAGACATAACTACTGACCTCACAGAAATAAAGGAGGTAATAACAGGATACTAGGAACAACTTTACGCTAATAAATACAATAATATAGAGGAAATGGATCGGTTCCTGGAAAGACATGAACAACCAACTTTGATTCAAGAAGACACAGATGACCTCAACAAACCAATCACAAGTAAAGAAATTGAATCAGTCATTCAAAAGCTTCATAAAAAGAAAAGTCCAGGACCAGACGGCTTCACATCTGAATTCTATCAAACATTCCACAAAGAATTAGTACCAACTCTCCTCAAACTCTTCAAAAAAATCAAAGCGGTGGGAAAACTACCTAATTCATTCTATGAAGCCAACATCACCCTCATACCAAAACCAGGCAAAGATATTACAAAAAAAGAAAACTACAGGCCAATCTCTCTAATGAATATAGATGCAAAAATCTTCAATAAAATTCTAGCAAATCGTTTCCAACAACACATTAAAAGAATTATACATCATGACCAAGTAGAATTCATCCCAGGTATGCAAGGATGGTTCAACATAAAAAAAATCAATTAATGTAATACACCATATCAACAAATCAAAGCAGAAAAATCACATGATCATGTCAATTGATGCAGAGAAGGCATTTGACAAGATTCAACATCCTTTCCTGTTGAAAACACTTCAAAGGATAGGAATACAAGGGAACTTCCTTAAAATGATAGAGGGAATATATGAAAAACCCACAGCTAATATCATCCTCAATGGGGAAAAATTGAAAACTTTCCCCCTAAGATCAGGAACAAGACAAGGATGTCCACTATCACCACTATTATTCAACATTGTGTTGGAGGTTCTAGCCAGAGCAATTAGACAAGAAAAAGAAATACAAGGCATCAAAATTGGAAAGGAAGAAGTAAAACTATCACTGTTTGCAGACGATATGATACTATACGTCGAAAACCCGGAAAAATCCACAACAAAACTACTAGAGCTAATAAATGAGTACAGCAAAGTAGCAGGTTACAAGATCAACATTCAAAAATCTGTAGCATTTCTATACACTAGCAATGAACAAGCGGAGGGGGAAATCAAGAAACGAATCCCATTTACAATTGCAACTAAAAGAATAAAATACTTAGGAATAAATTTAATTAAAGAGACAAAAAACCTATATAAAGAAAACTACAAAAAACTGCTAAAAGAAATCACAGAAGACCTAAATAGATGGAAGGGCATACCGTGTTCACGGATTGGAAGACTAAATATAGTTAAGATGTCAATCCTACCTAAATTGATTTACAGATTCAATGCAATACCAATCAAAATCCCAACAACTTATTTTTCAGAAATAGAAAAACCAATAAGCAAATTTATCTGAAAGGGCAGGGTGCCCCGAATTGCTAAAAACATTTTGAGGAAAAAAAACGAAGCTGGAGGTCTCGCGCTGCCTGACTTTAAGGCATATTATGAAGCCACAGTGGTCAAAACAGCATTGTATTGGCATAAAGATAGATATATCGACCAATGGAATTGAATAGAGTGCTCAGATATAGACCCTCTCATCTACGGACATTTGATCTTTGATAAGGCAGTCAAGCCAACTCACCTGGGACAGAACAGTCTCTTCAATAAATGATGCCTAGAGAACTGGATATCCATATGCAAAAGAATGAAAGAAGACCCATATCTCACACCCTACACAAAAGTTAACTCAAAATGGATCAAAGATCTAAACATTAGGTCTAAGACCATAAAACAGTTAGAGGAAAATGTAGGGAGATATCTTATGAATCTTACAATTGGAGGTAGTTATGTGGACCTTAAACCTAAAGCAAGAGCACTGAAGAAGGAAATAAATAAATGGGAACTCCTCAAAATTAAACACTTTTGTGCATCAAAGAACTTCATCAAGAAAGTAGAAAGACAGCCTACACAATGGGAATCAATATTTGGAAACGACATATCAGATAAAGGTCTAGTATCCAGAATTTATAATGAGATTGTTCAACTCAATAACAAAAAGACAGCCAACCCAATTACAAAATGGGAAAAAGACTTGAATAGACACCTCTCAGAGGAGGAAATACAAATGGCCAAAAGGCACATGAAGAGATGCTCAATGTCCCTGGCCATTAGAGAAATGCAAATCAAAACCACAATGAGATATCATCTCACTCCCACCAGAATTGGCCATTATCAACAAAACAGAAAACGACAAGTGCTGGAGAGGATGCGGTGAAAGAGGCACACTTATCCACTGTTGGTGGGAATGTCAAATGGTGCAACCACTGTGGAAGGCAGTTTGGCGGTTCCTCAAAAAGCTGAATATACAATTGCCATATGACCCAGAAATACCATTGCTGGGAATCTACTCAAAGGAGTTAGGGGCCAAAACTCAAACGGACATTTGCACACCAATGTTTATAGCAGCGTTATTTACAATTGCAAAGAGATGGAAACAGCCAAAATGTCCATCAACAGACGAGTGGCTAAACAAACTGTGGTATATACATACGATGGAATATTATGCAGCTTTAAGGCAGGATAAACTTATGAAGCATGTAATAATGTGGATGGACCTAGAGAACATTATGCTTAGTGAGTCTAGCCAAAAACTAAAAGACAAATACTGTATGGTCCCAATGACGTGAATCGACACTCGAGAATAAACTTGGAATGTGTCATTGGTAACAGAGTTCAGCAGGAGTTAGAAACAGGGTAAGATAATGGGTAATTGGAGCTGATGGGATACAGACTGTGCAACAGGACTAGATACAAAAACTCAAAAATGGACAGCACAATAATACCTAATTGTAAAGTAATCATGTTAAAACACTGAATGAAGCTGCATCCGAGCTATAGGTTTTTGTTTTGTTTTGTTTTGTTCTTACTATTATTACTTTTATTTTTTTTCTCTATATTAACATTCTATATCTTTTTTGGTTATATTGCTAGTTCTTCTAAACCGATGCAAATGTACTAAGAAACGATGATCATGCATCTATGTGACGATGTTAAGAATTACTGATTGCATATGTAGAATGGTATGATTTCTAAAAAAAAAAATGAACAGCACAATACTACCTAATTGTAATGTAATTATGTTAAAACACTGAATGAATCTGCATCTGAGGTATAGTTTTTTTTCTTATATATTTTTGTATTTTTTATTTTTATTTTTATTTTTTCTCTATATTATCATTTTATTTCTTTTTCTGTTGTCTTGCTATTTCTTTTTCTAAATCGATGCATATGTGCTAAGAAATGATGATCATACATCTATGTGATATTAAGAATTACTGATTGCATATGTAGAATGGAATGATTTCTAAATGTTGTGTTAGTTAATTTTTTTAATTAATAATAAAAAATCAAATAAATATTTTATTATCAAAAGTCAAGACGTACATAAATGGGAAAACACAAAAAAATTGTTTCTTTCTCAATTTTCTCCCTCTATGTGCTATTTTATAAAGTGTATGTCATGATTATTAATAGCACAGACTCAAGAACCATGTCTTCTCAGATTCAAACCTGTGCTTCACCACTTTATGCTGTTGTACCCATGAGCAATGTGTCCAAACTTCTAAACTTTAAGTTGGTCCTGTATAACTTCAGTTGTTAACCTCTATAACAACAATATCTCTCTCTCTGTGTTGTTGTAAAATAATCCCAATGAAGAATTTAGGGCAAAGCCTTCCACATAATACATAATCAGTTCATAGTAGATATATATTCTTACCTAAATAATTTCTGTAGGACCTTCATGTCAGGAATTAATGTTAAAATTACAGGGGACAAATGTGATGGAATATAGATATTTTCTCTTGATTTTAACAACACTGGAAGATTGTTGTCAATACTAGTCAAAACACTAGATTTGATGGTAGCACATTAAGAAAGCAATTAATATCCAGATTCATGGGAAAGAGAATAATTTTCTTTTGAGTAAGCATATATAATGTGTCAGATTAAGCCGACTTTTACAAAAGTGAATTCATAGTGTTTTTTTTTTTTTTTTTACTCTTGAATACTCTTTTCGAAACAAATATGCCCTCTGCTTAAGAGGAAGGGGGACTATAAACTTGTTTAATTAGCTGCACTCAATCATTACTCAATTACTATGAAGCAATCAGTCAATTCTTCTCTTAAACTCAATCCTTATTATTGGTGGTTAAAGAACATAGAAGAGATTAATATATCATGAGACAATTCACAGATACTCAATAAATATCTACCATGAGCAAAGCACTTTACCAAGCAAAGATGAACACAAAATAAACTGTTCTTTGATGGGGAGACACCAAGTAGACCTCATAATTAGTTGAAGGATGAATCATATAAACTCAAAAAGATGGGAAAGACTACAAAATCGTAAATGATAAATATCAATCATTTTTCTGTGTAAAGTAAAAATAAATGAAAGTTAAATAAATTTTTATTTTTAGACATCTAGGTGATGCAAAAGAATTCCATTCTTATAAATCATAATATCGAAATTCCGTAACTCCACTTCTCCCGCTTTCCTCCTGAAGGCAGTCCATGAATGTGAACGGGCCCATGCCTGCATTTCCATTCCCTTCATCTACATCTATTTAACTGTCCTTTCTGGGAGTGCCTTGATCCTCTTTGCAGTCTTCACTGAACCAAGCCTCCACGAACCCAAATACTATTTCCTCTCCATGTTGTCCACCTCTGAACTAGGCTTATGCATCCCCACATGGTGATGGTACTGGAACTATTTTGACTCAGTACACAGGGGATCAGCTCTGCTTGCTTGTCACAGATGTTCTTCCCTTACCTCTTCACTTTTACAGTCCTCAGTGCTCTTAGTTATGATCTTTGACTATTTCCTGGGCATTTCTAATCCTCTCAGAAATGCCGCCATCATAACTGACCTTGAAATAGCACAAATTGGTGTATCAAGCATCAGGAAATGACATTGATATCAATCCTTTAGTGGTAATTAAATGACTGTCCTACTGCCACAGCTACATGCTCTGTCACTCCCTCTGTGCTCTTTGCTCTATGCTGTGCCAGTGACAGAAGAAGATTATTCTAAATATAGTTTCCACAAAATTACACATTTATTAGTTTAATAATTTATTTACTCAGTCATTGGATATTTATATATGACTACTACCCAAAATAAATAAATCATGTTCTTGAAGAACATATACTCTTACGAACTGTTCTGACCATACCTTCCTACCCAAATAATTCAGAATCTCAAATTTACAAGTCCAAAACCAAATTGACTTTTTTTTCCTTCTACAATCGGATCCTACTGTTGATGAGTGAAATTATGTCCTATTTCATTAATTAAAAAAAATTAACTAACAATATTTAGAAATCATTCCATTCTACATATACAATCAGTAATTCTTAATATCATCACATAGATGTATGATCATCATTTCTTAGTACATTTGCATCGATTTAGAAAAAGAAGTAGCAAGACAACAGAAAAAGAAATAAAATGATAACAGAGAGAAAAAAATAAAAAATTAAAAAATATATAAAAAAACACAAAACTATAGCTCAGATGCAGCTTCTTTCAGTGTTTTAACATAATTACATTACAATTAGGTAGTATCGTGTTGTCCATTTCTGAGTTTTTGTATCCAGTCTTGTTGTAGAGTCTGTATCGCTTCAGCTCCAATTACCCATTATCTTACCCTATTTCTATCTCCTGATGGTCTCTGTTACCAATGACATATTCCAAGTTTATTCTCTAATGTCGGTTCACATCAGTGGGGCCATACAGTATATGTCCTTAGGTTTTTGGCTAGTCTCACTCAGTATAATATTCTCTAGGTCCATCCATGTGATTACATGCTCCATGAGTTTATTCTGTCTTAAAGCTGCATAATATTCCATCGTATGTATATACCACAGTTTATTTAGCCACTCGTCTGTTGATGGACATTTTGGCTGTTTCCATCTCTCTGCAATTGTAAATAATGCTGCTATAAACATTGGTGTGCAAATGTCTGTTTGTGTCTTTGCCCTTAAGTCCTCTGAGTAGAGACCTAGCAATGGTATTTCTGGGTCGTATGGCAATTCTATATTCAGCTTTTTGAGGAACCGCCAAACTGCCTTCCACAGTGGTTGCACCCTTTGACATTCC